>NW_027468576.1:36076988-36091988 GCF_046254945.1 Alosa pseudoharengus | reverse complement strand
GTTAGCAATGCAGTCTGTTAGCAATGCAGTCTATTGGTAATGCAGTCTGTTAGCAATGCAGTCTGTTAGCAATGCAGTCTGTCAGCAGCCCTCCTAGCAGAACCATGCAAGAGCAGTGCAGTCACCTGAATGTATTTCTCCCTGTGCTCTTGACTGAAGCACCACAACTTTAATCTCTCTCTCTCACACACACACACACCACACACACACACACACACACACACACACACTGCACCTATGTGCACATCTCAGTTGAAGTCATGTGGTCAGTCACTGGAATGTGATCAGGTTATATTTAATTGGATGTTAAGCCTATGCAGCTGAGAGTTCTAAACTTGATGCAATGTCTCAAACTCAAAGCCCCTCTTGCTCACATAAACACACACACACACAAACACTGTCGTGGCTGTACTGACCTCCTATTCTCTATCTTTGGGGATGTTTGTCTGTTTTGCCTTATGAGTGTTTCTCTCCTTATCAGTCTATCATCGCACAGGGCTTTCTCCCTCTCCCTCTTTTCTCCTTTCTTATCCCCCTCTTTTCTCCCTCTCCCTCTTTTCTCCTTTCTTATCCCCCTCTTTTCTCCCTCTCCCTCTTTTCTCCTTTCTTATCCCCCTCTTTTCTCCCTCTCCCTCTTTTCTCCTTTCTTATCCCCCTCTTTTCTCCTTCCTTCCTTTCCCAGTTGAGTTCTGGATTGTGCATCACTGATGGTATTATTGCATACTGGATCTATGTGTGTGTGTGTTTGTGTGTGTGTGTGTGCACTGCATCCTGTAAGGTTTAGGGCTGAGGCCAGCCGGCCCCTGGGTACTACATGGGCCCGTGTGTGTGTGTAGGCCCCTGGGTACTACATGGGCCCGTGTGTGTGTAGGCCCCTGGGTACTACATGGGTCTGTGTGTTGGAAGCGTCTGGTGGCTCTTTCATATCTTCTCTTACATGAAACTGAATGTTCAAAGGTACACCTGTTTTTATTTACTTATATTTTTTTTGCAAAGAAGTTTGTGCCAATTCTGTAGTTACCCAAAGTGTTTTATTTAAAGTTTGTAAGTTTTTGTAAGGTCTGTGTTTTCCTGTCCTGATGTCTGTGCAGACGGAACGCCGAGGCCCCGGCCCAGCTCTGGGTGCCATGGCGACCTGCCGTGTTGGGATAGGTGAATAAACAGCATTATTGATACTCAGTGTCTGCTGTCTGTGGTGTTTGTGTGTGTGTTTGCTTCTGCAGTGTGTGAGGATGATGGTACAGCCACTGGGGGGGGGGTGGATTAGGGATAGATTAGGTAGATGGATACTTTATTGATCGATCCCCAAGGGGAAATTTAAGGATTAAGGAGGTAGTGATACAGCCACTGGGTTTCAGCTCTGTTCCATCACCACTGTATCACACCAGAAACATCTCTGATACGGGGTTGCTAAGGAGCTGATACTATCTTTCATTGTATCGCGTCACAGGACCGCTTCCTACACGCTTGCTTCTTGTGTGAAAAATAGGCACCACTTCTAATCTCTAGCAGGCTAGCACCAGAGACACGTCTCACAGAGACAGTGTGAAATCTCTACTCTGTTAACACGGGCGCCGAAATGGAAACGGTAATACGGCCGCCCTGCACACGTCACGCGTCTGGTGTGAATGAGGCGTTGGGGTTAGGGTTGTGGTGTTCCTACTCTACCCAACCCAGCCCAACTCCTACCCAACCCAGCCCATCTCCTACCCAGCCCGGCCCAACTCCTACCCAGCCCAGCCCAACTCCTACCCAACCCAACCCAGCCCATCTCCTACCCAGCCCAGCCCAACTCCTACCCAGCCCAGCCCAACTCCTACCCAACCCAACTCAGCCCAACTCCTACCCAGCCCAGCCCAACTCCTACCCAACCCAACCCAGCCCATCTCCTACCCAGCCCGGCCCAACTCCTACCCAGCCCAGCCCAACTCCTACCCAACCCAGCCCAGCCTCACAGCACACAAACAAGAGCCAGCCTCTAACAAGTCCCCCCCATTCAGCGGCCATCTTGGTAACACACTTTGGGCAGTTAAGGCTGTTTTATGGTTTGATCTTGCAGCGTTGTGCAGATCTGGCTGAATCTTACAATACAAACATGCCTTACGTTCAGCCAGTTTTTCATAACGCTGGAAGAAGTCGAACCCGTCCACTGATTTGACACCACGGGACCATGAAGGCTTCAGATACAGGTCTTGTGATGACCTCTCTGTACACTCTACATTAACAATACTTCGGTTTGTCGGTAGCGTCCCTCACCATACTACTACAGAAGTCTAATTATATTTTGAGCATTGTCAGTGGTATAAAAGAGCGTTTGTTTTTTAACGTAGTAGCTGGTCCCCCTAACATTCATTATAAGCCCATTCAGTGTTGATGCAAAAAGCTAGCCCAGAAGCCAGTCCGAATTTAGCCCTGCCCACAAAATTGAGTATGGCTACGTCAGGCTAGCAAAAAATGGTCTTGTTCTTGTTCAAAACAACACCAATTAACGTAATTTAACGTAAATGCTCTCAATGAACTTGTTAACTACCGTAAATAGACCCTAAATGTTTTTTTTTACTCCAGAGTTATGCTTTAAAGGCAAACTATGCAGTATTGGCAATTTCCTTACTGTTTTCTCGGTTTTTGCTTCTTTTTCGCTGGCTCTGTCATGACGAATGTCTGAGAAACTCCATCGCTACCTTGTTCTAGCCCACGGGTGGGCAACTAATTTCCCCAAGGGGCCACATGACAAACTGGGACTGTTGAGGAGGGCCCAAAGAGACCCAAAATACCGAACTCAAGTCTGAACTCAATTTTGTCCAATTCTATTCTGTTCTTGTATAACATTAAGTAAATCATATGGTTTTGTTTACTACTCGTAAGAACAGATGAAAATGTGAGGGAGACCAAGGAAAAACAGCAATAGGCTATTTAATCTATGTCCAGTATTTAATCCTCATTCTCGAAAATGATTTTTTGACATTGACATTTTTTTTTCAGTTTTCAAAGGCTGATATAAAAAAGTACTACAATATCTATATAATTAGGCTAGGCCATGAAAATGTGAAGGAGTCAGTACAACCATAGGCCTGTGCCACCATTTCATCAATACTCAGCAATATTTCATCATTAAATCATTACCATCATTAAATTAACTCTATGCAGAATTAGACTATGAAAATGTGAAGCAGACAATAGTAGGCTGTCATTAGTTAATCAACATGCACAAAGAAAACTATTTTAAGAATGTAGGCTATGTTTTTGCTTTAACTTTATGCACAAAACTGTGATTGGTCAACTCGCCATGTGTGTTGAGCCGGCTGCTTCAAGCAACCTGTGGGTAGTAGCATCATACTAGTTCGCTAACATAAGCTTTGCAAATAAACTCAGACATATTTTGGTTACAGTGACGGGGTTATCCGAATGTAAACTGTCTCTCTGCCAGTAACGTTTTGAAATTAACACTTCGTATCTCCAACAAACAGCAGGAGTTCGTTCTGACAACCTTTGCGGTGGTGAGCGACGCAGACATAAGAGACACAAAACTTTGAAAGGTTTACGCCGACTTAAAGGCAACTGCATTGTGTCGACGCAGAAGCATAAATTCTATTCACCAGCACATCAGTGAGGGTGTTTACATCGTATGCATCCACGCACAAATGTATGGGCGTACAAATAGCAGTCGCTTTCAAAATAAAAGCAACAATATTGATTTGCGTGCATTATCTCTATGCTAGGCTCTTGACTATTGTTCTTTCACAGACCTTACGCGGGCCGGTCAGGGAAAGCCCACGGGCCGGATGTGGCCCGCGGGCCGTATGTTGCCCATGTATGTTCTAGCCGGTGCCTGGCGTGTATGTTTATTTGAATGCAGTAAAGCAATTCGTTACACTCGGTATACTTCCTGACACTGAGGCCGTCGGTCCGCCGGCCCACAGTTGCAAGGGTGGTTTTTCCGCTCACAGGCGCTAGGGAGAAGCGAGACGGCCACCATTCAACCCGAAAAAAGTCATATAACCATTCCAATGACTGAAGCTGTTAAGCTAAAAAACTTGCATATTAAGCTAAAAAACATGCATAGTGTGCCTTTAATGTTAGGGTGTCAAGAGTCCCAAACTTCACCACCTAGCCTCTTTTTTTCCTTCCCCAAAAAGAGAGGCCACTTTGGAAAAGTATTGTGACAAGCACTTCTTATTACACGTGTGCTAATGACCTGTAGGTCACGTACAATACAACATAAAGTGATATTACATATTGCTACATAGGTTGTTACACTGTACTTCATTATGTACTAGATGAAGTAGGACCCCGTAAAATAAACACATATTTTCTCAAAACAAGATAGATGCCCCATGAACTTTTGGTGTCTATAAGAGCGTACTGTATATACAATCGCTTAGTTATGTCATGGCTGGTTTTAAGTCTACCATGGACGGTTACAATTTTATGGCTTATAATCCAGTTCTCAATGGAGAAAATTAACTGGATTCTTACTTGCTGTACGGAAAGGGGGCGGGACTTTTGAGCTCTATTGACATTACAAACTAACCCCATGCATTTGGAGGATACTTTGAGTGCTGTGTGTCCTCATTAGAGAGTCTCTGCCTCTAATCAGAGTCAAACAATCCCTAACACGGATAATAAACAGCAGAACATGAACAGCAAACAGAGACAGATTAGAAACAAACAACACGCACACAGAAGATTTATTACAAGGGTTTATTTTTTTTAAAAGATTACTTTCATATATATATATATAATATATTATATATGTATATATGAAAATAACATATATATATATTCATATATATTTATCCTGGAGATATTTGTATCGTTGTTGTGGTTGAGTACATTGTGAATAAGATATGTAAGTCGACTATAAAGGATCTAGTTTCATTCTGTCCTGTGAAATGTACACAGTATGTTTCTCCATACAGTACATTCTATGTAGTTTGGATATAAAGCATGTCATAGATACAGAGCATGTCATAGATACCAAGCGCAGTGCAGTAAGATAGGGCTCATTGTCTGGATAATAAGAGCGCTAAATTAAGAGGAGTGGATGCTATATGGGAATGCATGCAGGCTAAGTCTGAAGGCTAGGGGGGTTAGATAGGACATCATGCACTCTGCACACGCTGGGCTGCAGAAACTTCTAGAAGAAAACAGAATAGGGTGTCTGCGCAGTGCAGTAGCTCCGTCAGCAGGAGGATCTCAGCATCTCCGTAACACCCTGACACATGCTAACCTCATCACACACATGACAAGCAAACTAACCTCGTCACACACATGACAAGCAAACTAACCTCATCACACACATGACAAGCAAACTAACCTCATCACACACAAACACTCAACAAACTAACCTCATCACACACAAACACACACACTCAACAAACAAACTAACCTCATCACACACACAACAAACTAACCTCATCACACACACAACAAACTAACCTCATCGCACACACACACACAACAAACTAACCTCATCATACACACACACACAACAAACAAACTAAACTCATCACACACACACACAACAAACTAACCTCATCACACACACACACACAACAAACAAACTAACCTCATTGCACACACACACACACACACCAAACTAACCTCATCAGACACACACACACGACAGACAAAATAACCTTGTCGCACGTAACTCTTACACACAGCTCATAATAACGTGACACATAACTAATTCTCTCACATACATCGTCATCGTCAAAATTACAGAGGTCTATCTGACTTTTGGGAAAATGTGCTTGAAAATCCACCATCAAGTAACCACCATTCTGTCCTGTGAGTTCATATTATGAATATAGATAGTGACAGAATGTATATATCTTTATTTATAATAGAATATAACTATCTTGCACTAAATCATGTCAGATACACCTTGTTAATTGTGAGGCGATGACAGAATGGCTGTCCTGTACTGAACATGGCTTGGTACAGCTTAGTCGTAAATGCATCCAGTCTTCTCCTCTCCTCCTCCCCTCTTCCCCTTGTCATCTTTTCCTCCTCTCCTCCCCTCCTCCTCCTCTCCTCTCTCCATCTCCTGCCACTCTATCAGAGATGCTGAAGCAGCAGCTCCTACACAAGCAAACGAACACATAGACACACTCACTCACTCACACACACATACACTCACACACATACACTCAGTGTCTCCCCTCAGAATAAATGGAGACATCTGAGTGCTATGAAATATGGAGAATGCCACTCCAGCATCTCTCAGCAGTTGCAACCTTTACCTGTCAACCTCCATCCATCCCTCAACCTACAGTACGCACACTGACTTGTGACACACACATAAACACACACACGCACAATCACAAGGCAAGCAGGTACCCAACTTGGTCTGTAGAGGACACATGAACATGGTTCTCATAAGTCACCATAAGGTCAGAGTTAACCCTAATCTGTACCCAAACCCTAATCTGTACCCAAACCATAATCTTTACCCAAACCCTAATCTGTACCCAAACCCCAATATGTACCCAAACCCCCATCTTTACCCAAACCCTAATCTTTACCCAAACCCCCATCTTTACCCAAACCCCTATCTATACCCAAACCCTAATCCTTACTCAAACCCCAATCTTTACCCAAACCCTAATCTGTACCCAAACCCCAATATGTACCCAAACCCCCATCTTTACCCAAACCCTAATCTTTACCCAAACCCCCATCTTTACCCGAACCCCAATCTTTACCCAAACCCCTATCTTTACCCAAACCATAATCTTTACCCAAACCCCAATCTTTACCCAAACCATAATCCTTATCCAAACCCTAATCTTTACCTAAACCCCAATCTTTATCTAAACCCTATTCTTTGCCCAGAACCTAATCCCTACCCAAACCCTAACCCTTCCCCAAACCTTTACCTAAACCGTAATCCTTACCCAAGCCTTAATTCTTACCCAAACCTTTACCCAAACCGTAATCCTTACCCAAACCCTGGGCTCCAGGAACACATGTCCTACTGGCCACCACAGACATATATGTCACCCATAAATCATCTCAGAGACCTACAGTACATCATACATAAGCATTACATCATGTCATACATCAGCCATAAATCATATAATCCAGCCATACATCATATACACCAGTCATAAATCATATACTCCAGTAATAAATCATATACATCAGCCATACATCATCACAGAGACCTACATCATACATAAGCATTACCTCATGTCATACATCAGCCATACATCATATACTCCAGCCATACATCATATACACCAGCCATAAATCATATACTCCAGTAATAAATCATATACATCAGCCATACATCATCACAGAGACCTACATCATACATAAGCATTACATCATGTCATACATCAGCCATACATCATATACTCCAGCCATGCATCATATACACCAGCCATAAATCATATACTCCAGTAATAAATCATATCAGCCATACATCATCACAGAGACCTACAGTACATCATACATAAGCATTAAATCATGTCATACATCAGCCATGCATCATATACTCCAGCCATACATCATCACAGAGTGGTACAGGATCGTAGAGACATAAGGATTCACACTTACACAGGATCAGACAAACAGCCCCTATAGAGTCGTGCATGAGTACAGGGTCGCCTGTCACCCAGGACCATACAGTCATTCAGAGTCATAAAGTCACTTATTCACATAATCATTAGGTATTATTATGAAATCATCATTAAGTCATTATTAATATTATTAAATCATCATTAAACCATTATTAATTAATGATTAAATCATTCAGGATGATTATCGTTCAGTATGGATCATCTGCTGTGTGTGCATGGGATGGAGGTAAGTGTGATGTCAGTTGAGTGAGTGCTGCTGTGTGTGTGTGTGTGTGTGTGTGGTGTCTCATAATAGAGATTAGACAGTATGAACCAGACAGATTGCATGGATCAGACAGTATGGATCAGTGCAGTATTAATCAGACAAATAGTATAGATCAGGCAGATAGCATGGATCAGACAGTATGGATCAGTGCAGTATGGATCAGGCAGATAGCATGGATCAGACAGTATGGATCAGTGCAGTATGGATCAGGCAGATAGCATGGATCAGACAGTATGGATCAGTGCAGTATGGATCAGGCAGATAGTATGGATCAGACAGATAGTGTGGATCAGACTCTATGGATCAGACAGATAGCATGGATCAGATAGTATGGATCAGACAGATAGTGTGGATCAGACTCTATGGATCATATAGTATCAGGCAGACAATATGGATCAGTGCAGTATGGATCAGATAGATAGCATGGATCAGGCAGTATGTATTAGACAGTATGGATCAGGCAGACAGTATGGATCCAAATCTATGGATTAAACACTATGGCTCAGACAGACAGTATGGATCAGGCAGACAGTATGGATCAGACAGTATGGATGAGACAGACAGTATGGATCAGTGCAGTATGGATCAGTGCAGTGAGATGCTCTTCCACAGCAATATGACTAAAGGAAGAGCACTGGACTAGAGCTGATTCGGCCCTGAGTCAGCTTGTGTGTGTGTGTGTGTGTGTGAGTGTGTGTGTGAGTGAATGTGTGTGCGTGTGTGTGTGCTCTTTAACATGCATATGCAGTGAAGCAGCTAACCAGCCTAATGCCCACAGGGAGGAGATTACATGACTGCTCTGTGGATAAAGGAAGCTAATCAAACTAGCCTAATCACATGCGTGTATGTGTGTGTGTGTGTGGACAGATCAGTTGGCTGATGGATGGAATGATTGAAATGATGATCTGAAAAGTGAGAAAAGTGAAAAAAATGTGTGTGTGTGTGTGTGTGGAGTGTATATGCATCCAGAGGCAGAAGATGGCTTATGTTTGTACCATACAGGTGTCGTATGGCATGCACCTAGAGTAAGACGTTCACTCCAGGCAGCTAACTACAGGAAGTCTGTATGCGTGTGTATGTATGTATCTGTGTGTGTGTGTGTGTGTGTGTGTGTGCAGTATGTGTGTGTGTGTGTCTGTCTGCATGTGTGTGTGTGTAAGGCTGTCCCCGTGGAGTGACCAGTGGCAGTTGGGTCGTTGGGAAGAGCAGGAGAGTAGAGGAACATTCTGGAAGCCTGATCCAGGAGCTGCTTCAGCTCACGCAGTGCCACAGTCTCCAGGACAACGGTCTCCAGGACAACGGTCTCCAGAACAACGGTCTCCAGGACAACAACAGGTAAGGTAAACACTAAAGAGGTCAGATGGCATCCCATGACAGACAGCAAATGACCCTTGGGGTCAAAGGTCAGTGCTGCGTCTGTGGGGTTCCGTCTGTAAGGTGCTTCAGTTCTACGTGGTGTGTTCTCTAAGGCAAATTTAGTTCTGCTGCTGTTCTGGGTTCCTCAGTGGAACCGCCTGGAACAGCAGCAGGCAGAGCTACGCTACAGTGGTACGCAGGAAACAAACAAACAAACAAATAAATAAAAAGATAAACAAACAAAGAAACAGTCTCTCAAATTCTAGTGCTTTTATCGTGCAAATCCAAATCCCACCCCCAAACACATGTCCCGCCCACGAGTAAAGGGTTCGCCTGCCAAGGAGCCAATCACATGTCCAGGTTGAAGGCGCGCATGAGCTGGTCGAGGTCCCCGATGTTGGCGGCCTGGAAGAGCTCGGGCTGGTCCAGCATGGAGAGGGCGATGCGCAGCGCCGCCCAGATGTTCCCCTGCATCACCTGCTGGGACAGCTGCCCGCTGTGGCTCTTCCTCTGCAGGCTCAGCGCCGTCAGGAAGTTACTGGCCGCCTCCCTGCACACACACACACACACGCACACGCACACACGCGCGCACACACACGCACACACGCGCGCACACACACGCACACACGCACGCACACACACACACACACACACCCCAACACACACACACACACACACACACACACACACACACACACACACACGCACGCACACGCACACACACGCGCGCACACGCGCACACACACGCACACACACACACACACACGAAGACTGTGAGCGATAGAGATTTGTGTGTGTGTGTGGGTGTGTGTGTGTGTGTTGGGGTGTGTGTGTGTGCGTGCGTGTGTGTGCGGCTCTTGTTTGCGTGACTGCCCTACCCCCACCTCCCAGCCTCCCAGTCTCCCCAGCTCTGCATCCCGGTGACACCCAACGACCTAAGCCACCATCACCTCACGCCCTGCCCCCGCCTGACGCCTCCTTGCCTGTGCCTGTTGAGGTGTCCACGACTCTGGCAGCCTTGACAGGGACATCAAGGAGGTGGTCAGCCCCCACCCACACACCCCCTCAATACCAGTGCAACACTCACCCCCACCATCACAGGCTATCGTACCCCCACCATCACTGGATTTTGCACCCCTCCCCAACATGGCGATCACGAACAATGAGGTGACAACGACCTCAGTCAACAGCCATCAGTGTGTGTGTGTGTTGTCTGTATGCTACTGAGACCTTGAATAATCAATAAAGTATCTATCTATCTATCTATCTAGGACCAGGTAGCACCCGAAGCGCAATGGACGCACTGTGTTATTCATAGGGAAGCGCTCGTGTCAAGGCAGCTTAGTTAGTCCTGACCTACATGATATTTTGAACGAGGTTGTGAGAGTGGTGAATTTCATCAAGACACGGCCCTTAAAAGCGTGTCTATTCTCCGCACTTTGCGAGAAGATGGGAGCTGACCAAAAGGCTGTACTGTTTTGCAGCGAGGCAAGGTGGCTTTCCTGAGGTAAAGTGTTGTCGCGTGTGTTTGAGCTCCGAGTCGCCTCTTCTTGGAGGAAGAGCGCATGTTTGAATCTGCAAGCACTTTCACTAATGAACATTTCTTGACGAAGCTGGCCTATCTTAGCGATATATTTGGAAAGCTCAATGAGTTAAATCACCAGTTACAAGGCAAAGACAAGCACCTACCTCACCTAGCAGATAAGATTACTGCATTCACCAAAAAACTTGAGGTATGGGACAGGCGCCTCGATCGCGACAGTATTATGCCTTTGAGAATCGCTGAAACGTCTGATTCGGGAGCCACTCTTGTGATCCCATGTATTAAACAGTAGGCCTACATCACATCCCTGCAAAGTTTATTTAAAAAATATTTCCCAACCAGCAGTGCTCGATGTGACTGGATTATGGATCGATCCATTTAATGCAGCATGTTGGTATTTTATTGAATATATTGTACAATACTGTAAAATATTGGCCTATGCTTCCTAATATGTTGCTGGAAAACAGAAATATGTGTGTTTAATTTACAATGGCACATTATGTATTGTATGTAAGAGGATATATTTAGAACTTGTCATTATTTCAATAAATTTGACAATTTTAAGCTTGACCTACCACTTTCTTAGAGCGATGAGGGACAGGTGGGGCTTGAAAATGCCCCCTTGATCAAAGTGGGGAATGAAAGAAAAAGTTTGAGAACCACTGGTCTAAGTGTGTTTGTGTGTGTGAGTGTGTGCTCATATTTGAGTGTGTCTAAGTGTGTTTGTGTGTGTGGGTGTGTGTGTGTGTGTGTTTGTGTGTGTGTCAGGGAAGGCTCAGTGATGTTATATTCATGAAGTCAGTTGTGGAATCTTGTCTTCATGTAAGTTTCATCAACTACCATGTTTATTTTATGAGTATGTTTGACTGATTGGACAGGCTCTCAAACATTTACATCACCCATCACCCATAACAGATAACATTACTTCAGCTCTGTGTGTCTGTGACTGTGCGCGTGTGTGTGTGTGTGTGTGTGTATGTGCGCGCGCACGCGCTTGTGTGTGCACGTGTGTGTGTCGGAGCTGTGTGCTCCCAGGTCGATGCAGCTGATCCCCAGGTTGTATCATAAATGGAGGAAGTGTGTGTGTGTGTGTGTGTGTATGTGTCTGACCAACCTGTGTGCGCCCAAGTTGATGCAGCTGATCCCCAGGTTGTATCATAAATGGAGGAAGTGTGTGTGTGTGTGTGTGTGTGTGTGTGTGTGTGTGTGTGTGTGTGTGTGTGTGTGTGTATGTGTCTGACCAACCTGTGTGCGCCCAAGTTGATGCAGCTGATCCCCAGGTTGTATCATAAATGGAGGAAGTGTGTGTGTGTGTGTGTGTGTGTCTGACCAACCTGTGTGCGCCCAAGTTGATGCAGCTGATCCCCAGGTTGTATCATAAATGTAGGAAGTGTGTGTGTGTGTGTGTGTGTATGTGTGTGTGTGTGTGTGTGTATGTGTCTGACCAACCTGTGTGCGCCCAAGTTGATGCAGCTGATCCCCAGGTTGTATCATAAATGGAGGAAGTGTGTGTGTGTGTGTGTGTGTGTGTGTGTGTATGTGTCTGACCAACCTGTGTGCGCCCAAGTTGATGCAGCTGATCCCCAGGTTGTATCATAAATGGAGGAAGTGTGTGTGTGTGTGTGTGTGTGTGTGTCTGACCAACCTGTGTGCGCCCAAGTTGATGCAGCTGATCCCCAGGTTGTATCATAAATGGAGGAAGTGTGTGTGTGTGTGTGTGTGTGTGTGTGTGTGTGTGTGTGTGTATGTGTCTGACCAACCTGTGTGCGCCCAAGTTGATGCAGCTGATCCCCAGGTTGTATCATAAATGGAGGAAGTGTGTGTGTGTGTGTGTGTGTGTGTGTCTGACCAACCTGTGTGCGCCCAAGTTGATGCAGCTGATCCCCAGGTTGTATCATAAATGGAGGAAGTGTGTGTGTGTGTGTGTGTGTGTGTCTGACCAACCTGTGTGCGCCCAAGTTGATGCAGCTGATCCCCAGGTTGTAGCGTGAGCGGATGAACCCGGGCTGGAGCTCCAGGGCTCGGCTGTAGGCCTCCACTGCCTCCTCACTGCGGTCCCCGTTAGCCAGCGTAGCACCCAGCCGGTTCCACAACAGGTAGTCCTGACACACACACACACACACACACACACACACACACACACACACACACACACACACACACACACACACACACACACACACGTGTAAATGTACACACACTCACAAATACATAAATGTACACACACACACACACACACACACACACATGTAAATGTGCACACACTCACACATGGTTATACATTTAAATGTATGTGTATACTGTAAGCACAAACTATTGGCAGGTGTGCTGGGGGTTTGAGTTGGTGAACAAACCCTAAATGCCCTTTCGGTCTCTGCAGCTGAGTGAAGTTTTGCTGCTGCTACTCTCTGAGCAGACGGAAAAAAGATGCCAGCATCCCCGGGTATTTAGTTATCTGCAGAAACTTAAAGCGGTCTTCTTTAAAATTCATAGCCTAGTAACAAACTCATTTTGCAGAGATGCTACCTAAGATGTGCAAAAGCAGCAGGCACAAAATGACCTCCCACCCAGAGCGACTCAAAGCCACTGAGAGGGAGGGTGTAATAGTGCGTTCATGTGGCTGGGAAGTGGGAAAGTTCCCACTTTGGAACTCCGTACTTCTGAACTGAGAGCACAACAAAAGGGCGACGTTGCTAATGTTCATAGGCTAGCTAGCCAGAAGGCTAACTTCACGTAGTTACTCAAAGGTACTGTACTCTGGGAAGTACATTTGAATATCACAATAGCCTGTGCTTAAAAGTATACCATAAACAAACAGTGAAGTGATTTATTTGGGCATGTAACAAGTCCATTTTTTATATTTCACTATGTTGAGTGACGTCAAAACATTCTCCACGGGGCTCTTGCAAACCTCCCACTTCAAAGGCCGAAGTGTGACGTACCCCCCTAAACTACAGAACTCTCCCACTTCCCAGGTGCTCATGAACACACCATTAGTACGAGTGATGAGAAGACGTCAAAGACATTGGCTAGTTTTACATCAACCAAAACGACGAACAGTTAGTTAAAGCCTAATACAAATATATCAAACCCTTACAACTGGAGAGATTAAACCAAAGCCCACTTTCTCCCACCCATACATTCCCATGACACCCTATTTCTTGTGGAAAGAAGCTACTAGTAAAAACAGGGGAATACATATACATTTGTGAATGCACACACACACACACACACACACACACACACACACACACACACACACACACACATCTCTATCTCTCTCTCTCTCTTTCCATGTCTCTCCAACACTCTCCATCGCTCTCTCTCCATCTCTCTCTCTTTCTCTTTTTCTCTCCCACTCCATCTCTCTCCAACACTCCATCGCTCTCTCTCCATCTCTTTCTCTCTCTCTCTCTCTCTCTCCATCTCTTTCTCTCTCTCTCTCTCTCTCTCTTTCCATCTCTTTCCATTTCTCACCCTCTGCCCCTCCCCCTCTCTCAGAGTCTGTCTGTTATTTTTTATTATTTGGAATCTATGTGTGAGATAATATGGATGTGTGAGTGTGTGTGTGCTTCTGTGTACACACCTCTGACCTGACAATGGGGGCTGCGATGAAGGCATCGATGGCCTTGTTGAACTCATGACTGACGTTAAACAGCACACCCAGTCCTGTCTGCAGGTGTGTGTGTGTGTGTGTGTGTGTGTGTGTGTGTGTGTGTGTGTGTGTGAGACACACACCTCTGGCCTGACAGAGAGGGCTGCGTTGAAGGCCTCCACGGCCTTGTTGAACTCGTGACTGAGGTTGAAGAGCACGCCCAGTCCTGTCTGAAGGTCGGGGTCGATGGAGTCAGACTGCTTAGCCGCCTCCAGAAAGAGCTCCTTCACCTCGGTCAGGATGGAGCTGAGGAGGAAGAGAGGAGATGAGAGAGAGAGAGAGAGAGAGGGAGGGAGGGAGGAACCAGTGTTGCGCGGTCTGCCCGAAATTAAGCGGTCGCCCGCGGATGACCGCGGTCACCCGCGGTTATGAGTCATAAACAAAATATTTTAATGATATTCGGGTCATTTGCGGGCGGGTCAGTTAAAATTAATTAAATATATATTTTCTACAAATAGGCCTACTTAAAATATCACGAGAAAGCTAGCATCAATACAGTAAAGCATCAATACAGTAAAGTCAACAGTAAAGAAGCAAGACGCGAGTTAAAATAATAAAGACACCCCTTCAGGAAAAGCGATATAGGCTATGG
>NW_027468576.1:36066988-36069488 GCF_046254945.1 Alosa pseudoharengus | reverse complement strand
AACCCATGAGGAGACCTGAGATCTGATGATCTAAACCCATGAGGAGATCTGAGATCTGATCATCTAAACCCATGAGGAGATCGATCTAAACCCATGAGGAGACCTGAGATCTGATGATCTAAACCCATGAGGAGATCTGAGCATCTAAACCCATGAGAAGATCTGAGCATCTAAACCCATGAGGAGACACCTGAGCATTTAAACCAGTCTGGAGACCTGAGCAATCTAAACCAGTCTGGAGACCTGAGCATCTAAACCAGTCTGGAGACCTGCACATCTAAACCAGTCTGGAGACCTGACACCTGAGCATCTAAACCAATGAGGAGTCCTGAGACCTGATAATTTAAACCCACAAGGACATCTGAGCATCTAAACCCATAAAGAGACCAGAGACCTGAGCATCTAAACCAACTAGGAGACCAGAGACCTGAGCATCTAAACCAACTAGGAGACCTGAGACTTGAGCATCTAAACCAACTAGGAGACCTGAGCATCTAAACCAATTAGGAAACCAGAGACCTGAGTATCTAAACCCATGAAGAGACCTGAGCATCTAATCCCATGAAGCGACCCGAGACCTGATAATCTAAATCTATGTGGAGATCTGAGACCTAAGCATCTAAACGCATGAGGAGACCTCAGCATCTAAACCCTTGAAGAGACCTGAGACCTGAGCAACTAAACTGATTAGAAGACCTGAGACCTGATCATCTAAACTGATTAGGATACCTGAGATTGATCATCTAAACAGATTAGGAGACCTAAGTATATAAACCTATAAGGTGATCTGAGCATTTAAACCGATGAGGAAACCTGAGACCTGATCATCTAAACCCATGAGGACACCTGTGCATTTAAAAATGATGGCTCTGAAGTGCAGTGCCAGTTGGACACAACTGCCAGCGGACATCACTGTCTGAACATGCTTTGGACATCACATGCATCACTGTCTGAGCATGCTATGGACATTACATGCATCACTGTCTGAGCATGCTATGGACATCATATATGATATAGATGAGAAGCAAGATCAGAACAAACACAACATTACAAATAAAAGATCAGGAACAAATAAAAGATCATATCAGGAATAAATAAAAGATCATATCAGGAATAGAAATGTCAATAAAGACACATAAAAAACCCAAAACAATATATACTTTTACTGCTACACTGCAGCCTGACTACACCACTGGTATGTTATGTTGCTCCTCGCACACACACACACACACACACACACACACACACACACACACACACACACACACACACACACACACACACACACACACACACACACACACACACACAGGCCCTCAGCTCATCTGTTTCACTATTGTAAAGTGTGTCCGCTTGTCTCTCACACACACCTTGGGCTTTTTCACACAGTGGAGTGTGTGTTCTGTGGTAGCTGGTGTGTGTGTGTTGGCTGTGTGCTGACCTCAGAGTCCTGGGGGTCCTGTAAGATGGCGGACTCCAGCAGCAGGACTGCGTTGGGCAGGTCGCCCTGGCGACGCTTCCTCACCCCCTCCTCAAAAGCGTTGGGCCACTCCTTATACGGGTTATCAGTGTGGAAATAGTAGCCCTGCACACACAGAGGACAGAGAGAGAGAGAGAGGGATAGAGGACAATAGAGAGAAAGAGTGGGAGAGAGAGAGAGAGAAGGAGGAAGAGTAAGAGACAAGGCCATTTAATTTATATAACGCATTTCATACCAAAGCAGTTCAATGTGCTTTACACAGGCGGCAGTAGAGTATCACACTATTTTATAACAGGAAACATCAGCAACTCACAACAATTACAATATAAGCTTAGTAAAAGCAGTAAAATAAGAGAGAGAGAGAGAGAAAGGGAGGGAGGGGGAGAGAGAGAGGGAGAGAAAGGGAGGGAGAGAGGAGAGAAAGAGGGAGGGAGAGGGAGAATCAATACAGGAGACTCCAGGGGATGTCAATTTGTGGACGTACTGTAAGGCAGTGTGTGTGTTAATGTTGTGATCTGTGTGTGTGTGTATTTATGTTGAATGTTGTGATCATATGTGTGTGTAGAAATGTTGTGTGTGTGATTGTGTATGTACTGTATAAATGTTGTGAGCAGGTGTGTGTGTGTGTGTGTGTGTGTGTGTCCTTGCTGGCAGTGGTTGAATGAAGTGTTGGTGAGAGTTGCTGTGCTTGAGATCTGTGGCTGCCTCAGAGTTTTATGAGTTTTATATTCCCCTTTGCCTTAGCCAGCACACACACACACACACCTCAGCCAACATCTACACACACACCTTAGCCAGCATCAACACACACACACACACACACACACACACACACACACTCACACGCACACTCACACGCACACACACAGCCAGCATCGACCCTCCCTCCTAAAATCACCCTGTAAATGTTAAAGTGTGCATTTCTCCCCCTCATATTACCCTGATGGGCTGCAGCCAAGTGCACTCACATCCACTTTGTAGTCACGCAGCTTTAAGTAGCGTAAAGACCCATAAAGGCCT
>NW_027468576.1:36059488-36061988 GCF_046254945.1 Alosa pseudoharengus | reverse complement strand
CTGTGTGTGTGTGTGTGTGTGCGTGCATGAGTGCGTGTGTGTGTGCGTGCGTGTGTGTGTGCGAGTGTGTGCGTGCGTATGCTGCATGACCTGGGGTTCTCTGAGGAGATGAGAGTGAAGCTGTAATTGGCAGGTGCTGCAGGTGGAACAAACAGCTCGTTAGCCACCCTGATAGCACCATGGGGGATGTGTGTGTGTGTGTGTGTGTGTGTGTGTGTGTGTGTGTGTGTGTGTGTGTGTGTGTGTGTGTGTCCAGCCCTCTCTGTTGTGTACCAGTTTACCAGTAGAACTTTTAAGACTGGGTAAGGTAATAAGTGCTGGTATGTCTCTAAGTATTCAGGTTGATATGTATGTGAGTATTAAGGCTGATGTGTGTGTTAGTGTTAAGGTTGATATGTGTGTTAGTGTTAAGGCTGATGTGTGTGTTAGTGTTAAGGTTGATACGTGTTAAGCCTGATATGTGAGCTAGTGTTAAAGGGATACTCCAGAGTAAAACCAACCTAGGGCCTATTACCATTGACAATGATCGATCAAAATATAATTACACTTCTGTGGTAGTGTCGTGAGGGTCCAATTACAAGTTATTACAAGACCTGTTTCTGAATGAAGCACATTTTATGACTTTGTGTTCCGGTGGGCGGTATTTAGTGTTAAGGTATACAGCTCTGGAAAAAATTAAGAGACCACTGCACATTTTTCTTATGTCATCCTACGGTTTCTGAGTGACATTCAAATGAGTTGACGGTCATATTCAAATTTGCAGTGGACTGTTAATTTTGAATATAACCGTCAACTTATTTGAATGTCACTCAGCAACCATAGGATGACATCAGAAAAATGTGCAGTGGTCTCTTAAAGCTGTATGTGTGTGTTAATGTTGAGGTATATGTGTGTGTTGCTGTTAAGGTTGGTGTGTGTGTTAATGTTGAGGCATGTGTATGTGTTGCTGTTAAGGTTGTATGTGTGTGTTAATGTTGAGGTATATGTGTGTGTGTTGCTGTTAAGGTTTTATGTGTGTGTTAGTGTTGAGGTATACTGTACATGTACAGTATGTGTGTGTTGCTGTTAAGGTTGGAGTGTGTGTTAATGTTGAGGTATGTGTGTTGGTTGGGGCTGATGCCTCTGCTGTCCAGTGAGCGGGCAGCCTAATCTGTGATCGATCGCAGCAGACTGAAGGAAAGTAAGCAGCTCTTGGTTTATGTAAGTCAGACAGATAATCATATCAAGAGCCGCTAACTCCACTGCTCTGTCCCAAAAATAAAAGCATCTGACAGACAGATTTAATCCCCGACTTCCTGCTGAGGATGTCTGTGTGTGTGTGAGAGAGAGAGTGTGTGTGTGTGTGTGTGTGTGTGTGTGTGTGTGCGTATGTGCGTAGTGTGTGTGCGTATGTGCGTGATGTGTACTGAGTGACTGAGTATGTGTTTATGTGTGAGAGAGAGAGTGTGTGTGAGAGTGTGTTTTGTGGGTGGGTATGGTGCTGTCACTCAGAGAGGGTTTGATATGGGCACCTTAGAGACACACACACATACACACAGAGTTGAACACATGCACACACACACTCACACACACTACAGCACACTCACACATACACATATTAGAGTACACACGAAGAGCTGAGCAAGCAAGCACGCACACACACGACACACACACACACACACACACACACACACACACACACACACACACACACACACACACACACACACGAGAGAGCATTGATGAACTGTCAGGGACGCAGAGGTGAGAGAAGACTACCTGCTGCTACATAAGCACATCTGCCATTACTCATAAACTTTAACTCACACATGCACACTGACTGACCTGCTCTCACACACACACCGTCCGCAGTTCACCGCAAAACATAAGAAAGGCAAAGTCACAAACAAAATGTGTTGGAAGAGACAAAGTACCTCAAATCAGCTCAAGCCCCTTCTAAAGGAGCTTCCTCAACATAGGCTACACAGATACACACAGCAGTTTGCTCACCTTACTCCTGCTGATTTACTTTAAGCAATCCTGGACGAGCCCCCGTTTTCATGATACGACCCAGGCTCGTAGGGGCAGCAAACAAGAAAGGGACGCCAATAACAGATGAAACTTCAATACATACATTTATTGACTAATAGAAAATGAGGGCCAGTTGTGGTAACGCTTTTGCTCCCACTTCAGGTGTATTTGTTTCGTAACATGCGTGTAAAAACATTGCAAGGTATGTACAAACAGGCCGTATTGAGGTCAAAGCGCAGACTGCCTCTCGCGGGAGCTGAAATTGGCAAACTACGCTTTTCCGTGTCATGCATATGCATTCATGGGAGGATCCAGGGGAAAGTGGGAGTTTAGCGTAAAGAGATGGGAGGGGAAGAGTAAAGAGCGCCTAGTTATGTATTCCGCGGAATGTACAAAAACTACTTGTGAAAGCGCATGTCTATTCTGCGCCTAAAAACTTCCGCCTTGTAAAAGCAGGTGTTAGTCCAAATTGCAGTTAAATGCGACAAAT
>NW_027468576.1:36049488-36056988 GCF_046254945.1 Alosa pseudoharengus | reverse complement strand
TGTTCATATAAGAATGTGTGTGTGTGTGTGTGTGTGTGTGTGTGTGTGTGTGTGTGCATGTGTGGCCTTAATAAGTTGGACCGTTGGGGATTAAATTTTAATTCAGCGCGAGCATCCTTTGTTCTTTTGTCATTTTTTCCCTGGAACTTCTGTGAGACCCAAACTGAAGCGACCAGATGCTTGCTTACACACACACACACACACACACACACACACACACACACACACACACACACACACACACACACACACACACACACACACACAGAGACACACACGCAGGCACACACACACACACACACACACAGAGGCATGCATAATCACACACGGACAATTACACAGACACACACATACACATGCATAATCAAACAGACACACACACACACACACACACACACACACACACACAGACAAACACAAAGACACACACACACTGGCACATAAACACACTGCCGTTGTATGATGCATGATCTTTGTTTTCTTTTCTGTATATGCCACTTACTACCTACAATTAGAAATGCTGTATATGCCACTTACTACCTACAATTAGAAATGCTGTATATGCCACTAACTACCTGTACAACTAGAAATGCTGTATATGCCACTAACTAC
The DNA here is from genome assembly GCF_046254945.1 of Alosa pseudoharengus. Classification (NCBI taxonomy): domain Eukaryota; kingdom Metazoa; phylum Chordata; class Actinopteri; order Clupeiformes; family Clupeidae; genus Alosa; species Alosa pseudoharengus. The sequence continues at coordinate 36,056,376 of NW_027468576.1, read as the reverse complement.
CTGTACAACTAGAAATGCTGTATATGCCACTAACTACCTGTACAATTAGAAATGCTGTATATGCCACTTACTACCTACAATTAGAAATGCTGTATATGCCACTTACTACCTACAATTAGAAATGCTGTATATGCCACTAACTACCTGTACAACTAGAAATGCTGTATATGCCACTTACTACCTACAATTAGAAATGCTGTATATGCCACTAACTACCTACAATTAGAAATGCTGTATATGCCACTAACTACCTGTACAACTAGAAATGCTGTATATGCCACTAACTACCTACAATTAGAAATGCTGTATATGCCACTAACTACCTGTAGGCCTACAATTAGAAATGCTGTATATGCCACTTACTACCTGTACAATTAGAAATGCTGTATATGCCACTAACTACCTGTAGGCCTACAATTAGAAATGCTGTATATACCACTTACTACCTACAATTAGAAATGCTGTATATGCCACTAACTACCTGTAGGCCTACAATTAGAAATGCTGTATATACCACTTACTACCTGTACAATTAGAAATGCTGTATATGCCACTAACTACCTGTAGGCCTACAATTAGAAATGCTGTATATACCACTTACTACCTACAATTAGAAATGCTGTATATGCCACTAACTACCTGTAGGCCTACAATTAGAAATGCTGTATATACCACTTACTACCTGTACAATTAGAAATGCTGTATATGCCACTAACTACCTGTAGGCCTACAATTAGAAATGCTGTATATGCCACTAACTACCTGTACAATTAGAAATGCTGTATATGCCACTAACTACCTGTAGGCCTACAATTAGACATGCTGTATATGCCACTAACTACCTGTACAATTAGAAATGCTGTATATGCCACTAACTACCTGTAGGCCTACAATTAGAAATGCTGTATATACCACTTACTACCTGTACAATTAGAAATGCTGTATATGCCACTAACTACCTGTAGGCCTACAATTAGAAATGCTGTATATACCACTTACTACCTGTACAATTAGAAATGCTGTATATGCCACTAACTACCTGTAGGCCTACAATTAGAAATGCTGTATATGCCACTAACTACCTGCAGGCCTACAATTAGAAATGCTGTATATGCCACTAACTACCTGTACAATTAGAAATGCTGTATATGCCACTAACTACCTGTAGGCCTACAATTAGAAATGCTGTATATGCCACTAACTACCTGTACAATTAGAAATGCTGTATATGCCACTAACTACCTGTAGGCCTACAATTAGACATGCTGTATATGCCACTAACTACCTGTACAATTAGAAATGCTGTATATGCCACTAACTACCTGTACAATTAGAAATGCTGTATATACCACTTACTACCTGTACAATTAGAAATGCTGTATATGCCACTAACTACCTGTACAACTAGAAATGCTGTATATGCCACTAACTACCTGTACAATTAGAAATGCTGTATATGCCACTAACTACCTGTAGGCCTACAATTAGAAATGCTGTATATGCCACTAACTACCTGTACAACTAGAAATGCTGTATATGCCACTAACTACCTGTACAATTAGAAATGCTGTATATGCCACTAACTACCTGTACAACTAGAAATGCTGTATATGCCACTAACTACCTGTACAATTAGAAATGCTGTATATGCCACTAACTACCTGTACAACTAGAAATGCTGTATATGCCACTAACTACCTGTACAATTAGAAATGCTGTATATGCCACTAACTACCTGTAGGCCTACAATTAGACATGCTGTATATGCCACTAACTACCTGTAGGCCTACAATTAGACATGCTGTATATGCCACTAACTACCTGTACAATTAGAAATGCTGTATATACCACTTACTACCTGTACAACTAGAAATGCTGTATATGCCACTTACTACCTGTACAATTAGAAATGCTGTATATGCCACTAACTACCTGTACAACTAGAAATGCTGTATATGCCACTTACTACCTACAATTAGAAATGCTGTATATGCCACTTACTACCTACAATTAGAAATGCTGTATATGCCACTAACTACCTGTACAACTAGAAATGCTGTATATGCCACTTACTACCTACAATTAGAAATGCTGTATATGCCACTAACTACCTACAATTAGAAATGCTGTATATGCCACTAACTACCTGTACAACTAGAAATGCTGTATATGCCACTAACTACCTACAATTAGAAATGCTGTATATGCCACTAACTACCTGTAGGCCTACAATTAGAAATGCTGTATATGCCACTTACTACCTGTACAATTAGAAATGCTGTATATGCCACTAACTACCTGTAGGCCTACAATTAGAAATGCTGTATATACCACTTACTACCTACAATTAGAAATGCTGTATATGCCACTAACTACCTGTAGGCCTACAATTAGAAATGCTGTATATACCACTTACTACCTGTACAATTAGAAATGCTGTATATGCCACTAACTACCTGTAGGCCTACAATTAGAAATGCTGTATATACCACTTACTACCTACAATTAGAAATGCTGTATATGCCACTAACTACCTGTAGGCCTACAATTAGAAATGCTGTATATACCACTTACTACCTGTACAATTAGAAATGCTGTATATGCCACTAACTACCTGTAGGCCTACAATTAGAAATGCTGTATATGCCACTAACTACCTGTACAATTAGAAATGCTGTATATGCCACTAACTACCTGTAGGCCTACAATTAGACATGCTGTATATGCCACTAACTACCTGTACAATTAGAAATGCTGTATATGCCACTAACTACCTGTAGGCCTACAATTAGAAATGCTGTATATACCACTTACTACCTGTACAATTAGAAATGCTGTATATGCCACTAACTACCTGTAGGCCTACAATTAGAAATGCTGTATATACCACTTACTACCTGTACAATTAGAAATGCTGTATATGCCACTAACTACCTGTAGGCCTACAATTAGAAATGCTGTATATGCCACTAACTACCTGCAGGCCTACAATTAGAAATGCTGTATATGCCACTAACTACCTGTACAATTAGAAATGCTGTATATGCCACTAACTACCTGTAGGCCTACAATTAGAAATGCTGTATATGCCACTAACTACCTGTACAATTAGAAATGCTGTATATGCCACTAACTACCTGTAGGCCTACAATTAGACATGCTGTATATGCCACTAACTACCTGTACAATTAGAAATGCTGTATATGCCACTAACTACCTGTACAATTAGAAATGCTGTATATACCACTTACTACCTGTACAATTAGAAATGCTGTATATGCCACTAACTACCTGTACAACTAGAAATGCTGTATATGCCACTAACTACCTGTACAATTAGAAATGCTGTATATGCCACTAACTACCTGTAGGCCTACAATTAGAAATGCTGTATATGCCACTAACTACCTGTACAACTAGAAATGCTGTATATGCCACTAACTACCTGTACAATTAGAAATGCTGTATATGCCACTAACTACCTGTACAACTAGAAATGCTGTATATGCCACTAACTACCTGTACAATTAGAAATGCTGTATATGCCACTAACTACCTGTACAACTAGAAATGCTGTATATGCCACTAACTACCTGTACAATTAGAAATGCTGTATATGCCACTAACTACCTGTAGGCCTACAATTAGACATGCTGTATATGCCACTAACTACCTGTAGGCCTACAATTAGACATGCTGTATATGCCACTAACTACCTGTACAATTAGAAATGCTGTATATGCCACTAACTACCTGTACAACTAGAAATGCTGTATATACCACTTACTACCTGTACAATTAGAAATGCTGTATATGCCACTAACTACCTGCACAATTAGAAATGCTGTATATGCCACTAACTACCTGTACAATTAGAAATGCTGTATATGCCACTAACTACCTGTACAATTAGAAATGCTGTATATGCCACTAACTACCTGTACAACTAGAAATGCTGTATATGCCACTAACTACCTGTACAATTAGAAATGCTGTATATGCCACTAACTACCTGCAGGCCTACAATTAGAAATGCTGTATATGCCACTAACTACCTGTACAATTAGAAATGCTGTATATGCCACTAACTACCTGTACAATTAGAAATGCTGTATATGCCACTAACTACCTGTACAACTAGAAATGCTGTATATGCCACTAACTACCTGTACAATTAGAAATGCTGTATATGCCACTAACTACCTGTAGGCCTACAATTAGAAATGCTGTATATGCCACTAACTACCTGTACAACTAGAAATGCTGTATATGCCACTAACTACCTGTACAATTAGAAATGCTGTATATGCCACTAACTACCTGTACAACTAGAAATGCTGTATATGCCACTAACTACCTGTACAATTAGAAATGCTGTATATGCCACTAACTACCTGTACAACTAGAAATGCTGTATATGCCACTAACTACCTGTACAATTAGAAATGCTGTATATGCCACTAACTACCTGTAGGCCTACAATTAGACATGCTGTATATGCCACTAACTACCTGTAGGCCTACAATTAGACATGCTGTATATGCCACTAACTACCTGTACAATTAGAAATGCTGTATATGCCACTAACTACCTGTACAATTAGAAATGCTGTATATGCCACTAACTACCTGTACAACTAGAAATGCTGTATATGCCACTAACTACCTGTACAATTAGAAATGCTGTATATGCCACTAACTACCTGTACAACTAGAAATGCTGTATATGCCACTAACTACCTGTACAATTAGAAATGCTGTATATGCCACTAACTACCTGTACAACTAGAAATGCTGTATATGCCACTAACTACCTGTACAATTAGAAATGCTGTATATGCCACTAACTACCTGTACAATTAGAAATGCTGTATATGCCACTAACTACCTGTACAACTAGAAATGCTGTATATGCCACTAACTACCTGTACAATTAGAAATGCTGTATATGCCACTAACTACCTGTACAACTAGAAATGCTGTATATGCCACTAACTACCTGTACAATTAGAAATGCTGTATATGCCACTAACTACCTGTACAATTAGACATGCTGTATATGCCACTAACTACCTGTACAATTAGAAATGCTGTATATGCCACTAACTACCTGTAGGCCTACAATTAGACATGCTGTATATGCCACTAACTACCTGTAGGCCTACAATTAGACATGCTGTATATGCCACTAACTACCTGTACAATTAGAAATGCTGTATATGCCACTAACTACCTGTACAATTAGAAATGCTGTATATGCCACTAACTACCTGTAGGCCTACAATTAGACATGCTGTATATGCCACTAACTACCTGTACAATTAGACATGCTGTATATGCCACTAACTACCTGTACAATTAGAAATGCTGTATATGCCACTAACTACCTGTACAATTAGAAATGCTGTATATGCCACTAACTACCTGTACAATTAGAAATGCTGTATATGCCACTAACTACCTGTACAATTAGAAATGCTGTATATGCCACTAACTACCTGTACAATTAGAAATGCTGTATATGCCACTAACTACCTGTACAATTAGAAATGCTGTATATGCCACTAACTACCTGTACAATTAGAAATGCTGTATATGCCACTAACTACCTGTACAATTAGAAATGCTGTATATGCCACTAACTACCTGTACAATTAGAAATGCTGTATATGCCACTAACTACCTGTACAATTAGAAATGCTGTATATGCCACTAACTACCTGTACAATTAGAAATGCTGTATATGCCACTAACTACCTGTACAATTAGAAATGCTGTATATGCCACTAACTACCTGTACAATTAGAAATGCTGTATATGCCACTAACTACCTGTACAATTAGAAATGCTGTATATGCCACTAACTACCTGTACAATTAGAAATGCTGTATATGCCACTAACTACCTGTACAATTAGAAATGCTGTATATGCCACTAACTACCTGTACAATTAGAAATGCTGTATATGCCACTAACTACCTGTACAATTAGAAATGCTGTATATGCCACTAACTACCTGTACAATTAGAAATGCTGTATATGCCACTAACTACCTGTACAATTAGAAATGCTGTATATGCCACTAACTACCTGTACAATTAGAAATGCTGTATATAATGCTGTATATGCCACTAACTACCTGTACAATTAGAAATGCTGTATATGCCACTAACTACCTGTAGGCCTACAATTAGACATGCTGTATATGCCACTAACTACCTGTACAATTAGACATGCTGTATATGCCACTAACTACCTGTACAATTAGAAATGCTGTATATGCCACTAACTACCTGTACAATTAGAAATGCTGTATATGCCACTAACTACCTGTACAATTAGAAATGCTGTATATGCCACTAACTACCTGTACAATTAGAAATGCTGTATATGCCACTAACTACCTGTACAATTAGAAATGCTGTATATGCCACTAACTACCTGTACAATTAGAAATGCTGTATATGCCACTAACTACCTGTAGGCCTACAATTAGACATGCTGTATATGCCACTAACTACCTGTACAATTAGAAATGCTGTATATGCCACTAACTACCTGTACAATTAGAAATGCTGTATATACCACTAACTACCTGTACAATTAGAAATGCTGTATATGCCACTAACTACCTGTAGGCCTACAATTAGACATGCTGTATATGCCACTAACTACCTGTACAATTAGAAATGCTGTATATGCCACTAACTACCTGTACAATTAGAAATGCTGTATATGCCACTAACTACCTGTAGGCCTACAATTAGACATGCTGTATATGCCACTAACTACCTGTACAATTAGACATGCTGTATATGCCACTAACTACCTGTACAATTAGAAATGCTGTATATGCCACTAACTACCTGTACAATTAGAAATGCTGTAT
>NW_027468576.1:36041988-36044488 GCF_046254945.1 Alosa pseudoharengus | reverse complement strand
CTAACTCATACACTCTTACATACACACACAAACTAACTCATACACTCTTACATAAACACACAAACTAACTCATACACTCTTACATACACACACAAACTAACTCATACACTCTTACATACACACACACACAAACTAACTCATACACTCTTACATAAACACACAAACTAACTCATTCACTTTTACATACACACACAAACTAACTAACTCATACACTCTTACATACACACATAAACTAACTCATACACTCTTACATACACACAAACTAACCTTTACACTCTTACATACACACACAAACTAACTCATACACTCTTACATACACACACACAAACTAACTCATACACTCTTACATAAACACACAAACTAACTCATTCACTCTTACATACACACACAAACTAACTCATACACTCTTACATACACACACAAACTAACTCATACACTCTTACATACACACAAACTAACCGTTACACTCTTACATACACACACAAACTAACTAACTGTTACACTCTTACATAAACACACAAACTAACTCATACACTCTTACATAAACACACAAACTAACTAACCGTTACACTCTTACATAAACACACAAACTAACTCATACACTCTTACATAAACACACAAACTAACTCATACACTCTTACATACACACACACAAACTAACTCATACACTCTTACATACACACACAAACTAAGTCATACACTCTTACATACACACACAAAGTAACTCCTCCATATCCATCCATAGATGTATAGATAGGTACGCTCACAATCTTGTATCCCTAGGTTGTGTAAGAGCATATTGATTCAACCTCTCTCTCTCTCACACACAGACACACACACATATAATACACACACACACACACACACTCACATAGACACACCCTGCTCGCTTTCGGTATTCCTCTCTAACACATACACATACATATATACCCATATACCGACAAATATATTCACACACTTATACCACACTCATACATTTTTTTAAATTTCCCCTTGGGGATCAATAAAGTATCTATCTATCTATATATCTATCTATCTATCGATCTATCTATCTATCTAATTCTTTAATGCCTACTAACACTTTAACTCTATGCCAACTAACTCTCTAACCCCAATGAACACACGCACACACACACACACACACACTCCCCTCTCCCCTACTCCTTGATGTGTGTATATCTAGGTGAGTGTCATTTCTCTCTCATGAATAGTTTGGGAAAGATCACACACACACGCACATACAAATACACACTGACACACATGCAGGCACATTCACATACACACACACACACACACACACACACACACACACAGACACACACACACACACACACACACACACACACACACACACACACACACACACACACAGACGCACACACACACACACACACAGCCCAGCAGGAGCGAGAGCAGATCTCTGATGCTAATCAGCAACGACGGCTTCCAGGGGTGAGTAATCGATGGCCAAGCGGACTAAGCAGAGAGCAGCGTGTGCTAGCTACAGGAGTCCACGCTGAAACACTCACACACACACACACACACACACACACACACACACACACACACATACACACACACTCTCAATCAACCTGACATGACTGGACAGCAACACAGTTACTTATTGCTTTAAACCAGAGTGATCAGACTCTAACACTCTAACTTCATCTCACACTCTAACATTCTACCCCCAACATTCTTACTCCAAGTAACACTCTAACCACAATTTACACTGTAACTAAAACTCTAACTCACTTACACCAACTAACACTCTAACTCTTTACATAATGCCACCTAACACCCTAACCCCAGCTAACTCTCCCATCTAACTCTATGCCAACTAACACTCTAACCCCAACGAACACTCTAACTCCAACTAACACTCTAATCCCAACTAACATTTTAACTTTAACTTACACCCTAACCACAACTAACACTTGAACTAACACTCTAGCTAACTCTCTAACCCCAACCAACACTCTAACTAACACTGTAGCTAACTCTCTAACCCCAAGTAACACTCTAACTAACACTCTAACTAACACTCTAATCCCAACTAACACCCCATCTAACACTCTAAGGGCCCTATCATGACATTCTAAAGTGCATCGTCACTCGTCAAAAGTCTATTCAAATTTATTAGGATGTCCAGTTCACATTGGGAGGGGTTTCGTTATCAAACATGGAGCGCATGGCGCAACAAGGTGTTCCTAGGTTTTTTAATCAGTCATATGGGTGTGTTTGGGGCGTAACATCATTTTAAACCAATGAGAATGACATCTGTCATTCCCTTTAACGGCGCAAAGCGCGATATGTCAAATAAATGCATCGGTATTTTGGCATTCAACGGCGCATTTGAAGGAGGTTGCTTGCGAGACCGTATGGAATAGTCATTCTTAAACCATGCTTTACTAAAACCTAGCATAGCCTTCACGCATTTGCAACCATCTATTATTTGAACTCATTGGCAAAGTGAAACTAACTTCATCAAGGAGTCAAT
>NW_027468576.1:36021988-36029488 GCF_046254945.1 Alosa pseudoharengus | reverse complement strand
CACACACACTCGAGCAGTGGTCGGATCATTATTCATCCTCTCAAATAACAACCAGAGGTAGCTACCACTTCTCTCTCTCTCTCTTTCTCTCTTTTTCTCCTATCCTCTCTTTCTTTCTATCTATCTCTCCATCTCTCTCTATATCTCTCTTTCTTTCCTTATCTTCATTCACCTATTCTCCTCCCCTCTCTTTCTTGAGGTGCGTCAGCATTCCATTAGCAAGCTGAGCCATTGACATTAGATAGCAAATTCGGACTGCGGCCTAAGAGGTGAAGCAACATCAAGGCACAGTGTGTGTGTGTGTGTGTGTGTGTGTGTGTGTGTGTATGTATATGCATGGTTTTGTGAGAGTGTGTGGCTATGTGTGTTTGTGTTCGTGTATATGGAGCTGATGCACGAGCAGGTCAGAGATGATTGTGTGTGTGTGTGTGTGTGTGTGTGTGTGTGTGTGTGTGTGTGTGTGTGTGTGTGTGTGTGTGTGTGTATGGTGTGTGTGTGTGTCAGAGATTATTGTGTGGGTAATTTAACATGGACTAGTGGATAGACATTTAAAAGATACACCTTATCAGAGGCTTGACAGGTTAGAGTTAGAGTGGAATAATGGCAACTTCAGAGTGGAGTAAGGATGGAGTAAGAGTGTAGTTAAGGTGGAGTAAAAGTATAGTTAGGGTGGAGGAAGGAGATAGTTAGGATAGTGGAAGGGGATAGTTAGGGTTAAGTAAGGGTTGAGTAAGGGAATAGTTAGGGGATAGTTCGGAGGATGGAGGGTGGAGTTAAGGGAAAGTTAGGGTGGAGTAAGGGGGTAGTTAGGGTGGAGGAAGGGTGGAGTTAAGAGATAGTTAGGGTGGAGTAAGGGGATAGTTAGGGTGGAGTAGGGGGATTGTTAGGGTGGAGTAAGGGGATAGTTAGGGTGTAGTATGGGGATAGTTAGGGTGGAGGAAGAGTGTAGTTGAGAGATAGTTAGGGTGGAGAGAGGGGATAGTTAGGGTGGAGTAAGGGGATAGTTAGGGTGGAGTAGGGGGATTGTTAGGGTGGAGAGAGGGGATAGTTAGGGTGGAGGAAGAGTGAAGTTAAGAGATAGCAAGGGTGGAGTAAGGGGATAGTTAGGGTGGAGGAAGAGTGAAGTTAAGAGATAGTTAGGGTGGAGGAAGGGGATAGTTAGGGTGGAGTAAGGGGATAGTTAGGGTGGAGTAGGGGGATTGTTAGGGTGGAGAGAGGGGATAGTTAGGGTGGAGGAAGAGTGAAGTTAAGAGATAGTAAGGGTGGAGTAAGGGGATAGTTAGGGTGGAGGAAGAGTGAAGTTAAGAGATAGTTAGGGTGGAGGAAGGGGATAGTTAGGGTGGAGTAGGGGGATTGTTAGGGTGGAGGAAGGGGATAGTTAGGGTGGAGGAAGAGTGAAGTTAAGAGATAGTTAGGGTGGAGGAAGGGGATAGTTAGGGTGGAGTAAGGGGATAGTTAGGGTGGAGTAGGGGGATTGTTAGGGTGGAGGAAGAGTGAAGTTAAGAGATAGTAAGGGTGGAGCAAGGGGATAGTTAGGGTGGAGTAAGAGGATAGTTAGGGTGGAGGAAGGGTGGAGTTAAGAGATAGTTAGGGTGGAGCAAGGGGATAGTTAGGGTGGAGTAAGGGGATAGTTAGGGTGGAGTAGGGGGATAGTTAGGGTGGAGTAAGGGGATAGTTAGGGTGGAGTAAGGGGATAGTTAGGGTGGAGTAAGGGGATAGTTAGGGTGGAGAGAGGGGATAGTTAGGGTGGAGTAGGGGGATTGTTAGGGTGGAGGAAGAGTGAAGTTAAGAGATAGTTAGGGTGGAGCAAGCGGATAGTTAGGGTGGAGCAAGGGGATAGTTAGGGTGGAGGAAGAGTGAAGTTGAGAGATAGTTAGGGTGGAGTAAGGGGATAGTTAGGGTGGAGAGAGGGGATAGTTAGGGTGGAGTAGGGGGATAGTTAGGGTGGAGAGAGGGGATAGTTAGGGTGGAGTAGGGGGATAGTTAGGGTGGAGAGAGGGGATAGTTAGGGTGGAGTAGGGGGATAGTTAGGGTGGAGTAGGGGGATTGTTAGGGTGGACAGAGGGGATAGTTAGGGTGGAGTAAGGGGATAGTTAGGGTGGAGTAGGGGGATTGTTAGGGTGGAGAGAGGGGATAGTTAGGGTGGAGTAAGGGGATAGTTAGGGTGGAGTAAGGGGATAGTTAGGGTGGAGTAGGGGGATAGTTAGGGTGGAGGAAGAGTGAAGTTGAGAAATAGTTAGGGTGGAGTAAGGGGATAGTTAGGGTGGAGTAGGGGGATTGTTAGGGTGGAGGAAGGGAATAGTTAGGGTGGAGTATGGGGATAGGTAGGGTGGAGGAAGGGTGAAGTTAAGAGATAGTAAGGGTGGAGCAAGGGGATAGTTAGGGTGGAGTAAGGGGATAGTAAGGGTGGAGGAAGGGTGGAGTTAAGAGATAGTTAGGGTGGAGCAAGGGGATAGTTAGGGTGGAGTAAGGGGATAGTTAGGGTGGAGTAGGGGGATAGTTAGGGTGGAGTAAGGGGATAGTTAGGGTGGAGTATGGGGATAGTTAGGGTGGAGTAAGGGGATAGTTAGGGTGGAGAGAGGGGATAGTTAGGGTGGAGTAGGGGGATTGTTAGGGTGGAGGAAGAGTGAAGTTAAGAGATAGTTAGGGTGGAGCAAGCGGATAGTTAGGGTGGAGCAAGGGGATAGTTAGGGTGGAGGAAGAGTGAAGTTGAGAGATAGTTAGGGTGGAGTAAGGGGATAGTTAGGGTGGAGAGAGGGGATAGTTAGGGTGGAGAGAGGGGATAGTTAGGGTGGAGTAGGGGGATAGTTAGGGTGGAGAGAGGGGATAGTTAGGGTGGAGTAGGGGGATAGTTAGGGTGGAGTAGGGGGATTGTTAGGGTGGACAGAGGGGATAGTTAGGGTGGAGTAAGGGGATAGTTAGGGTGGAGTAGGGGGATTGTTAGGGTGGAGAGAGGGGATAGTTAGGGTGGAGTAAGGGGATAGTTAGGGTGGAGTAAGGGGATAGTTAGGGTGGAGTAGGGGGATAGTTAGGGTGGAGGAAGAGTGAAGTTGAGAGATAGTTAGGGTGGAGTAAGGGGATAGTTAGGGTGGAGTAGGGGGATTGTTAGGGTGGAGGAAGGGAATAGTTAGGGTGGAGTATGGGGATAGTTAGGGTGGAGGAAGGGTGGCCTTATGGAATAAATTTGCTACTACTTGTTAATGAGACGAAGTCACATTAGGAGTATTTAAACAGATTGAAATCAGTGCTAAAGTATGCTCGAGTTTGCTCTTCATAGCAAACACTGCATCCCAAAAGGTTGGAATCAGTGCTAGAGTACGCTCTTCATAGCGAAAGTTGCTTTCTAAAGGGTTGGAATCAGTACTAAAGTACGCTCTTCATAGCAAACACTGCATCCTAAAAGGTTGAAATCAGTGCTAGAGTGTGCTCTTAATAGAAAACGCTGCTTCCTAAAAGGTTGAAATCAGTGCTAGAGTGTCCTCTTAATAGAAAACGCTGCTTCCTAAAAGGTTGAAATCAGGGCTAGAGTGTGCTCTTAATAGAAAACGCTGCTTCCTAAAAGGTTGAAATCAGTGCTAGAGTGTGCTCTTAATAGAAAACGCTGCTTCCTAAAAGGTTGAAATCAGGGCTAAATGATGCAGCTGTTGCCTCCAGGCAGGAGGCGCATGGACAACTGAGGACAGACAGGGCCTGGCAGGGAGCGTTCTTACGTAAGGGGTTGTGGAAGGCAGCTGCCTTGTCTGTGGCAGATCGCCTGTGATCATACAAAGCCATGGGCCCTGTTTGAAAGGACGGGTATTCTGCTAAACCAGTGGTCACCAACCTTTTTGAGCCCAAGATCCCTAACCTCGCCCTGAACAAAGGCAAGATCTACCTTGCGTCAAAAGAAAATCAAAGCTAAAATACTTCCAATTTAAGGCCTTTTATTTAGGCAAATGTATCAGGTCAAAAATATCACATCCTCCACCCCCTTATACAGGCGTCAATGAGATAACCACACTTTAACATAGTCTTTACTTACATGATTTTGGTTTTGATTTTCTAATTGGAGTAAGTGTTTGTGACAATACGTCATGATAAATTTGATGTTTGATCGCTGTTTTGGTATGAAGCATCTTTCACGTAATTAATGTGTACTCTAGAAAGTGAAAGTAACCTAAGCCTAGGCCTACAATGCACTCTGTGTCTGTGCACGTCCGCAATCGATTACATTCTTCAAATGGAGAACAAATTCCTGATCGCTAAACTTTTGTTTTTTATTTTCTGCCAGTTAGCAGTTGATATAAAAGCACATAATTTGACTTCAGCGGTGACAAGTCCTGTTGAGAGAGAGAGAGAGAGAGAGAGAGAGAGAGAGAGAGAGAGCGCACCTGCAAAGTGGTGCTGTGCGCGTTAGGGGTGTAAAGATTAACCGATCGGTTCGGTATCCGTTTTTAACCTGTAAGATACGGCTACATCGATACGTGAAGCCCCGTATCGGAATAAAACTGAAATGAACCGGTCGTTATATCGATTTACTTGTTACAAATCGGTTCACAACCTTTTCTGCTCGCTCAGACTCTCATTTACGTTCCAAACAGCGCGTTCATCAAAGTTGTCAAAGGACCTCATTACCTATACATCTACTGCAATTTAAGCACGTGACAACTCGCACTCGGTCGTTGTTTCAAAATCCAGCACGAAATTAAACACAGCAACGATAGTCTGTAGAGTAGCCTTCGTTTGATGAAGGGATTTCCTTAATGTTAAATAATAATTTGGCCCTTGCTGCTAAAACGATGCACAAATTATTAGCCAATTATTTTGTTCATATTCACCCAGACTTGTGGCATTATAAGTTTCTGCATATTAGGTCTACCGTTGGAACAAAATAAGCCCAGAGAGTTCATTGATATGTAGGCCTATTTTATTCTTGTAGCTACAGTATATGAGAAAAGGCCAAGAGTGTCTTAAGCACGGTTTTATTTTATTTCGGTATTGTCTCACCTCAACAAGGCTACAGCTCCTTGAAAACAATCAGATATAACTCTATAAAATCTATATCTATATAAATCTATAAAGTCTATAAAGTATTTTTATGTTGTATTTGGCTGCTGTGTTTGACTGAAATGTAGACTATTCTTTTTTCATTTCAATACAGTATATGATACAAACCTCAGTTTAGATAATAATATTCACACATTTTTTTTGTGCTTAATTGACAACCATGACCATGATAATTGATAATATAAAATGAATGTGCACCTTGAGAAAATGATAAAAAATCTTTCAGAATCCTTTCCATTCTTGAACTGCATCGAATTGCATCGAATCGCATCGAATTGTACTGAATTGTTTTTTATGAACATGTATCTTTTCTTGTATCGAATCGTGTCCATGTATCTAGATGCGAATCGTATCGTCTTTTACATGAGAGATTCACACCCCTAGTGCGCGTGTGTGTGTCTGCATGGGATTACGTTCGGTTCAAGTCAGAAGTTGGTTCGTCCGGTCCAGCATTCACGCTGCTCCATTATTAGATTAACGTTATCAGACAGCACTGTAAATGTATGCAGGAATTTCTCGCATTATGATGGCTAGGTCTTGAATAAATCATGCGCTATCCTATCCCACGCTGAAATGTAGGCTACGCCCTGTAAACGTTGGCGAACATGTGGGAATTTGGTGACTGTTTTTAATTGTCCTGTTATTATCGGGATCTACTAGGCAAGTCCTAAAGATCTACTGGTCGATCGCGATCGACGGGTTGGCGACCACTGTGCTAAACTTTCCCACTGACTGTATGGGGGGGGGGGGGTCATTGGGGTTCTGATTTGGCAGCAAGGTGAGGTGAGGTGGGGGGGGGGGCATGGACACACACACACACACACACACACACAGCGTAGTGTATTGCCTCTACTTTTCATTTATCCCAAAGTTCTATCACCCCTACATTCATCTTCATCCATCTCCTCAGAATGCTCTCCTGCTTCTTCATTCTCTGACCAAAATTCTGTTCTCTTCACAGCTCCACTTGTCCCTCGGGCGCCAGTGTTCTATTGCCCCTACGAAGCCTGCTGGCCTGGCGTGAGATCAGCAGAATCCCACAGGACTGGTGTGGAGGCAGCTTTGGCTGCCTTTAGTGCTGAGGTCCGCTGGCTACATCCATATGGATTCCTCATCATGGTGGAGCAGATTACAGAGACAAGCACTCACATCTATATGATTCTGAGGGGACTTAAACATCTACTGTATATGATTCTGATGGGGACTTAAACATCTTTATGAGTCTATGGGGACTTAAACATCTATATGACTCTATAGGGACTTAAATGTCTAAATGATTCTGATGTATGCTGACTTAAATATCTATATGAGCCTGATGTATGGGGACTTTAAGCCAGTCAGAAATGCACAGATAAAAACAGATGCCATATTTTAGACTGCAGGTCATTCTACACACTCACAGCAGCACATCATAAAGCATTAAGTCACATACACACACACACATACACACACAAACACGCACACGCACACACACACTCGCGCACACACACACACACACACACACACACACACACACACACACACTCACACACACTCACACCTATACACACGCACACACAGATGCAAACACACACATTATGGCATCTGCTGACAGTAGCAGCCAGATAGGAACAGACAGTTGGGACTCGGGGCAGAAGCGAAGCAAGTACTAGACTGTGTGTGTGTGTGTGTGTGTGTGTGTTGGCTGGTGCTGGGTTCTGATGTAAGTGTGTGTGTGTGTGTCTGTGTGTGTTGGCTGGTGCTGGGTTCTGATGTAAGTGTGTGTGTGTGTGGTCTAGCATCTGATTTTGAAGTGTCTGTGTTGTCCAGTTTTGGGGCCTGAGGTGTGTATGGCTGTGTGAAGTGTGTCTGATATATAGAGAGAGGAGTGAGAGTGTGTAACATCTCTAGGCTTGGGTGGTAGACTGGGGAAACTTTAAGTGTGCATTGAATAGAATTCTCGTCCCCTTGGAATTGTAAGGTTCTATCTGCATTCTGCTGATAGTTCTGAGATATTTTAGAATTCCATAGTTTAGATATAATGTCCAAAAAACTTCAAGAAACACCTCATCTCCCCTTATGAAGTTAGGAATAACAATATGTCAATAACGCAATTTTGACAAAAGTGGCAGATAGAAGCTTATAATTCTAAGGAGACGTTCTGCCCCGTGTGATGGGATTGTGTTGGGTAGAGTGTCGGGTGGTGTTGAGTAGAGGAGAGTTCTGCCCTGTGTGAGTTGGTGGTTGGGTGGTGTTGGGTAGAATTCTGCCCACAGTGGGTAGGGTGGTGTTGGGTGGAGTTGGATAGAGTTCTGCACTGTGTGGGCGCAAGGTGAGTAGGGTGGTGTTGGGTGGTGTTGGATGGAGTTCTACCCTGTGTGGAAGCAAAGGTGGGTAGGGTGGTGTTGAATAGAGTTCTGCCCTGTGTGGAAGCAAAGGTGGGTAGGGTGGTGTTGTGTGGTGTTGGATAGAGTT
>NW_027468576.1:36001988-36006988 GCF_046254945.1 Alosa pseudoharengus | reverse complement strand
GGGTAGGGGGCGGAAAAAGGCGCTGATTACCCAATGAACTGCAGGTTTGATAAATACCACGTACACTGAAGAATTACAGCGTGCGCTTTCTGCAGGTTGGCCATGGCACTGATAACGTTACGTGTGTGTGTGTGTGTGTGTGCGTGCGTGTGTGTGTTTCTGCGGGTTGGCGATGGCGCTTATAACGCTACGTTCGAGCCCAGTGTGTCATTCTGGTGACACACCTTTATGGATGAGGCAAGTCGTTCCTGCCGTGACTTTAGTGTGCCATCAAATCTGGCGGAGTGTGTTATGAATGTGCCTCTCCCCCACCAGACACAGGATTGGGTGCTCACACACACGCTGAGCTCCACACACACACACACACACACACACACACACACACACACTGTCTGCTGTAGAGGGCTGTAATGTACATTGTTAGGAGGAGGAGAAAAACGTCTCCAGTACTGCCATTTCCAATCAGCTCTCTTGCCAATGGCAGCCTCACACACACAAACACACACTAAGATGAATGGCTAGGGAGAACAATGTCGACACACACACACACACACACAAGATGATACTGAAGGCAGAAGATTTGCTTTTTCCTTCCCTGTTGTGAGATGTCACCTTCACGTGGCCTTCCATTCGCCTGGTTCTACAATTTTACATTTACATTTATTCATTTGGCAGATGCCTTTATCCCCGAAGCCATTTACTAGATGATAAATAACATTTAAGCTACATGCAGAGGAGACCTTAGGTAACAATAAATACCACTACAATAAATACTGCTATGTAGAGGAGACCTTATGTAACAATAAATACTACTATTCAGAGGAGACCTTATGTAACAATAAATACTACTATTCAGAGGAGTCCTTAGGTAACAATAAATACCACTATTCAGAGGAGTCCTTAGGTAACAAAAAATACTACTACAATAAATACTACTATTCAGAGGAGACCTTATGTAACAATAAATACTACTATGCAGATTAGACCTTAGGTAACAATAAATACCACTACAATAAATACTACTATTCAGAGGAAACCTAATGTAACAATAAATACTACTATTAAGAGGAGTCCTTAGGTAACAATAAATACCACTATTCATAGGAGTCCTTAGGTAACAATAAATACCACTATTCAGAGGAGACCTTATGTAACAATAAATACTGCTATGTAGAGGAGACCTTATGTAACAATAAATACTACTATTCAGAGGAGTCCTTAGGTAACAATAAATACCACTATTCAGAGGAGTCCTTAGGTAACAAAAAATACTACAAGTCAAGTGTATCAAATGAGATAGTGGGAGAGGAGGTGAAGGCAGAAGGAAGGAAGAAGGGAAGTGTATCAAAAGCGCATGGATTGTTTGCTGTATGAGTGTGTGTTTGTGTGTGTGTGTGTGTATTTGTGTGCATGTGTGTGTGCACACTGGCACAAATGTGGTCTGGTCAATACTCAACAGGAGCTCAGGACTTCCCTCCCAGCTCTTTATACACTCTATACACTATACCATGCTGAAGGAGACCTCAGGGAGGTTGAGAGCATCTCTCCCCCAATGGCACTGCGTGGAGCTCAGGGACCATCTCTCCCCCAATGGCACTGCATGGAGCTCAGGGACCATCTCTCCCCCAATGGCACAGCATGGAGCTCAGGGACCATCATGGCACTGCATGGAGCTCAGGGACCATCTCTCCCCCAATGGCACAGCATGGAGCTCAGGGACCATCATGGCACTGCATGGAGCTCAGGGAGGCTGAGAGCATCTCTCCCCCAATGGCACTGCATGGAGCTCAGGGACCATCATGGCACTGCATGGAGCTCAGGGACCATCTCTCCCCCAATGGCACTGCATGGAGCTCAGGGAGGCTGAGCATCTCTCCCCTAATGGCACTGCATGCGCATCTGAGGAGGTTCCATGTCCTGCCACTGACCCAATAGGGTGGACAGAATCTCTCTTCTCTCAGTTCCCCTGCAGTAGAAGACCCCTGAAAGGAGAGAGCTGGTTCTTACTTTGCATTCTCCTCTGGTCTTATGATAACTGTTACATCGTAAACATGACTGTGGACACTGTGGACCTTGGAACAGGACTGAGACACTGAAGATGTTCTACAGCTGATTCAACAGTGACTCTACAGGAAACCAGATGCATGAATTAATGATGATGAATGACCCATCTACACTCTACTCCTCTCCTCCTCTCTCCCTCTCTCTTCTCTACTCTTCTCCTCTCTCCTCCTCTCTCTCCCCTCTTCTGTTCTCTGCTCTTCTTTCCTCTCTTCTCCTCTCCTCTCTCCTCCTTACTTGTCTCCTCTTATCTTGTCTTCTCCTCTCTCTGCCTCTCATCTTTCTCCTCCTCTCATCTTTTCTCTCTCATATTCTCCTTATCTCTCTTCTTCTACTCTCCTCCTCTCTTCTCTCCTCCTCTCTTCTCTCCTCCTCTCTCCCTCTCTCTTCTCTACTCATCTCCACTTCTCTCCTCTGCTCTTCTCTCCTCCTTTCTCCTCCTCTCATCTCTCCTCTTCTCCTTATCTCTCTTCCTCTCCTCTCCTCCTCTCTTCTCTCCTCCTCTTTCCCTCTTTGTTCTCTACTCTCCACTTCTCTCCACCTCTCTCTGCCTCTCACCTCTCTCCTCTCATCTCTCCTCTCTCCTTATCTCTCTTCCTCTCCTCTCCTCCTCTCTTCTCTCCTCTATCCTTCCCTTTTCTCTGCTCCTCTCCACTTCTCTCCTCTGCTCTTCTCTCCTCTCTTGTCTACTCCTCTCTCTGCCTCTCTTCTCTCCTCTCTCCCTCTATCTTCTCTCCTCCTCTCTGCCTCTCACCTCTCCTCTTCTCTCATCTCCTCCTCTCTTTTCTCCTCTGTCTGTTTATATCAGTGGAGCTTCTGAGAGTGACTCAGCAGTTTTCTTACAGAAAGAAGATGGCTGCCCCTTATCTCAGTGGTCAGCCACTCGGAGGATTCCGCTACTCTCTGGCAGGATGAATGAATGCCTTCTATTCACAGATTCACAGACCGTGTTCTGGTCGTCACGGCGCTGGCCATTGTTACAGACTCGTTAATTTTAGACACCCAGTTTGCATTAGCCAATGAAAATGACCCGGCTGATTAGGTCATTCACATTTATCGTCCATGTAATTCATCAGTGCAGGGCCTGATATGAACTTGATACCAAGTTTGGTTAATTTTGAGCATCACAGTTTCGAGGAAGAGGTTATAGGTAAGGAATAAGAAAATTGTTGGAAAACTGTCATTTGTGTGTGTGTGTGTGTGTGTGTGAGAGAGAGAGAGAGAGAGAGAGAGAGAGAGAGAGGGAGAGAGAGAGACCAGTTGCAGAGAGCAGTTGCTAGTGAGGCTAATGATTTGCCAATGGCTAATGTGCTAATGATTTGGGATGTTTTTCATGAGATTTTGTTTTGTCGTGTTTTTGCCAAGGACTCATATCTGACTCCCCACTAAAATACAAGTTCTATGAACAACCAAACAGCAGAGTTGTACATATATATATGTGTGTGGGTAAGGGGGGGGCTGTGTTTGTGTGTATCTGTTAAATCTCTCTCTCTCTCTCTCTCTCTCTCTCTGTGTGTGTGTGTGTGTGTGTGAAATAGGAGTGTTTTATGAATATAAATGGAACACAATAACTTGTGAACACAGCCCTCAGCCTTGTGAGGGATTTACAAATGTCACTTTAAATTCTTGAGGCGGCGTGTCGTTACAGTGGCCAAGCTCACGCTGACTCTGATTCCTCACACACACACAGACACACACAAACAGACACACATTCACACACACAGACACACAAACACACACACACACACACACACACACACACACACACACACACACACACACACACTGCCTCTATCTCTTTCTCCTCACTCTCCTCAGGCTTTTTCTCAGCAGGACACCTTGCATCGCATTGCATCCCATCTCATCCACAACACAACAGCCAGAGAAGACCCGACTGACCAGGTTACATACTACTCACCAGCTCACATACTAACTGACCAGATCACATACAACTGACCAGCTCACATACTAACTACTGACCAGATCACATACAACTGACCAGCTCACATACTAACTACTGACCAGCTTACATAGTACTGACAAGCTCACACACTAACTACTGACCAGCTCACACACTAACTACTGACCAGCTCACACACTAGCTACCAGTGATGCCAGTAACGGGTTACTTAGTAGTTACTTAGTAACGCGTTAGTCTAATTTGACCACTTTTTTCGGTAACGAGTAGCCTAATCTAACGCGCTACTATTTACAAACCAGTAATCAGATTAAAGTTACTTATCTAAGTTACTGTGCGTTACTATTTTTGTCATTTTCCTTAGTAAAAAGATATATTCTTTGCTTTCTTCTTGTCTTGGAGATTAATGTCATGTAGGCTATGCTCACGTTTTCAGCATGAAGACAATTCACGTGTAAAACCACGCAGCGACACAAACGTAAACAACAATGGAGGGAGAGAGAAATGCACATTTCATCAGTCATTACTTTGAGTTTGTCAGCTAAACATGACAACATTAAGGTACATTGTACATTCTGTGCTGGCGACAAAGTGCTGTCTAGCTAGACGTCCCAAGTCTCCCGAAGTTTTGGGAGTCTCCCACATATTGATAGTGGCTTCCTGACGCCCGCAAATTACATAAAATCTCCCGGAACCTAGAGCGAACAAGAGCACGCAAGCCAGACCGGACTTCAAATCGCGTGTGCATATGAGTTTAACGCGCACACAACGGAGAGGGAGAGAGAGAGGAATGGTGCGTTTGTGCCTGAAGCTATCCAAGACAGAGAGCATCCTGGTCTGTTTTGCTAAATCAACCAATCAGTTTTCAGTGTAAGTGTGCTTATATCTCTTTTCTCCCAAACTTAATTAATCAGTTCAGTCAGTGTATCTAGGAACAGGACTTGTTGAGGTGAGTTTAACAATGTAATTTCATTTGCATATTACTCAGGCCTATAGCCTACAAGATGGCTACAAAAAAATC
>NW_027468576.1:35994488-35999488 GCF_046254945.1 Alosa pseudoharengus | reverse complement strand
GAGGACAGGAGAAAGGAGGAGGGGAGAGGAGACAGGAGGAGAGGAGAGGAGAGATGAAATGAGAGGAGAGAAGAGAGGAGAGGAGAGAAGAGGATATAAGAGGAGAGAGGAGAGAGGAGAAGAGAGGAGAGCTGAGAGAAGAAACTCAAAGGTGGGGGGGGGGTATTTTTAGACGTCCATTTCCCAGCTCCCGTGTTAGTTCAGACAGGAAGAGCTACTGTTGTCATAGCAATAGAACACACACAGGAAGAGCTACTGTACTGCTGTCATAGCAATAGAACACACACAGGAAGAGCTACTGTTGTCATAACAATAGAACACACACAGGAAGAGCTACTGTACTGCTGTCATAGCAATAGAACACACACAGGAAGAGCTACTGTTGTCATAGCAATAGAACACACACAGGAAGAGCTACTGTACTGCTGTCATAGCAATAGAACACACACAGGAAGAGCTACTGTTGTCATAGCAATAGAACACACACAGGAAGAGCTACTGTACTGCTGTCATAGCAATAGAACACACACAGGAAGAGCTACTGTTGTCATAGCAATAGAACACACACAGGAAGAGCTACTGTACTGCTGTCATAGCAATAGAACACACACAGGAAGAGCTACTGTTGTCATAGCAATAGAACACACACAGTAAGAGCTACTGTACTGCTGTCATAGCAATAGAACACACACAGGAAGAGCTACTGTTGTCATAGCAATAGAACACACACAGTAAGAGCTACTGTACTGCTGTCATAGCAATAGAACACATGCCATACTCCATGCTATTAACTAAGCTTTCACTTTAAATAGCGCTCGTTGGCGGCTTCTAAGCTCATTTGCAGCACTCACAACTGAACAGTCAACCACAAGCGTAGTTGAATGGAGCGATCATGAAGTAATGCAATATATTGTAACAATTTGATAGCGAACCACACAGTTGTCCAATCAAAAGGTTTATTCACTGAGATCGGGAGCAGGGATACAGACCAAGACCAAGACACAGAACACAATGCACACAGGGCAGGTCAAGTAGACACACACACTACACATACAGGGGAGGACGCAGCCTCCCACACAAAAAGGATAACACACATGAGGGATAACTAAAAGGGAAACATGTTACGATAAAGACACCAACTTTACACTTATAACTTAGGAGAATAACGACATAAACCCCCCGATTGTTCGCTCTCGTGTCCCAGCATGCTTTTCGCCGGAGAACGGTAGCACAGTCTTTTTGCGCCGACGCTACATAGCTCCCCCAACAAGCCGTTGCCGTCCTCGGCAACGACCACGAGGTAGCCACATGCTAGCGTCGGCGCGCGTCGCCCGCCACTCAGTCCAGTGCGACAGTACCGCCAAATCACGTGGGGTGCACGCGCCGCAGGAGCTCACTCAACGGGGCGCCACGCTGCTAGCAATCCAGATCGGGCGTGCTAGCAGCCACGTGGCCGACCCCGCCCGTCACCAGCTCCCTCTCAGCAGCCGCCCTCAGGCTGCCCTTTCCGCGGCGTGTCATCACGGCACTCCTCCTCTCCAGACGGGGCCCTAGGTGGCCTTACAACCGTCGACACTGTACCAAGCACCGGGGTTCGAGGGGGGCCAGATGAAGCTGCGCCAACGCCACTCCGCTCCGTCGAGTCGCCGACCAGGACAGACAGGCAACGACTCCACAGCAACCGGACCGCGCTGAGCTCTCCCGCTGCATCTACCGTCTTCGGCGTCCCTCCTCGTGTTGCCATCTCGCAGAGCCGTACTGCTCTGTTCCCGGCCCGTTCCACTCCTTCGCGGCCTCGGCGAAGGCACGACCCCCGAGATGGTCATGCTATCGAACTCCACACAACGAACTTTTTTCAAAAGGCGCCGGCCAACAGGCCAACTAGAACGGGCGCCCACACAGCACGGTGCCTCTCACACGCACCCAAAAGTTTTAAAGTTCAGAGGGCCTTTCCAACGAAGCTGCCCCACCGTCGTGAGTTCGCTGCCCTCAGCGGCTCCGCCAACCGTTCATCGTCCAGGAACCTCTTCCTCGCCGCACTCCCTCGGTTCTGCTCACGCATCGCGGCAGCATGGCAGCAGGCAGGTCCCGGCGACAGCTCCTCTCCTCCGTCGGCTGTAGCGATAGAAGGCCCCGAGCTTTTTAGTAGCCCTTATAAGGGCTCTCTCTGGATCCTCTTGCGTGGGCCTCCACCCAGTGGTGAGGTCTCCCGCTCCCAGCTTCTCTCGCTGAGTGGAGGCCATGTCCGAAAGTCGCTTCTGACACCAATGTAACGATTTGATAGCGAACCACACAGTTCAATCAAAAGGTTTATTCACTGAGATCGGGAGCAGGGATACAGACCAAGACCAAGACCAAGACACAGAACACAATGCACACAGGGCAGGTCAAGTAGACACACACACTACACATACAGGGGAGGACGCAGCCTCCCACACAAAAAGGAACACACATGAGGGATAACTAAAAGGGAAACATGTTACGATAAAGACACCAACTTTACACTTATAACTTAGGAGAATAACGACATAAACCCCCCGATTGTTCGCTCTCGTGTCCCAGCAAGCTTTTCGCCGGAGAACGGTAGCACAGTCTTTTTGCGCCGACGCTACAATATGATAATAAGATGTAAGCAAACAGCAAGATAATGCAGGGCAGTAATTATTTACTTAAAAAATACTTGAACTATTCATGCAGCTATAGACTATGGCAGATGTAATAGCCTAGCAGGCATAGGGCATTTACATAGGGCATTTACTAGTCTGGCAGGCATAGGGCATTTACTAGTCTAGCAGGCATAGGACATTTACATAGGGTATTTACTAGTCTAGCAGGGATAGGGCATTTACTAGTCTGGCAGGCATAGGGCATTTACTAGTCTAGCAGGCATAGGGCATTTACTAGTCTGGCAGGCATAGGGCATTTACTAGTCTGGCAGGCATAGGGCATTTACATAGGGCATTTACTAGTCTAGCAGGCATAGGGCATTTACTAGTCTGGCAGGCATAGGGCATTTAATAGTCTAGCAGGCATAGGGCATTTACTAGTCTAGCAGGAATAGTCTGGCAGGCATAGGGCATTTACTAGTCTAGTAGGCATAGGGCATTTAATAGTCTGGCAGGCATAGGGCATTTACAGTACTAGTCTAGCAGACATAGGGCATTTACTAGTCTGGCAGGCATAGGGCATTTAATAGTCTAGCAGGCATAGGGCATTTACAAGTCTAGCAGGAATAGTCTGGCAGGCATAGGGCATTTACAAGTCTAGCAGGAATAGTCTGGCAGGCATAGGGCATTTACATAAGGCATTTACTAGTATAGCAGGCATAGGGCATTTACATAGGGCATTTACTAGTCTGGCAGGCATAGGGCATTTACATAGGGCATTTACTAGTCTGGCAGGCATAGGGCATTTACATAGGGCATTTACTAGTCTAGCAGGCATATGGCATTTACTAGTCTGGCAGGCATAGGACATTTACATAGGGCATTTACTAGTCTGGCAGGCATAGGGCATTTAATAGTCTAGCAGGCATAGGGCATTTACAGTAATAGTCTAGCAGGCATAGGGCATTTAATAGTCTAACAGGCATAGGGCATTTACTAGTCTAGCAGACATAGGGCATTTACATAGGGTATTTACTAGTCTGGCAGGCATAGGGCATTTACTAGTCTGGCAGGCATAGGGCATTTACTAGTCTAGCAGGCATAGGGCATTTACAGTAATAGTCTAGCAGGCATAGGGCATTTACTAGTCTGGCAGGCATAGGGCATTTAATAGTCTAACAGGCATAGGACATTTACTAGTCTAGCAGGCACAGGGCATTTACTAGTCTGGCAGGCATAGGGCATTTACTAGTCTGGCAGGCATAGGGCATTTACATAGGGCATTTACTAGTCTAGCAGGCATAGGGCATTTAATAGTCTGGCAGGCATAGGGCATTTACAGTACTAGTCTTGCAGGCATAGGGCATTTAATAGTCTGGCAGGCATAGGGGAGTGGATGATGTGATAAAGCAAAAGTAACACATTAAAAGCTAACCAAAAGTATGTTTCTTTCAACATGTTTCAAAGAAGCAGAACTGGTGCTCTGAATAAAGGTTTTGTTGTTTCTGAAAGTTTCTCCTATTTTGCAATCTGAATTACATATGGTTTTTAAAGGCAGAACATTTTCACAGCAAAACAGATGTGCTCTTTGTTCATACATATGCCAGAATACCTAATCAATCACTCTTCCCTTGACCTTCCCAGAAATGCATATGAATAAGTAAGAAAAGCACAGCTTATCTGATAGCCCACTTGTGCCCTGCAAAATGTGTGTGTGTGTGTGTATGTGTGTGTGTGTGTGTGTGTGTCTCCACTCACGTGCAGTCTGCCATGTTTTAAGGTGCAAATAAGGCGTGAGACACACGCCGTTCTATTAGTACATCAACTCCTCAATCTCATGTCACAGACCCGCTTGACAGACTGGGGGTACAAAGCGGCGAAGGCGTGGGATGGGGGGTAGTGGGGGGTGACGACCCGCCCCTTCTCCCACACCGCCTTCGTTGAGAGCCAGAGAGAGAAGAATAGCTCTACAATGAAAGGATTTCATCCAATTTAAATAGTACAACATAACACACAAAAATCATTGTGTGGAGGTCAATGTTGATATTGTGGTGGGCCGCCACAAACAAGTCAACGTATGGGGAACACTGGTTAGGGTACTGTAGGTGAATGCGTAGGTCAATGTTGATATTGTGGTGGGCTGCCCACAATGTAAGTCAATGTATGGGGACCACTGGTTAGGGTAGGTGAATGCGTAGGTCAGTGTTGATATTGTGGTGGGCCGCCACAAACAAGTCAATGTATGGGGAACACTGGTTAGGGTAGGTGAAAGCGTAGAGTGCAGAGTCTTCCTCTAACTCCAATGAAGCGCTTGCACCAGTTTCCCCCTGGGCTTGTGAACGACACTATCAGCACACGGTATTGCTGCCTGCACACTGACTTAGTCAGGCTGCC
>NW_027468576.1:35979488-35986988 GCF_046254945.1 Alosa pseudoharengus | reverse complement strand
CTAAACCCAACCTTGATCCGACTGGACCCTTAACACAACCCTGATCCACCTGATCCTGAACTAAACAACAGCATTCTTCTCCAGCTGTTATGTGAGGTCAGATGTACACCTCCAGTATACCTCCATCCTGTGTGTGTGTGTGTGTGTGTGTGTGTGTGTGTGAGTGTGTGTGTGTGTGTGTGTGGGGGGGGGGGGGGGTGAAGGCAGTCTCATGCTCCCCTGTCTCCTACCACTGGCTGGTTAAGAGCACAGGGCATTCCTGTACACAAGAACAATGCTGTGCTTCTCTGCAGTTGTATGCTCTCTCTCTCTCTCTCTCTCTCTCGCTCTCTCACACACACACACACACACACACACACACACACACACACACACACACACACACACACACACATACTGTACACCACCCGGAGATATATATGAGGAATTATTACATGCTGCGAGGATTTCCCCTTCACTAAGGTGATATTAAAATGCTCTGGCTGAAATAAGATTACCCTCATGATAAGTCATCCTCTCCGTTACTACCGAGTCCGTTTCACAGCACTTGTGCCGCTGAGGCAGTGCATTCACAGAAAACAATGAAAATAAATTCAATCTTGTTCTTCCTGTGGGACACTGTGCGCCATTCATCACTTTTAAAATACACTCGTGCAATTAATTTGTATGTTTCTAGTGCGTTTTAACCTCCTCTATATTTCAAGTAATCAAGTGATTTACACCAGTGGAGTCATCACACACCCTTGCATGCGCGCAATCCTGCTTCCCAAAGGAGCGTCAGCCTGTATACGGTCGGAGATCTGGCACGGGAGCTGCTCTGACTCTGTCCAGTTCGGTAGGTTTTGCACACAATGAGGCAGGAGGCTTCGGCTCTCCTTCATGAAATATTTAACTTCAGTCGTAGCCGGCATGTCGGCAGCTGGCGCGATTACATAATGAAAGAAACTCTGGCATTGGGACGTTAAAGCAAATATGTACACATTATTATTCACTGTTGGGATTCTACAGATTATGTGTACATCAGTCCAAAACAAGAAGTAATATAGCTCCTCTTCTGGACCACATAGACCTACTCTTGGTCATATCAGAATCATACTATTATCTGATATGAAACATGATGCTCGCCCAGGAGGCCACAAAACACACCTGAACACCACGTGCTTTGGCTGGGTCTTTTTATTTCAGTGTGTTATGAACTCATTTAATTTGGATAATTTTCTTAATCCCGTTTTCCGACCGGAGACCTTGACCTTGGAAGGTAGTTTGAGTTTAAAATAGAATCAAATAATTGACTGACCCACAATCAGAATTGTGGTACGAGTGTCTGCTCTTGCTCCGGAGTTCGCTGCACTTTGGTTTCGAGACAGAGGCGCGAGGACAGGTGAAGCGGGCAGCACGAGCTCAGCAGCTCCACGTAGACTTGCCTGATCAGACTTTCTCTGAACTGCACAGGTAGCCTATGGCTAATAGACTTCCAAATAACTCACTACTATCACTAAAATCAACTAAACTACTTGTCATTAAATTACACCTCCCATAGTAGATTTCCCCGGTATATAGAAAACATCTGGCCGAGGAATGATGGACAGTCTCGTCCCTTCGGCAGCCTCCGACAGAAGCCCTGACTGGCTCTTGGCGTTGTTTGGAAACAATAGAACGTCGCTCTGCTCTCGGTCTCACGGGGATGGGACCCGCGCAGCCCATCCGGATGGGCCGGTAGTTGTGTAAACAAACGCCTATGGTGGATAGTGTCGTTTCTCATCAAGATATGTATAGTCTAAAAATGACACTTTTAAAAGAGTCAAATGCCGCTTATTTACAAAGAACATATTGATGTGATATTTGCAAAAGACCGTAGGAGAATTGAGCCTTACCTGCGAATGGCCCTGGTACATATTGAGCTGGAGTCGGATCGCTGACGTCCAATGGTCGTAGTGTGTTAGTGGAACTCTTGCGATGAGTCTCGTGCTGTTCCAGGGGTGCTCATATGTGCAAAGTGTTCAGGACCTGCTCAGAGAAAACGGTAGCGCGTTTGTTTGCGGAGTGAGAAGTGTAGCGGAGCTAGCGGGCGCGTGAGGAAGTGGAGCTGTCCTCCCCCCGGTGCTGAAACCAGGAGTTCCGATTTCCCTCGCCGGCGGCTTGCGGGAGTGAGCAAAGGAGCCGCAAGCCCAGGCTCGTTATAAGGAGTACTGAAATCCTTTTGTGACTGCCTCGAGTCTCAGCGCGCTCTTGCGTGACAGCTGTCAGACTTGTCGTTCTGAGACGCACCAGACGCCCGAATCAGCTGTAAGCAAAAGAATCTGACCCGCCGCTGCTTGTGCATGCAGTTTTTGTAATGCTTCCAGAGTTCGTTCTCTTCTTTGATCGCGCCCCTCTCCTGTCTGCCGCTCTACTCCCCGTAACCCAGCCCTCCTTCTCTCGTGCGCCGCGGGGCCGCCTCCTTCATTCACGTGCTCGCGCAACCAAAGGAGGCACGAAGTTAACACGCGAAGCTATGGGGTCGTGTGTCCAACCATGTCAACGCTCCAGTTCGAGAGAGAGAATAATTACCGACACAATGCTTGTTGCAAAACCGGCTGTGATTGGTGCTGGCGGCGGCTCTGATGTTTAAATGAAGGGCTAAACAAAAACGCGCATAATCATTTGACGACACCTCCCACCCCACTTACAACAACAGAAAGCCTGGTGTCTGCGCGGAAAGCACTTTTCTTTGAATATGTTACATAAGGGAATGTTCCCTTGAAGGTAAAGCAGATGACATAACGAGCCTAGTTTAAAAAGCGATCGAACTCAGGCGGCAAAACAACTGGCCTCATTAAGACGCGCGCCAGGAACGCTTGCTAATGGTGTGAGACGCGTGCGGGAGAGATAATGAGTCTTACATAAATCACCACTTCCAGCACCCTTTCGCAACGGTCGCATGAACTTTTATGGGACTGCTGCCAGAAGGCGTCCATTCCTGGATCAGGGCAGTTAGATGCGCCATACCTGTCAAAGTACACATAGCCTACACGGCAGAGAAGAGTCGTTCAGAGACGGTGGGGCTTTGACTATATAGCTGTTCTTTAAACACCTCCTGGAGAAATAGGTCAAATCTAAAGGCTATCAGATATCAAATCGCAGGTACATGCAGGTATTGTCAGAGATGTGCGTGTGTGTGTGTGTCTCTGTCTATCTGTCTGTCTCTGTGTGTGTGAGTGTGTGTGTGTGTGTGTGTGTGCCTGTCTGTCTCTGTGTGTGTGTGTGTGTGTGTGTGTGTGTGTGTTTGTGTGTGTGTGTGTTGGAGTCGGTGTGGACACTGGCGCCTTAATGCAGGGGCTTGCTTACCTGGGCTTCAGCCCAGGGGCCTCGACCAATGAGGGGCCTCCTAATAATAATAATGATAATCAATAATAATAAACGGCGTCATTAGCCTACTCTGGAGCTAGCCTAAATAATTGAGCACATCGTACTGCTTTACAATTACATCCATGCAGAGGCCCCCTTTGTCTTCTCCAAGTCTAAAATGTAACAAAACGTAATAAATCCCAACGGGTGTAGAGGAGCTAGAGGAGAGGCTGAAACTGACTGACAAACTTATCATACAAACTCTGGAGATAACGTGGATAGGATTGAAGCAAGATAAACGAATGACCTGGATTCCTGTAACTGTCCATGAAAACAGAAGGCATAGCAGGTAAATATCGTAACAAATAGCCTGGAAATGAAACGGCTTTAAAAACATGTATTTCACTTGTCTCATTGGAGTGAACGCTGTGGCGCGAATAAATGAATTATGATCGATCTGCATCTCCGTTCACCAACAGCTAAGTTTGTGCTAACCCATTCGCACATATAATAGTCTATGTTATGTTTTCTCCATTGTTAACGGGAGATATGTCTCCATGTAGTGTAGTGATACAATGTATAAGGTAGCCATGTTCACGTCACATGAGCCAGCTTGTTCTGTAGGCTAAAAGTATTTCTGTCCCTCCCAAACTGCGTTAAACTGGTGTGTTAAGTAGACAGAATTTCAAAAAAACTCCTGGGGAACCCCCCGACACGACAAACACATGCACCTTTGAAAAGCTTTTAAACGTCCATGTGTACCCATCTTTTAACTTAGCCTACAGCCAGTGTTGTAAAAGTTCAACGCTTGTTTTCGTGCAGTAGGCTAGCCTTTTTGATAAGCGATGTCATGGGTAGGCTGACGTGATTCGAGGGCTTTCTGTTCCTGTTTATGTAAAGGTTTTACATGCTGAATAATGATAGGCTACACTGCATCTTATTAACCAAAAGCGCACGCTATGTGTCGGGTCAGATCGCGGGCCGGGTATCATTTAACCATAATTAATATTTGCGGTTGGGGGGGGGGGGGTCCTTAAAAAACATATAGCCCAGGGGCCTCGGGTGGTATTAAGGCGCCCCTGGGTGTGGATGTAGCAGTTCATGCAGTGGGTTCACACTCACCGGAGGCCTTTCACACACTCACCTGAAGCGTCTCAAACACTCGCCTGGCTGGCTTGACCTGGGTCCTGAGTCAGAGTGCAACACACACACACACACACACACACACACACACACACACACACACACACACACACACACACACACACACACACACACACTGATCTGAAGCAGATCACACACATTTCTGAGCCTAACACAGAGGCAGGTGCAGCAGCAGGGCAGATAGAGGAAGATGAAAGGCTGGGCTCTCCTCCCCCCCTCTCTACTCTTCACCTCCTCTCCTCTCCTCCCCCTCTCTACTTTTCACCTCCTCTCCTCTCCTCCCCCTCTCTACTCTTCACCTCCCCCCCCTCTACTCTTCACCTCCTCTCCTCTCCCCTCTCTACTCTTCACCTCATCCCCCCCTCTCTACTCTTCACCACCTCCTCCCCCCTCTCTACTCTTCACCTCCTCTCCTCCCCCCTCTCTACTCTTCACCTCCTCCCCCCCTCTCTACTCTTCACCACCTCCTCCCCCCTCTCTACTCTTCACCTCCTCTCCTCTCCTCCTCCTCTCTACTCTTCACCTCCTCCCCCCTCTCTACTCTTCACCTCCTCTCCTCCCCCCCTCTTTACTCTCTACTCTTCACCTTTCTGTACCTCTCCTCTCCTCCCCCTTTCTACTCTTCACCTCCTCTCCTCCCTCTCTCTCTACTCCACCTTTCTATCTCTCCTCTCTTTCCCCTCTCTATACCTCTCATCTCTCTCCCCCTCTCTACTGTTCACATTTCACCCTCTCTTCTCATTCAATCCTTTCTTCCTCCATTTTTCTCTCCTTTCTATTCCTCTCCTCCTTCTCCTCATTACCCCTCTTTCTATTCCTCCTCTCTACTCATCCTCTCTATTCCTCTCTTCCCCTTCTCTTCTCTGTCCCTCTCCTCCATTTCTCTTCTCCTCTGATCTACTCATCTTCTCCTTTAATCCTCCTCAACTCCTTCATTCTCCTCTCTTTCCTAATATTTTCCTTATTCTTTCTATTCTACTTTCTATTCCTCCTCTCTTCCCTCGCATCTCTACTACTATGCTTGAGTCCTCTCCTCTCTTCTCTACTACTTTCCTTTCTTCTCTCCTCTCTTCTCCTCCCTACTTTCCTCCCCTCTCTACTCCTCTCTTCTGTACTCCTCTCCTTTCTACTTTCCTCCTAATCTCCTCTCCTCTCTAATCCTCTCTACTCCTCTCTTCTCTACTCTTCTCCTTTCTACTTTCCTCCTCATCTCTTCTCCTCTCCTCCTCTCTACTCCTCTCTTCTCTACTCTTCTCCTTTCTACTTTCCTCCTCATCTCTTCTCCTCTCCTCTCTAATCCTCTCTACTCCTCTCTTCTCTACTCCTCTCCTTTCTACTTTCCTCCTCATCTCTTCTCCTCTCCTCTCCTCTCTACTCCTCTCTTTTCTACTCCTCTCCTCTCTATCTTCCTCCTCATTTCTTCTCCTAATGTACAAAGACATTTTATTTATTCATTGATTGTTTTTTTTAGTGCTGTCAAACGATTAAAAATTCATGATTATTCATGATTAATCATGATTAATCGCTGAATTCCTATAGTTAATCATGATTAATCACATATTTTATCGCATGATTAAAATTCTATTATTTTGCATTTCTGAACTTTCCAGGAGTCCATGTTAACAATATAAAGCAATTATTGTGTATCTTGATTAGGATTCAAATGAAAGCAAAGCAAGTTACTTTATTAACTTAACTTTAAGACGTAGGTCTATTTGATTATTTCAAATCAAATTTCAAAAGATGTGCAGCAGACCTGAGGCAACACAATATATTCTTCAGAAATATAGCTAATAAAGGGCATAACAAACATAAAATACTATATTCATTATCTTTGAGTTCAGTTGAAAATAAGGAACTTTTCGACATGAGTGCACTGCCATTTTATAGGCCTACGGTCTATGGTGCACTGTCACTTGCCACACACATCAGCACCAAAGTTTTTAACACTCAAATACTGGATGAACAATGGATTTTATGAAGCGGCGTCGACCAAATATAACTGAATCGTGATTTACACGGCGGCAAAGTGCGATGCTGGTGTGCAGAGTTGTATTGAAAAGAATGGAATCTAATGTACAGTAAATGAATGTCGAAAGCAGAGTGCATCGCACTCATGTCGGCATCGGTGTCCACAGCAATTTAAAACACCATTTAGCTGACCGGGTGTTCAGAACTGCGTTGGTGTTTATTGTACGAATCTACTCTTTGGATGGCTCGTAAGCCCAAACAAGTGTGTGCAGCATGCCTTTACGTAGCCTACTAAAGGCGCATCATCATAAAGATAGGTTACATTTAATCTTCATCACGCCCCATTTTAGCGGAAAACAAGTTAACATACATATATCATTGATTCTAATGGGAAAGACAGATAGCCTAATCACACCTTGACGTTACATCTAGTTATTAATTTACAGGCCATTCAATAATTTTACTAATACGGCAGTTATAAAGAATTATGTGTATGTAACTTACTCATGTCGAAACGATGTAGGCTACATTACAACCCATTCAGCACGTACTAGCTACACTTACCATATCCCATGTAAAACGGTTAGCTTGCTAGCTAGCTAACTGTGGAACTTCAGTATAACAGGCATAGCCCATTATCTCACCTAGTTGTAGGACAAAGGCTACGTTCATATTACAAGTGATAGAATGAATGTGTGACTTATGTTTAGTTGATGTTATGACATGTAAAGTTAAGCTTGCCGAACTTAGTTATAGTCAGCCACGGGCAGTTTGACTGTGCCTACATTCGTGATACTCCTGTTAGTAGGCTAAACTGGAAAGAGCAAAAAATAGGAACATAATGGTCACATTAATCCCATAAACACACAGATAACTCTTACACCAACCTTATTTTGTGCTTTTTATTCACGTTTGTTTCAAGATTTAGTAAGCATAACCCCTTTTCGCTCCCCACTTCCATTATCCAAACAGCTCCCTTTCCCCTAAAAGGGGGCGTGTACAGTACATGCAGCACGGTCTAGCTAGATCCAGTGTGGT
>NW_027468576.1:35961988-35964488 GCF_046254945.1 Alosa pseudoharengus | reverse complement strand
GATGGTGTATTGTTGGGATACTGTTGGTTGGTGATGGTGTATTGTTGGGATACTGTTGGTTGGTGATGGTGTATTGTTGGGATACAGTAGCTTGGTGATGGTGTGATGTTGTGTTGTTGTCATGCTGTAATACTGTTGCTGTATCATCATGTGGCTGAACCAGTTGAGCTCCAGCTGAACTGTGTGTGTTTGTGTGTGTGTGTGTGTGTGTGTGTTCCAGCTGAAGTGCAGTAAATGTGGTGTGGTTGAAATGGAGCGAATATCTGCAGTGGTGGAGAGGCCAATAGGCCTGCGGCCAGAAAGTGGTGTGTGTGTGTGTGTGTGTGTGTGTGTGTGTGTGTGTATGTGTGCTCCAGACAAGAGTTACATAATCTGCAGTTCAGCAATCAGTCTGCAGATGTCAGACTGCAACTAATGAAGAAAGGTCAGGGAAGCGAACAGATTCCCCTCCAGCACTGTCAACCGCCGCAGAGAAACACACACACACACATACGCACACACACACGCACGCACAAACACTCACACACACACATACACAAACATACACACACACAGAAAGACAATGAGAGAGAGAGGGAGAGACAGAGAGAGAGAGAGAGACACACTTCCATATCTAAATGACTGCAGTAAATGTGGTTTCTAAGTCAATTTATATCAGTTAGTGTTGTTGTTTGCCTAATTGATTTTTGCTCAGAATAATAGAAAAACGCAACAGACTTTCGTAAGGCATCAGTCACGCAGGTGACCAGAGCAACCAGAGCCACACACATACACACACACACACACACAGCACAGACACACACACACACAGACACACATACACCCACCCACACAAACACACATCACAGTACGTATGCAGTTCAGCATAGAACAAACTCTTCCTGTACAAAATAAAATCTTCTTTCCCCCATCATCCAACAGATATCACACACACACCCATAACCACCCCTCACACCCCTCACCCCTCACATACCCCACCACCCCTCACCCCCCCACCCCCGAATCAGCTCATGGCTGATAAATGAGGTTACATTACTCTCTTCCTTTACACATCCTCATTATACATCTCTCTCTAATTCATACCACACACACATACACACACACACACACACAAACACACATCACACACACGTCACATACACACACACACACACACACACACATACACACAAACAAACACACACACACACACGTCACATACACAAACACACAAACACACTGTAGGCCATGGCACAGGCCATGCCATGGCCTCTGTGGATCCCCCTCTCTCTCTCTCAGTTCTCCAGGTTCTAGTTCTTCTTAGTCTAAGTCTGACAAACATTTCAGTTTAGTTACTTTTGAATGCTTTAAACAAAGAAAGAAATGGCGCCAAAAACAATCCCACGTGATTGGTTCTCCACTTGGCATCAGACACACCTACTCACACCTATTTCACACCTATCTGAATAGCATGAGGAGAGATATCTTATATATCAGAAATATCACTTATAGAATGTTCCAAACAATAACACAAACATATAATTCACCTAAAGTTAACTATAAGGTCTTTGTTTAACCCAAAGACAGAACAGAGGTGGACAAATGGTAGGAGCCAGTGGGGAGCATTTCACACCTATCTGAAGAACAAAAGGCATCTAGACAGGCTTTCACTTAATTCAAGGATAAACAAAGGATGCTTGACAGACCAAAGACACATACAGGGTACACATGGGTACAAAATCACAAATGACCATAAGAACTACACAGTATTCAAGTCATAAAGACTTGAATCATTAAACTGTTCACATAAAATTATCATACAGAAATATTCCCTTCACCGGCTAAGAGCATCTTAACAGTACTTCTCACTGAAGTCACCAACAGGACATACAGAGGAATTACAACTTAGAATACATAATCCAACTTACGTTCCCATTCTTTATTGTGTTTACCTGTGATGAATCAGATTTTAGCGTGCAAAATAGCATAGCCTACATTTAATGGTCATAATAATGTATTGAAAAGCGGACAAAAATGCAATCAAGTTATGAAACGAGACATTGCCAGAATAGTTTGCCATTATCTTTGCTAAGTGAAGGCTATATTTTATTAGGCCTATGAGGTAAAAACAAAGAAAGGAACATGTGGTTTAGCCTGTGCTGCATCAAAATCTAAACATATTCTAGGCTTATATGTTATTTAAGCCTAAACATTTCCTCACTTTCTTAGCCTACTTGACCTCTTTATCTTATTATCTTCAAATGTCTTCTTAAACGGTGCAACAATCTAATCTTAAATAATTATTATTTATGTCTGTGTGTGGTACAGTATATAACCTACTTGGGATGTTTACATGCAGATGTCAAAGTGTTTCTAATTTCGTATTGATGTGAATTAATGTGTAGATCCGAAGTTTAAACGGTAGACCTATAGCTGTGACGTGCAGTCACCTGACATCACCATCAAATTAGAGGATATTTTAGACTATTAATGTGGACAGCTCCCCTTAAGAGCATCTTAA
>NW_027468576.1:35914488-35956988 GCF_046254945.1 Alosa pseudoharengus | reverse complement strand
CTTCAGTGTCTTGGCCCCCAAACTCTGGAACTCCCTCCCCCAACCTTTTCGTGCCTGTCCTTCTCTTCCTTTCTTCAAAGCACATCTCAAGACCTTTCTGTTTAATGATCACTTCTCCTCCACACCGAACACATACAGTAGCTCCATACAGATAACTTGTCTTTGTTGTATTGTTTTGTTTGTTTGTTATTGTGTTTCTTTGTCTTCCTGCCATGTAAAGTGACCATGGGTTAGAGAAAGGCGCTATATAAAATAAAGATATTATTATTATTATTATTATCCGATTTAGAATAGTAAAGTATACAATGTTGCATTGATGGAGTGAAATGCCACTGTTTACAGAACTGTTTGATATGTCGTCATGGTGATGTTGTGGAAGTGTAGCTGCACAAGCAGAGGGCTGCCCACTGTGACCCCCTGACCCAGCGAGAGCCCTGAGGAGGGTGGACCCCACTGCGCTGGACATCTGGATGCATAGATGAAAATGTGGTTCAGGCATACCTGAAGCATACCTGAGGCACACCTGATGCATACCTGAAGCAAACCTGAGTACCTGCGTGTGTGATCCAGTGCAGGATTGCATCTGGGGTTTGTCGGTCAGTGAGTTTGTGGAATGGGGTGTCAGCTCCTTTTTGGTGGAAGTCCAAGGAGGTCTGTGGGCGTGGCCAGCACAGAGAGGTAGGGGCTGGGACCACAAACCAGAGGAAGTCCACAGCACACCAGTCCAGATTACCTGC
The DNA here is from genome assembly GCF_046254945.1 of Alosa pseudoharengus. Taxonomy (NCBI): domain Eukaryota; kingdom Metazoa; phylum Chordata; class Actinopteri; order Clupeiformes; family Clupeidae; genus Alosa; species Alosa pseudoharengus. The sequence goes on along the minus strand of NW_027468576.1, from coordinate 35,956,251 downwards.
GTTTTGAGCACACCAGTCCAGATTACCTGCATTTTGAGCACCATCATGTTACAACCATGCTACAAACCTTTTAGACAACCAGAACCCCTCTACAAACCTATTAGACAACCAGAACCCCTCTACGAACCTATTAGACAACCACAGCCTCTCTACAAACCCCTAAAAACCGTCTCTAAACCCATGCAAATGATCTGTTACAACTCATGAAGTCAGAGTGATTACAAAGGCCTACATATACAGTTTAAGTCGATGACTGATCCTGCCCGCTTGATAAAAATAGATAAATTTGATTGGCTGATAATTAGTCTGTCAATCAAAATGAAATTTGTCCATTTGCTGGACCTGCTGAGGATGCAGAGTAAGCTTTGAGGGCGGAGCTCAGGCTCACACTTCCTGCTGGAGTGGACGTGATTGCCTAAAATCTCCGCCCTTCCTGTCTGAATCAGACACGAGTGGCTAAAATCTCCGCCCTTCCTGTCTCCATACAGAAGCAGACATTATTGGGTCCAGTCTACACTGCCTTTATGGTCTGCCACTTACACTTGGGTATAATGAGACATTTATTCTATATTTATTTATTAATAATTTATTTATCCATTATTTATGAGTACATTATTACTTCCTCATATTGAACATAGCTAAGCCTTCTGAGGGACTGAAAGACTACAGATGATGTTTGTCCTGTTTGTGTGCCCTTGCTGCTGAATAAATAAATAATAATAATAATAATAATAATAAATACATACATAAATAAAGTTTTTGAGTTGGATGGAACCGAGTTGGACAGGTCAAGCACATGGATGTCGTGTGGCTCTCTACAGAGCACGTCCCACTGGGATATGACTCAGAGGACGACATATCCATCCTGCCTCCTGTCCTCTGTCAGTGGATTTGGAGTGATGCCCGACACCAGGGGCAGCCGTGGCCTACTGGTTAGTGCTTCGGACTTGTAACCGGAGGGTTGCTGGTTCGAACCCCGACCAGTAGGCACGGCTGAAGTGCCCTTGAGCAAGGCACCTAACCCCTCACTGCTCCCCGAGCGCTGCTGTTGTTGCAGGCAGCTCACTGCGCCGGGATTAGTGTGTGCTTCACCTCACTGTGTGTTCACTGTGTGCTGAGTGTGTTTCACTAATTCACGGATTGGGATAAATGCAGAGACCAAATTTCCCTCACGGGGTTAAAAAGAGTATATATAATTACTTATACTTATACACCATGAGCCGGGGCCTACACACTCTATTCTCTTGTAAAGAGTGCCCCCTGGTGGCCGGAGCCCAGAGTGATGGCTTATGTCTGATGTGTGGTGTGTTTTCAAGTGATGTGCTTGCTGAGCGGTGTGTTTTCCAAGAGCCGATGTGAAAGCAGGGTCCTGCATTAGGTGGACGTCTGGTGCGGACATCCCTCAGTGGTGTCCGGGAGATCGTCACCTCAGGCAGAGTATCGTACCCGCGTGTCCCCTCTCCCTCACGCCTAAGAAGAACTCCGAGAAACAGGCAGACAGAGTGTGTCCCTCAGGTGACAGTACAATTAGCATACTGAAGGAATCCATTTTTGGTGCTGTGGAGGAGAGTTAAATATAGCCGGCGCTTCAGAGCTGCACACACACACGTCTGCCCGACGAGCCTTCAGAAGTTAACCGTAGCCTTCTAACCTGTGTGCAGTGCACTTTACACAAACACACACACAGATTCATCCTCACTTTTCTTACATACACACATACACATACACGCACAGACATACACACAGACACACAGAGAAACATCCTCTCTTTGCTTGCACGCATACACATACACACCCAGATTCATCCTCACTTTTCGTACATACACACATACACGCACAGACATACACACATACACACACAGAAACATCCTCTCTTTGCTTGCATGCATACACACACACACACAGAGACATCCTCTCTCTTCTTGAGACCGGCACACACACATCCGACTCCCTTTGTTCTGTCCTAGGACCTGATAGATGCCCTTTTATGCCTCCGTGCTGGCGATAGCCGTGGCAAGAGGCATTATGCTTTCGTTTTGTCAGTCCGTCCATAACTCCATCCGTCCCAAACTCGTAAATGTGATATCTAAAGAATTCCTCAAGGCACGTTCTTTAGATTTGGTATGAATGTTCATCTGGACTCAAAGATTAACAGATTACTGTAGGTTCTGGAGGTGAAAGGTCACTGTGATCATGAAAGTAAAGTTTTTTATAACATTCCTCTCACTCAACTCTATAATCTATATAAGTAAGTATAAGTATATATACTCTTCTATAAGTCTTGCAACCTAAATGTACGTTGCCCAAACAATCACTGCTGAGCTGAGGCATACCACCACAACGCCATAGGCTAATTATGTTCTAAACACGTAGCATTTACATAGCAGCATCATGGTCAACATGATATCCTCTCCTCTGCTGACTGTGCCATGACTGGCCAGTTCCCCAATGTCCACTGATCAGGATAGCATGTCAGTATAGGCTACATAATATGTAATACATTAAAAGCATTTGTTACATGGCCTCTATTTATAGTTGTTGTAATAGATATTGTCCTGCTGTACTGTAGATCAAAATCAGAATCGGTCATTGCGAAGTGTTTTTTTTTTTCACACAAAAAGATAGCAAAAGGAATTTGACTTGCTGCAATGGTGGCCAGTCTTGCATAAACAATTGATTCTGCAGACTTTAAAGTATTCCCACTGATTGCAGGGCGATTCTTGATGATTGTGTACAGATTTCCTACATACAGATTTACAGACATACAGATTTCCTAATATTTCAGATGTAAACATGAACTAGTCAACCAGTTGGATATGTTGACCATGACAGCTGATAGTTAATCTGCAGCTTCTTTCTTATTGTTAGAATGTAAATAGATGACCGTGAAGTTACAGTATGGAAGGGGGGCAAGCTTCAGGGAGGTCATTTAAATAAACAATAAGGGGCCTATGTAGCACCAACACAATTGCTGACTATTTGTGAGGTTTTGTCACCTATATGTTTCCGCTCAGCAAGATAGGATTTAATCCATTTTATGACACTAGGTGAAAAATTTAACTTTGAAAATTGTGCAATTAAAATGTTGTGGTTGACAGTATGAAAAGCTTTTCTAAGATCAAGGTAGACGGCCCCCACTATGCCTCCCTTGTCCAGTTTAGCTCTGATATTTTCCAGAAGACAACTATCGGCTGTTTCAGTGGAATGATGTTTGCGAAAACCGAACTGCAGAGGATGCAATAAGGAGGAGGATGTATTCAGATGTGTTGATCTGTTCAGCGATCCATTTTTCAGCAACTTTTGATACAGTTGGCAAGAAACGAATTGGTCTATAGCTGCTTATGACCATGGGGTCCCCTGATTTCAATACAGGTGTAATTAGCTGTTTTCCAAGCACGAAACAGTCCTTCCTTGATGAACTATCTTCCTTGAAGTTAATGATGTTGGTGATAGGAGAGATGAATGCCTCTTTGTTTGTCTTAAAGCTGCAGTTGGCAAGTCTGACAGATTGAAGGGACTTAGCCAAAATGTTTAATGTTTACACTCTCATGCCCCTCCCCCACTATCACCGAGCACCCTCTCATAGAGTTTGTGCTTGTCAGTGCCCTCAGCCCTGCTCTGATTGGACCAGAGGAACCGGGAGCTGTGGATTTTTGCAAAACAAATAACAGGCTCTGGGTGGAGGTAGAAGTGCAGTTTTTTTTTTCTTCTAAAACCGGCTGATTTATGTTGCTCTGTCGGAGCATAGTGTCGGTTTATGATCAAAAAATCTTACCAACTGCAGCTTTAAGGAAAACAGTATTCATCTCATAATGATCAGAAATGCATCAATGCTACAGCTTCTTAATTAAAAAGCTCAGTCAACAGCATGTGAGCATATATATGCCTATTCCTGCAGTTTGAGCTCATGAACACTCTGTTTAGAAAAATTATGGGCATACAAATTAAATCTGTCCAAAAGTGAATGTTTTCCCATCAATAATTTAGCTCTTCAGATTTCAAATAATGAACTTCCTTTCCGCATGTCCAATTCAGGTTTTAAATACTTAGGTATACAAGTGACCTGTGTCTTTTCTGATCTTTATGAAAAGAATTTCAAGCTCCTCGTGAGTACACTAGAATCTGACCTTCAAAGATGGCCAGCACTATATTTATCTTTCACAGGAAGAGTTAATTGTATATAAAAATTAATGTTTTACCTAGATTTTTGTATATTTTTCAGTGTCTCCCAGTCTTTTTGTCCAACTCATTTTTTTCTGTCATTGAATAAGCTGATCTGTCCGTCTGTGGGATGGTAAAAAATCTAGAATCCGCAGGGAATTCTTGGAGAGGCCCAGGGACCAAGGTGACCTAGTACTTCAGCCTCCCAATCTAAATTATTATTGGGCATAAAATATACAAAAAGTTTTGGTTTCAATCTCCAGAAATGGAATAGTGCAAAGTTGAAGCAAACTCCTGTATATCAACGTCCCTCTCTGTTTTCATTGCAGCAGAATTCTCACCATTGCAATATACGTACATTAAAGGAAAATTCCGTTTTTTTGCACTTTAAGGCCCTTTTCTGGTTTGTTTTGGATGAACTAGAGTGGTGGACACCGAAATTTTGACGATTGGTCCTGTCTCGACTTTTCTGACTCGTGAACTGACGAACACCACTACCCGACAAACACGGGACGTCCCCCGGACCTTATGCCGACATTCACGACGTCCCTGATTGGTCCCGAACGTCATGTTCTCAAGCGGACGTTCTGGTGACCTTATTGACGTCCGGAGCAAGTTATCGTTTGGTTATTGCATGACGTCCGGTGCAGGACTTTCTGGGGACGTCACCGTCAGGTCCCTCGGATGACATTTGCATTTGGTCATTTCAAATACCTCCTAAGGACCCGACAATAACGTTATACCGGGGACATGGGGGGGGACGTTTGTTTATTCACACATGGCAGCGGAGTTGAGAGCGTTCTGGCTACCGCCTGCAGGACGGAGACATCACATCCATGCACGACTTCACGTTACACGTCTGGGGATGACTAAGTAGGCCTATCTATCTATAGTCTCTAGCAGTAGCTACATTAGCCTACCGTAGTCTAAGGCAACATATCATACAGTTTATGAAGTTGTGCGTCTATGAGCAAAGTAGAACCTCTACTTTGCTCATAGACGCACAACTTCATAAACTGGGAAAAGGGTTGTTAACGTTAAACTCAAAATGTATGTGCTACATAATTCAGCATGTCTGACATGCTGAATTATGTAGCACACACATTTTGAGTTTAAGTGAAGTTGATTGTGTAATTGTAGATCAAGTCGTTAATGCGTGTTCATGTTCCGTCTACCTCTCTCCTAGCAACGCTGAGACTTACAGGATGTGAAATAGCCTACCATACTAAATCGCGCTTCATGTTTTTTTTTTTTTTACCATCGTGGAAATAGGCTATAAACGTCGCGCGCATAACGTCGTGGTGACCATTACAGGACGTCCTCTCAAAGTCTCGTGGGCGTCTTTTAGACCTCCCGAACAGAGGTCCGCGGGACGTAAAGGGAACCCTACACAATGTCGAGGAGGTGACGTTTGCCAGGGGACCTTTAGGGGACGTCGCCAGGACTTTATTTTGTTTACTGGGTAACCACTCGGTGAGTTGCACAGTTTTGAAAACTAACGTTAAAGGGGTGGTTCAGGATTTTGGACATAAGACCTCATTTCCAAGTAAGCAAGTGTGATATTCATCAGTGGAGACCGTTTTCAACACGTTTCATCCAGTCCTTGTAATTGCAGAGTTCGCAGGTGCTAGGCTAGCGCAAGTCAATGGTATGTGCTAGCCTGCCACTAAAGACAGTGTTACCCACTCCAAAGTACACCCGAGGCAAATTCCAGACAATCGATGTAAATGTCTGTGTTGATAGAATAGTGTAAGAAATACAACTACCCTCGCATCGCGTTGCAATAGTTATACGTTGGTCCCTGAAGTTGGTAGTAGTCATTTTGCATCTCAGCAGCGGACTGATATTACCAAGGCTACTACTAAGTATCCCCATTGGAGTGCGCTTTACCAAAGATTCTATTGTTTACTTTTTGGCGCAGTACTACTAACCGGAGCAAGTATAATTCCGTCGTGGTAAGAAACTAGTCCCTCAAAATGTAATGCAATCGTTGAAATGCAAGGATAGAATAACGTTAGAAATAACAGTATCAATACAGACATTTACATCGATAGTCTGGCGTTATAATTTATTTGCCTCGGGTGTACTGTGGAGTGGGTAGTTTAGTGGCAGGCTAGCACATACCGTTGACTTGCGCTAGCCTAGCCCCTGCAAACTCTGCAATTAGAAGGACTGGATGAAACATGTTGAAAACGGTCTCCACTGATAAATATCACACTTGCTTACTTGGAAATGAGGTCTTATGTCCAAAATCCTGAACCACCCCTTTAAGGGTTGTTTTAGGACATGTTTGAGTAGCCTACTACAGTATGCCTGTTGGCAGCCACCCTGAGCAGTCAAAGGCGATTCAAAACGAGTCAGAAAAGTCGAGACAGGACCAATCGTCAAAATTTCGGTGTCCACCACTCTAGTTCATCCAAAACAAACCAGAAAAGGGCCTTAAAGTGCTAAAAACCGGAATTTTCCTTTAAGCCCTGTAGTAATTTCTAATCTCAAAATACGGGCACAATTTAGACAAAAACTCAAACTCAGTGACGTTTCCATGATTAACTATTTCCAATAACCACCTCTTTCCTGCAACCAGATTGGATCATACCTTTACACGGTGGCAAAAAGCTGGTCTTATTAGATGTAGCGACTTTTATGTATGGGCTTTTTGGCAGCATTAATGATCTTGAAAAATGTACGGCAGTCAGACTTATTTAGATATTTTCAGATCCATCATTTTAATCAAACTTGAAGTTCAACCTTTCCTGCCTTACCAGAAAATTCAGGGTTGGACAATATTTTACAAACTCCTGTGCAGTGTAAATGATCTCATGCATAAATGATCTCATGAATCTCATATAAATATCATATAAATATCATATATAAAAAAACACAATCATATCTCTTCAAAATGTGTCATTAGATATATTAGAATTGAATGGGCTGAAGAACTTGGGATGGAAATATCTGACTCAGCATGGGATTGTGCTCAGAGACCAGGAACCTCCTGATAGTTGAAAATCTTTCACAGAACTTATTACACTAAATCAAAACTATCCAGAATGTACTATCCAGACTCGTTTTGGACGTGGACTTGGTCCTTGGAGCCTTTTGGTCATCTGTTTGTGAAACTCTGAACCAAGCATTTGATACAAACATGAAACCAAATGCAGAAATTTCCATTTTTGGTGTATTAGTAGGCTAAGTGAGGTCTTAATGGCCACTAATTTGAAAAATGCACTTGCCTTGGCCTTCCGGTAACACTTTATAATAACTACACACAATTAAGCATTTGTAAACGTAAACTCAACTGTTCATCATTTGAAAAGTAATGTTCCTACATTAATTATCATCAGTAAATCATTTGTAGACACAGTTACAAATGGTTTGTTCATAGTGTATAAGCCTAGGGTCATCAGAGGGGTATGCAACATCATCAGGGACAGTACACACCCTAAGCATTGGCTCTTTACACACCCTCACACTGACTCATCATCACACATCTGCACACACCACAACACTGCCTTTTTAAAGTTGTTTGATGCCTTTGGTTTGTCATTTGTTAAACAAAATACTTTTCAAGCATGATCATTTTTCAGATTTTTTTCTAACAAATTTGACAAGTCTGACCTGGCAGAAATCCTTATGAGAAGCTGAGGTGCCCTGAACTTGCCAGATGTGTGAGTTGATGATGATATGACATGATTTATCTCTATGTGATACGATATGATCCTCTCCCTCATGCAGCATATGATAGACCAATGATAGGCTAATCCTCTCCCTCATCTATGGCATACTCCTTCAAGTCTGAAATACAAACCCACAACTCACACATCTGGCTAACCTCACATCTGGGATAAAAACTATAAGATGCCTAAATGCACAGATTTGTGTGTTTAAAGCGTTTAAAAACTCACCTTTTAAACATGCATTTAATTTTTACAAAGACCTAGTTTGTAGGCTAGTGTTGTTTGTGGTTATCGGTTAGGCTATACTTGTATAAACTGTTCTGGTTAATGCAATGATGTTTTTTTTTGTAAGTTGCTGGATAAAAGCGTCTTTTTGCAAACATACCACAACACCATTTTACCTAGGTCAGTTTTTCTATCTTGAGCAGTGGACTAGGCTACTCTGAAGTAGGTTCGCTGTTGGTTTAGGCTGGGCTATTTTCTGAAAATGTGTGTCCGATCAGTCAGACAGTTTTGCAATGAGAAATTTCCGAATCTGTTTGTTCCTCCCTCTGAAATGAGACAGGTGAGCAACCTACCGCTGTATCGCTGTCTGTACGAGTAGGCTAGTAGCCTACAGCAGACAGAGTGGAACCTGCCGCGCTGTCGCTTCTATTTCTGTGGCGCGGAGAGCAAACCGAGCTGGTTGCCATCGGTGACGCGTCCTTCTCAACCAAACTCCTCCCAGATGTCCAGCCCCCCAGCAGTGATTGGCTGGACCGCACTTGCTCCAGTAAACTCCAGTAAATGTACGGGTGAATCAGCTGTCAATCTCAAACAGAATTATATTTAGGGTAGGTTGATTAGCGGATCAACTGGAAGACTCGTCAAGATTAACATTGCTTTTGGAGCTGGGAATTTGTGGTGCAAGTGTTGGGATTTTATATTCTTTCGCTTTGCGTTTGTGTTTCAGCAGTGATTACTCTTTTTGCCAACTGTATTTGCATTTCCTAAACCAATCTGAAGATTTCCGAAACGATGTCTTCTGACGAAGACAGAGCCAAGGAGATTCTGAAAGGTTTTAAATTGTATCCTTCTGGTGATGAACTGATGGGCTTGTTTGCTACCTTGAGCAAACTAGCTAGCTAGTAACGTTAGCTTGACTGCTGTAAGTTTGCTTACTAAATTAGATACTAAGCTAGCTAGGTTAGTTAACAACCCAAAGCAGTTAACGTTACCTTGCAGGGTGTGCTACTTTTCTAATGTGATTGCGAAAATAATACAAGTTAGCATACGTGTCTACGGTAACTCTCTGATGTGGACAAAATATTCTCCAGATTCTTTTTTAAAATAACGTTACTGGTGTCCAGCCATCCTTTTGGGTTAGCAAGCTAGCTGATACCGTCTTGCTATCTTGCTAACATCATGCATTAAAGTTATGTTTCAATCGCTCTATTAACACTAGTGTCGTAATGTTAGGAATAACTTGTTGTCGTCTTTGGACATGTGATTTGTAATGAGTTTGTTAGCATAACTTTTCAAGGTAATTGCTACATAAGTCTTAGTAGGTCTAGCTGCTACTGTTTTAGCACTTTATGTGTTTAAGTTAGTTTGCCTGGTGCCTCACTACATCGAAGCATTTAACATTAACATACAATAAGACAGCCAGTCTTCTAAATGTAAAGCGATTAACCAGATCAACTCTGAGTGGCAATTGGACGTTTTGAATGTAGATACATCTAGATCGTCTCAATGGATGCTTCAGATTACCTTGTTACCAGTTTGCTGTAGGGGAGGGGGGTACTGTACATTGCCTGCCATGAGTAGTGTAGCTACTCTTCTCTTACATTACTCAACGCAAGTCCTGAGACTTTATTCATCCATCCGTTTTGTGTTGGTTTATGGTTTGCAGCAACATAAGACATTCGGACGTTTGGTTGTTTAGCTTTCACCAAGTTTGTTGTTCACTGGTTCGTTGTGTTTTTGTTTACAATGGAAAGACATTTCATGCATATTATGGAACAAAACTGGTCAGTCGTTGTAGCCCGCACTCCAGAGAGTTTTCAGCTCCCCTAAACGCCGCGCTTGTCACGCGTTTACATAACACTGCCTCCCTGGTCCTAAAATAGGATCGGTAATGCTCCCCAGAATAATCGCACCTGGAAGCGGCCTTCACGTGGTTCTCAGGTGCGCTTTTTGACTTAATTTCGCGTGTCTGTCTGTTTTATCCTGAGTTGTTGGCTCTGAAAAACAGCCCGGGGTCTTTTTGATCGCTGTGTCGGGCAGGTACATTTGGAGGGACTGGGCTGAGGTGGTGACCTTCCCATAGGACCCAAGGGCGCGTTTTCCCAGCTGGTAATTCTTAAATCCTTGATTTGCAAGGACAGGGATTTGCTGCCTTATGGTACTGCCGCAATGGTCCCTTATAACTGAACATGATCGGTGGCCTGTAGATTGCATCCCCATCACCAAGAACTTCACTGGGTGTACAAAGACATAAATAAGACTTTTGTGCTCATATATATTAATGCGTGTGTGTGTGTGAGAGTGCACACAAACACACACGCGCTCTGGCCTCCACACTGTGTGTAGGTGCTGTTAAGCTGCTACTGAGCGCCAGATGGACGCTAGCGTGCTCCTCTCCCCCTTGCACAAGGCTGGCTAAGACAGACATCCTGCCCCACGGTCCACTAGGCTCCCAGCTCCTCGGATAAGCCCAGTAATCTGCCTCCACCCTGGAACAAGACTCATCTGCTTTTACTTTAGAAAGGAGTAAGGAGACTGGCCGGAAGGAATGGAAATGGAAATCTATTTAATATTTTCTATTATCTATTTAATATTTTCTAATAGCGAATAGAAACCGTGTGTGTGTGTGTGTGTGTGTGTGTGTGTGTGTGTGTGTGTGTGTGTGTGTGTGTGTGTGTGTGTGTGTGTGTGTGTGTGTGTGTGTGTGTGTGTGTGTGTGTGTGTGTGTGTGTGTGTGTGTGTGTGTGTGTGTGTGTGTGTGTGTGTGTGTGTGTGTGTGTGTGTGTGTGTGTGTGTGTGTGTGTGTGTGTGTGTGTGTGTGTGTGTGTGTGTGTGTGTGTGTGTGTGTGTGTGTGTGTGTGTGTGTTGGAAGCTTCCAGCGTCAGGTGTTTTTGAATGGATCAAGGAACCCCCACCCCCATGCATGCACGGGTGTCCCCACTCTGTGACCTGGTTGCCTTACGTAAGCTGATAAACATAGCAGCTTCTAGAAACATCCTCACCTGCTCACGACACCAGGCTGACCTCCGTGACACAGGTATGTTCCGCAGGGGGAGATGTGGTCATGACGTGGAGGTGTTGGGTCAGTCTGTGGAGTTATGATGGGAGGAGGTGTTTGGTAAGGCTGTGGAGTTGATGTTAGGAGGTGTTGCTAAGGCTGTTGAGTTGATGTTAGGAGGTGTTGGGTAAGACTGTTGAGTTGTAAAGCTAGGAGGTGTTGGGTAAGGCTGTGGAGTTGATGTTAGGAGGTGTTGCTAAGGCTGTTGAGTTGATGTTAGGAGGTGTTGGGTAAGACTGTGGTGTTGTGATGTTAGGACGTGTTTGGTAAGGCTGCGGAGTTATGAGCAGGTGTGAGGAGGTGTTGAATAAGACTGTGAAGTTGTGATGTGAGGAGTTGTTAGGTAAGGCTGTTGAGTTGTGGGGTGTTGGGTAAGGCTATGGAGTTGTGATGTTAGGAGCTGTTGGGTAAGGCTATGGAGTTGTGATGTTAGGAGCTGTTGGGTAAGGCTATGGAGTTGTGATTTGAGGAGCTGTTGGGTAAGGCTATGGAGTTGTGAGGAGGTGTTGGGTAAGGCTATGGAGTTGTGATTTGAGGAGCTGTTGGGTAAGGCTATGGAGTTGTGATTTGAGGAGCTGTTGGGTAAGGCTATGGAGTTGTGAGGAGGTGTTGGGTAAGGCTATGGAGATGTGATTTGAGGAGCTGTTGGGTAAGGCTATGGAGTTGTGAGGAGGTGTTGGGAAAGGCTATGGAGTTGTGAGGACGTGTTGGTAAGAATGTGGAGTTGTGAGGAGGTGTTGGGTCCGGCTGTAGAGTTGAGTGGAGTTGTAAGGAGGTGTCATGTTTGACAAGGCTGTGGAGTTATGAGGAGATTGCAATTAAACACAGCTGAGTGCATGCGCGTGTGTGTGTGTGTGCGTGTGCGTGTGCGTGTGCGTGTGCGTGTGTGTGTGTGTGTGTGTGTGTGTGTCTTCAGTAGCTGGTCATACTCGTGGGACAGCAGAGTGAAACTGGTGATGTACACAGAAACCTCTCTAGAGAAGTACACACAACACGCACACCTCCATTCTCCTTCACTGTGTGTGTGGATGGTTTAAGGATGGTGTATGTGTTTGTGTTTATGTATGTGTGTAAGTGCAGGGGTCAAAAATAACATCCACCAAGCGCCAATGGCGTGTAGATTTTTGTGTTTGCGGGTGAGTGATAGCATCTAAGAAGCAGATACCACCACTCCACCTCAGTCTTGTTCCGCTAACTCCAAAAACTCAAGCCTAGCAAGATTTGTGAATATGCGTTGACTCTACGTAACACATCAGTACCCTTGTACAAATGGTTCCCCATTGAATCTAAAGATCACCTGACCTACATGCTGTTGTACTTGCACACTGATGTGTCGGTGTAGCTCTGCTCTTTAAACTTCAGGACCAACGGCTTCTACACACAGTTGCGTTCCGGCAACGCATGCCAGTGGGTGTTCCCGACGGTAGCTTTGCAAATGATTTGAAGTATAACCATAATTTGATTGGTTGGTGCTGTCCGTCGATTGGCTTGATTGGCCGGTGCCGTCTGTCGGTGCAGCTGAACTTCTCAATGTAAGCGACGGGAGAAACGCGACGCAAAGGACCCACAATTCAGTTCGGCAACGGATGACGTGAGCCCATGTAAAGTGAATGGGATGCGTCTCCAGCACTGCAACGCACGCAACTGTGTGTAGAGGCCGTAACCCCCCTCACTTCAACTGCAGGTGAGCAAAAGCACAGACAGCTTCAGTTCAAGTACTTGCAGCTTTCAATGGCCAAGAGTTCAAACTATGCATCTGCTTCAAGTCCGCTTCACTGACTCTGCTGTGGCAGTGTGTTCCTTCCAGCTTCTAAATAATTCCTCTGCGTTTTCTCTTTGACGTCCACTCACAAGAGTTTTTTTTAACGGAGCCACACCACTTTAATAACAAAACACTACCTGAATATTATTTTGTTGACTTTTAGTTTTGTTGTTTCTGTACCATGGAGGATAGACCCATTTTGAGTTACTGTACGTCCATCATCGTCGGTTGGTAGGCTTGATAAAAACAGATTCCATTTCATCTTGCAAAAATAGTCCAACAATTTTTATCTCCAGATATGCCTCCATCTTGGAAACCCATCTAACACCATCAGGCCTCACTGTGCGCACGTACACTCCGTGCGTGCGTGCGTGCGTGCGTGCGTGCGTGCGTGTGTGTGTGCGTGTGGCTGACCCACTGCTGTATGAGGCTCTCCAGAACATCCCACCTCCTCCCAACATCCTGATCTGTGCCGTGACAGACATACACACACACACACGCACTGTATGGAGGTGTAGTGGGTTCTGTATGAATGGGCAGGTGCAGTGGGTTCTGTATGAATGGGAAGGTGCTGTACTGTATGGAGGTGTAGTGGGTTCTGTATGAATGGGAAGGTGTAGTGGGTTCTGTATGGAGGTGTAGTGGGTTCTGTATGAATGGGAAGTTGTAGTACTATATGGAGGTGCAGCTGGTTCTGTATGGAGGTGCAGTGGGTTCTGTATGGAGGTGTAGTGGGTTCTGTATGAATGGGGAGGTGTAGTGGGTTCTGTATGGAGGTGTAGTGGGTTCTGTATGAATGGGGAGGTGTAGTGGGTTCTGTATGGAGGTGTAGTGGGTTCTGTATGAATGGGAAGGTGTAGTGGGTTCTGTATGGAGGTGTAGTGGGTTCTGTATGAATGGGAAGGTGTAGTGGGTTCTGTATGGAGGTGTAGTGGGTTCTGTATGGAGGTGTAGTGGGTTCTGTATGGAGGTGCAGTGGGTTCTGTATAAATGGGCAGGTGCAGCGGGTGGATGAATTGGAAGGTGCACTCCTATGGGCTGAGCATGTGTGGGCCCTTGACCAGGGGAGTCGTGTGAGTCTATAGCAGTTTTAGGGCTTTGTGTTGCTAGTAAAGAGTTGTGTGTTGTGGCTGGCGGAGCGGGACTGGGTGGGGCGATAGGTGAAGCATGGATGTGCGTCCCATGGAGCAGACGTCCCACTGGGTCTCATTAAGCACACTTGTTTCAGTGTTTGTGCCAGGTAAAAGGGTATTTTCCCCTGTGTGTGTGTGTGTGTGTGTGTGTGTGTGTGTGTGTGTGTGTGTGTGTGTGTGTGTGTGTGTGTGTGTGTGTGTGTGTGTGTGTGTCACCAGGGCAATCAGCAGGTGTGATCCCACAGACATCCGTCACCACTGATTTAAAATTCAGCCTCAACACAGGGACACCACACACACACACACACCATTACTTTTGTGATCTAATGCCATGTTATAAATGTGAGGGTGTTTGTTACACACACAAAATGCGCACACATGCAAACTATACAAACGGGTACAGTCTCTTGCACACAAAATACAAACATATACAGTCAGTCACACCCACATACAGTCAGCTACAGAAATATAAATGTATAAACAAATATGCAAACACATACAGTCTCACACACGCATAGACTGCTAATATTCAAATACTATGTGTGAATGTGCGCGCGTGCATGCATGCTGTGAGGTTCTGGAGTGTTGATTGTTGATAGAATGTTCTAGTTCGAAGTTCCATTGGGTTTAGTGGGTGTGTGGTCTAGGGTGGGTTTGGTTTGGAGACCAGCGGAACCTTTCCAGAAGGAGGGTGGTATTTCGATGGGTTGAGGAAGTGCCTGGTGACCACTAGAGACACCTACAGCCTCCCTTATCAAAACTAGAGACACCTACAGCTTCTCATATCAACACTAGAGGCACCTACAGCCTCCCTTATCAACACTAGAGACACATACAGCTTCTTGTATCAACACTAGAGACACCTACAGCTTCTCGTATCAACCTTACAGCTTTTTATGTCAATTCTGTAGACTGGGTCCACCTCTGTCCTGTGTACGATGCAGGAAGCCTCTGTGGTCACTTAGCCCCAGGATTTGCTGTGTGTCTGCACTTGTCCATGTCTGGGGATTCGATGCATAACATCCCTCAGGTAGAATCATGGGAGTAGATTAACTGGCCATATTTATCATCTCATGGGCCCCAGATACAAATGACCAGGAAGTGTTTGGGTAGGGATTTCCACACACACACTTATACACTCATACACCCACACCGTAGCAGGTTGACCACTCTGTGAAGGCTGGAACTGACTCCACACACACACAATCTGTTGGGGGGGGGGGGGTAGAGGTCAGGTGTGTGTGACGTGGAGTGTCTGTGTTTGGCAGGTGGCTTTGTGTGGTGTCTGCAAACGGGCGTCTTAGAGCCGAGAACACAAGATCAAAGACCACCTGCCGAAGCACTATGCCCCCCAAGCCCCCACCCACCCACCACCACACACACACACACACACACACACACACACACTGCCCTGTTCTAAAGAGAATATAAACTAGTATAAAGAGAACATTTAATGCACATGCAGGAACAGTGGCTTTCTAAAGTTTGGACAAACCAAGTCAAAATTATTTAGATAGATAGATAGATAGATAGATAGATAGATATACTTTATTGATCCCTAGGGGAAATTCAAGAAATTAAATTTGTAACTGAATAGGTAAGCAAGTTCAACATTAAGTTAAATATGATAGTTACTTTATTTCCTCTATTGTCCACGCTTAGACAATAGATGGATAGACAGACAGATGGATACTTAATTTATCCCGAGGAAAGTTTTTAGGCATCCAGTAGCTTATACAATCATAACATACACATTATATTATTATATAATCATAACAAACACATACATACATATCTCTCACATACATGAAAAAAATCACTCACAGAAGTGGATAAATGTGAAGGGGCATGTGAGTTGATTACAAAGGTCTGGAATGGACTGACCATTTGATGCATTGACCATTTGATGCATTGACCAATGACCATGTTATAGTACTTTGGTAGAGTGTGTGCAATATCAGGCTGGTTGGGATGAACCTACCTAAATCCTTTTGTTGTGAAAGGAACAAGAGGGTGGATTTGTCTGTCTGGCAGTGGTTTGAGCAGCTCAACTCCACCTCCAACTGCCATTTCCTAATTCCATTAGGAACCGAGGAAACGGTTACCTGAAACTCCCTGCTGTCTGTTTGTAGCCGTTTCCTGCTGTGTGGGCATGAACCGTTTCAATGTTGTGGTTGGAGGCTGCTTAAAAGAGGCCCACGGATGCTGTTTGTTGGGACAAGGTATGAAAGTAACTTGCATTGTGTTGCCTGCTCAGCCCTGCACTTGCCCGGACTCAAACCTGAAACTCGCTGCACCTCAGATTGTGAGTTGAGTGTGCTAGCAGTTAAACTAAAAGCCCAGTGTGCTAGCAATTGAACTAAAACCCCATTGTGCTAGCTCTTGAGCTAAAACCCCAGTGTGCTAGCTCTTGAGCTAAAACCCCAGTGTGCTAGCAATTGCGCTAAAACCCTAATGTGCTAGCTCTCTCACTAGCATGTCTCAAGGTGTAGGGAGGGAGGTTAACCTAACGAACATACTGCACAGCTACGTACCAGCTGGCTACCGTTACATCAGCAGTCAGATCGAGCTTTATGAAGCTTTGAAATGAGCATCACCTGGTCTTTTCTATCAGTGACCGTGACCAAACAGTAGGCCCAACCAGAGAGCTCTTGGGAAATGTTCTCGGAGAGCTCAGATGACGTGAGGAGCTCCTTCCTTTTCCCCTTTCCTCACTCTAAAACAGACATGTTGACCAGGAGTGCTCGAACCTCTGGATGTGTCTGTATGCTTCTGCCAGTCATGTTATTTATGGAGAAGGTGTAAGAGGAAGTGTACTCTTCTACTGTTGGCCAGTCCAATTCTGTATTGTCCTCCTTTTCTAGTAGCGTGCGTGTGTCTGTCTGTGTTCACTGAAGGTGTAAGTGTACTGTTCTACTGTTGCCCCAGTCCAGTATTGCCATCCTGTTCCTACCTCTAGCTCAGGCACTATCTTTTCTGCGTGCGTGCGTGCGTGCGTGCGTGCGTGCGCGTGTGTGTGTGTGTGCGCTCCTTAACCCGTGGTCAGAAACTGGATGAACTTGCGGGATGCAGAGACGGGGAAGGTGCTGTGGCAGGGGACTGATGACCTGTCAGTGCCTGGAGTGGAGCACGAAGGTAAAACACACACACACACACACACACTCAGAGATACATACTTACCCACACACATAGAGTAGACAAGAAGATTCTTTTTTATTATTATTATTATTATTATTAACCTGTATTTAACCAGTAAGACCTAAAGAACCTCAAAATGCATTTCAGATTGTAGAGAAACATGCGGTCATACTAGAAATTGTACTACAAAGGTTCTGAAAACATAAGAAGGTAGAAGGTACTGAAAACAGAAACATAAACACATTCTTGCCCCACTCCGTCTGAGCTTGAAGTCACTACATTATTAAATAACTTGACAAATGTAATTATTTGGTAATAATCACCGCAATATGTAATAATTTATTACAAAATCCGTGGCAATTTATCACATATTGCATTCAAGCAGTTTATTACAAAATGAAGGAGTTGTGACATAATGAAGTGAAACTATTACATTTTGTTAAGTAATAATGCAATGTTACATAATGCGGTCTAACAGACCTCAACCCGTATTTCTATAGAGAAAAATACACCAGTGATTATATCCGTGAATGATGAAAGGCTGGTTGACTTTGAGAAGACAGTGATTGTAGTATAGACCAGTCCTGGTCATGCAGGCGAATCACTGTCTTGAAGGTACTGATATTGTATACAGTGGGGCTAATGTAGGTAGGGTGCTATTGCATATTGCATTGCGTTTTGGAACCAAACTCCAATAGTACTAAGTAGTGGTATTCTAGGTATAGTACTGATCTGTGTAGTGTAGTGTTTGATGTAGATGAGGGTGTGTGTGTGTGTGTGTGTGTGTGTGTGTGTGTGTGTGTGTGTTCTCTTTGACAGCTCGTGTCCCTAAGAAGATCCTGAAGTGTAAAGCCGTGTCCAGAGAGCTGAACTTCTCGTCGGCAGAGAAGCTGGAGAAGTTCCGGCTGGAGCAGAAAGTCTTCTTCAAGGGCCAGTGTTTGGAAGGTGCCTGTCTCAGAGCTGTGTTGTTTTAGCCTGGGTGAACCCGGACAAACTTGTCAGCAAATTTGAATTTGCTCTGCAGGTCAGTCTGAAAAGGATCAGAATCAGTTTCGCGAATCACTAAAAATCCAGCAATGTGATTTAAAAAAAATAAAAAAATAATAATAATTGAGTAAACGACTGCAACTGTAAACAACCTTTGTTTACAAAAAAGATGTGTTTGCTGCACCTCTGCAACGGTTTGGTTCAATGCACCAATTTTAGTTTAATTTCACTGCTGGTTACGACCCCTGAAATGGGAAGTTCGGAAACGGGCATCAGTGGGATCCGTTCCAGACGGAATCTCCAGAGCAAATTCAGATTTGCTAACAGCTTTATCTGGGTTCACCCGGGTTAGTGTTGTTTGCCCTGCTAAGTCGCCGTAAGCTGTCCAGGCTGTTATACGTTCCATGTTAAATGAGCTTAATGAGTTAAATGAGTTAAATGTTAGCCTGTTGTAATGTGGACTACAAATTGGCCTCAAGTCTGATGTTTAGAACACATTGATATTTATGTCCTACATACGTCTCCATATGACTGAGTGTTTTGTGTGTAGGAGAGGTGTTGAGTTGTTACTGTTGTGTGTGTGTGTGTGGCGTTGTGTTTCTCTACAGAGTGGTTCTTTGAGTTTGGCTTTGTAATTCCCAACTCTACAAACACGTGGCAGTCTTTAATAGAAGCTGCGCCAGAGTCACAGATGATGCCGGCCAACGTCTTAACGTAAGACACGCGTGCTCTCTCCTCTCGGTGTGTGTGTGTGTGTGTGTGTGTGTGTGTTGGGGGATCTTGGGGGATCCTTTATGTAAGGCTTAAGGCTTTTACATACAAAACGCATTGGTCAACGCATTGGTCACCAAAGTGCTATAAGCATTTATACTAGCACAAATATATGTAGCACAACACTAGTTGCCTTCTTCCAGGTGAAGAGAGGCTATCACCACCCACTGTGCACACCGTCAAACAAGCTAATGTTGTAAACAAGAGGACCAGAGAAGTGTCAAGAAAGGTCTGAGCAGTAGAGCTACTTTGGTTGAAAATGAATCTGTTTATTAGGCCTACCTTTTGCTGGATGTTCTTTTGCAATGTACCTGCTGCAACTCTTGCCGGTAACTTTGTTTACCCTAAGCCACTTCCTCAGCTGTCCTCAAACTTCACCATAGCCTACGGGTGTCATTCCCCAGTGCTGCAACTCAACGCTGGTAATCTTAAACTGACTAGTCAAACAATCAAACTTCATGACTACTACAGTTCCAATTCTACTACAAACCAATTACTGATGTCCACTTTTTAAATTGAATTGAATAAAAAAGAATTCATCTTCATTATTTTACAAGGCTACTTTCATTCACATTGTATGCGATAATGAACCTTTTAAGTTGATATAAAATGCCAACCATGTCGGGCTGTTATTCGCCTTATTCACCCGGCGGCCATAACGAGGCTACAGGGCACACTTACTATTACACCTCAGTCCAGCAGGTGGTGGTAATGCACTCTGTTTGCAAACTGCCAAAAAAACTCACTGAAGAAGAAGAAGGTTACTCTGGCAGGCCCTGGGCATCCTGCTTTCAATGTCGCGTGCCATATGCGCCGGTCAGAAAATATCAGCTGCCCGAGCAAGGCTGAAATTCGGCTGCGCCAGCTGGAGAAATGTAATTTTGACGTCACAAGGCCAGAACATTGAGTATAACTGGCCTATTAATGTTCTCAGGCACAGTTTCTGAATTCAGAGGGTTTAAGTGTTGTAAGTGGAAAATATAGACCTAGTGTGTGTGTGAGTGTGATCTCTTACTCTGTCTTATTGTTTCCCCTCTGCAGTGGGAACGTTATCATAGAGACCAAGTTCTTCGATGACGAGCTCCACGTCAGCACCTCTCGAGTACGGTTGTTCTACGTCTGAGACCACACACAAACACACTCACACGTGTCTCTCCCAGCTCTGCCGGCGAGACCAGCAAAAGGTGGAGTAGGTGTGTGACAGGCGGCGCGGAGGTCGTGCACCTGCCCAGGCACCAGGGGGCAGCACTTTCTCCACACCACCCCAGCAGCCTCCGGCCCCCCAAAGACTCGTTGTAAATATGAGCACGGTCGCTCACGGCAACCTGACCATGTAAATTATTTCATTTTTACGTGACTCCCCGCCCGTCTCCTTCCTGATTGACGGCTTTGCTCCGCCCCTCGCTCCCGTGTTTTTCAGACGTTTGCTTCCTGTTGGTGTGGTTGCTGTTGTCATCGTTGGATTATTTTGTTTGTTGATTTGTTCCATTGTTTTTTTTTTTGTTTTTTTGTTGTTTTTTTTTTAGCTGTTAAACTGTAAAATAGGTGGTTTTAAATACTAAATGTAATTATGAATTAAAAATTCATTTACATTTATTGTGCTTGTTGTGTTTCTATATTGAGGAGATGTTTAAACATGATTTCTGATTCCTAGCCTTGTTAGGCTATTATGCAGGGTGTAGGTACTCTAGAGGTGGGGGGCTGATGGCCCTGCTAAAAAAAAAACAGCCTGACCAGCTTAAGGTGGTTTGCAGGTTGACCTGCTTGTTTGACCACCCAGCTAGACCAGCAAAAGTTGTGAAAACATACCTTCAGCTGGTTTACCCAGCTTACGATGGTAATTCAGCTGGTTTTGCTTGTCGTACCACCTCAAGCTGGTCATTTTAGTTGGTGTTGCTGGTCTACATTGCTGGTTTTTACTGGCCATCCCAGCTTATGTTGGTCATTCTAGCAAACCAGCAAGACCATCTTACACCAACAATGTCAAGCTTGGCAGGCTGGTCACCAGCCTGACCAGCTTAAGGTGGTTTGCTGGTTGACCAGCTTGTTTGACCACCCTATGATGGTTGACCAGCTAGACCAGCAAAGCTCTTGTGAAAACATACCTTCAGCTGGTTTACCCAGCTGACAATGGTAATTCAGCTGGTTTTGCTTGTCGTACCAGCTCAAGCTGGTCATTTTAGTTGGTGTTGCTGGTCTACATTGCTGTTTTTACCGGCCATGCCAGCTTATGTTGGTCATTCTAGCAAACCAGCATGACCATCTTACACCAACAATGTCAACCTAAGGACCGAGGCATACAGCAGACAAACTGGTGACCGAAACATGCTCCGTCAGATGACCATGAAGACCCTTGAATCAATTATTTCACACAAGCTTATGTCACAGACCACTTGGAGGTGCAAACAATAAATCATGGCTAAGTGTTATGCACTGACATTGCTGTTTTACACTACATTTCCCACCATGCCTAGCGTCCGTTGCGCCGGCCAGCTAGCGTTTGTAGTGAGCGACCTTGGACTCCAGATCAAGCATGGCGAATAAAGAGCCTAACGTAAGTATTTCTGCTGATTTACACAAAAAGGACATTTAGGTCAATTACTTGTCCTCTGATGTGTTATATTAAAATACATGCCATGTGCTCAATGGTGATAACGTGTCAATAAGACGCAAGGCTCTTTGCTTTCTCAGTACTTGCACGTTTAGGTGAGAAATAGCTAGCCAGCATTACACCACCAATGTAACCAAATGAACAATGCTAATCTGACGTTAGCCAGTAGCCGGTAGAAGTTCATATTGACGCTTAGCCTGTGGTTACTGTTTGAATTGATTCAAACATGGTGACAGTCAACGTGTTATGCATTATTATGCTTCGTATTGCACGAAGAGTATTTTGGCAATATTTGCCTTATATTGGCTAACCTCATCACAACCCGGTATGTTTCAGGTTGGAGGCAAGCTGCTAGCTTACAGTATGTTCTCAACTTTGACTTTCCGTGTTCCCTTTTGATTGTGCTAGCGCTTGGAAGCTTAACCATGGCAGAATGCGTTCTTGTCACGCTGGTTTTGATTCTCACAGGGAATATCTAAGCCCAGTTCACATTGCAAGCCCTTTTTTCACAGAACTAGCGTACTAGCGAGCTTACGTCAATGGCCTTAGATGTGTTATAGTCAATGTCATAGGCAGATGTCTTCACATGTTACGTGAGCTTTCTGTTTAACTTTTTTGGGTGAAATGATCGCCTACTAGTTCCACTTTGACCCAGAGGCAGTGTTAAGTATATATTATTAACGGAATATTTTAATACTGAACGAAAAGGCAGTAGAAACTTCCAGAAAATGTGAGGTTATCGGGTACCATAATTAGATTGACCACAAGATGGTGCCATGGCGCATGGCACCAGAGTTCGAATTACACAACTTGTATATGTATTAGATGGAACCCCGAGTCTAGTAACTAAGGTAGGCTACATCAACACACTCATGTGTGCATGTACATCAATGGAGGATGAATAGCCTACATTAGGCATTTACACTGACAAGATTCAGCAGTAGAATAAGCAATATGCTGCATGGAGGGTGCGCATGCGATATTAGTGGGGTTCAGGTGGTTTCTCCCCCGGGAAAATTTGGAAATTTTGCCTGCTAAACACGCCATTTTGACAGAAATGCAATTTACATTACTTAAGAATATATTGAATACTTAATATTATATATACTATGGACCCTTTCAAGAGAGTTCCATTATCAGCATCATAGTTTGCCCCACAAGACTTCCTTTTTAACATTCCATATGTAATCTTAATGCAGAGGAAGTAGATTGGGGCCCAAATAGAACGTTCAAGCATTGTTTTTGTTTTTATTGTTGACACCCCCCCCCCCACTGTTGTTTTTATCTCTTTTGGAGGGTCTAGGTCCTAATCAGGGGGGTCAGACCCCTCCCCCCCAAAAAACAAAAAAAACAAAACATCATTCGAATTGTGCTCCGCTTTCTCTCATGAAGGAGTGTGTTTATGAGGGAGTTTGTGTGTGTGATATCTGACGTACTGACGTGATCCTGCTGTTCTGACTGCAGCGGTTCGTGCAGCACCTGCGGGACCTGGCAGGTCGCATGTCTGCTGGGCCACGCGGCGCGGGAACGGGTCTGAAGCTGCTGTTGGGTGCTGGAGCACTAGCGTATGGCATCAAGGAGGCCACCTACACGGGTATGCCCGTCTCACCAGACACACACACACACCCCTACACGGGTATGCCCGTCTCACTAGACACACAAACACACACAAACACACCCCTACACGGGTATGCCCGTCTCACTAGACACACACACACACACACACACACACACACCGGTATACCCATCTCACTAGACACACCGGTATACCCGTCCCACCAAATGCACACACACACACCTACAGTGGTATGCACACTAAACACACACACACACCAGTATGCCAGTCTCACTAGACACAAACACACACACACACACCCCTACACCGGTATGCCCGTCCAGTGTTTCCCTACATTGACTTATTTGTGGCGGCCCACCACAATATCAACATTGACCACCACACAATGATTTTCCTGGTTGTACTAAATTATTGCTTAAATCTGGTTAGAATCATAACCACGCTGCACTAATTTGTTAAAAACTGTTGCATTCAGGTTAATTCTGCAAACCTACCACCACAAATAGAATTCAATTCCGTGGGAAACACTGCCGTCTCACCAAACACAGACACTAGTATGCCCATCTCACAACACTCACACATGCGCACACATAAACATACACACACCTACACAGTTGGATAGTTATTGTGTGTGAGATGGTCCTGGTGTTTTACCTTGCGGGGTAGGGACACCCTGGGCCTGTACTACGAAGGGAGCTTAACCTACCCAGATGTAACCCAGGGTTACTTTGTTAAACCGGGGTTGACAAAACCTGGTTATCAAAAGTGGTGTTAATCGGTACTACGACACTGATTAAGAAGTTGATTTGTTGAACCGGGGTTAACCTAATTGGTGTTTGTGTGCGTTAACATAAAAGGGGCGGGTTGCAGCGCAAGTCACCACGTTCAAAGATGACGCGATCACCTTATTTTACGGACGAGGAATGCACAAGTAGCCTCCATTGACTGATTTAGTGTATACCTAATCCTGTGAACATTTCAGATGCAAAACCATTGCCAAACGCACATGGCAGCAGGTGAAAATGAAACACAAAAACATTATTCAGAATAGTAGGCTAGGTTTATATAGTTATAGCTTGCATTAATATTTCTTAATTATGAAAACATGTAGGCCTAGTATGCTTATAGCCTTCACTTGCCTCTGTTTTACAGCGAACAAGAAAAAGGTGTCTTTGAACACTACTGTAAGGCACCAGAGTGTTTTACAGTAGCAGAGGAGTTGGCCATCACAAATAATAGTGGAAGGCCAATTATGGAAGGGGTTGAGGGAGGCATTCGGTCGGATTCTGGTGCTGTGGAAATGTGTAGCCTTTATGTGCAGGGTACAGTAATATGAAATTCAATTCAACAAGTTTGTTAAAATGGTGATTTTAATTTATTAGGCTTACTGTAGGCTATGTCCGATTTATTTTAGGCTATTCTTGCTCAGATGTTCAGCATACTGTAGGCCTATGTCCGATTTATTTTCGAACATACAGTATTCTTGCTCAGATGTTCGGCATCACCGATGGAATACATGAATGTCCGCGTAACGGCATTGCTATGACGGGTGACATTAGAGACGTCTGCCTAGATCATCTGACAAAGATAACGAATACCCTCGGCAGACAAACTATATCTTCATAGAAAATATAGTCCGGGTATCTGGCGGTCTCTAAAACCCCTCGCCCTGCGAAGAGAGCCCCTCACGATTTGCGCTCCAATGTCGTATGGATCATCCAGGAACTCCGACATTGTCTCGGGAGAAATTGTTAGTGGAGGGGTGGTACTTATAAAGGGTGTGGTTAACGGAAACCTCGGGTTAACCAAGAACATAATCTGCTCGGAGCAGGTTTGAGATGCAGCGTAAATTGCCATGGCAGCATACCTCGGTTAAAACCTATCCACCTTTTGTAGGGTTAATCGGGAAGTTGCGCCACACATGATCAAGTTACTCAGATAAGCCATTAACCCCGCTTCGTAGCACAGGCCCCTGTAATGGCTGCACACTCAGACATACACAGGTACTTTCAGAATGATTCAGTTACTGGCTAGTAAAGCTTTACTGTGAAGCTAACACTGTGTGTTTGTGTGCGTGTGTGTGCGTGTGTGTGCGTGTGTGTGCGTGTGTGTGCGTGCGCGTGTGTGTGTGTGTGTGTGTGTGTGTGTGTGTGCACACGCAGTGGAGGGTGGTCAGAGGGCCATTGTTTTCAACAGAATCGGAGGGATGCAGATGGACACCGTTCTCTCTGAAGGTCTTCATTTCAGGTACAAACGCACAAACAGTGTTTACATTCACCCACCACTGTATTGTGTGGTGTCTGTCTGCACGCCATCACACTTGTTCTGACAGCCCATACCCTTAATTTACCCTTAATTCCCTAATTTACTTTCTTAATTTACTGTTTTCGGTCAAATTTGTCTGTTTATTGTCTGCTGTTATATTAACTCAAAAAACAATAAACATCACCAGACACTGAACATTTATTTCTCAAAGGATAACTCTGCAAAGCTTTTAACATAGTCAATTGTGAAGACCAAAGTCTTCAATTAAGTCATGTGCAAGCAAGTACAAAAGCCGTATCCCTAAGTTAACGTTAGAATACTGTTGGGCTGTCGAGGTTAGCACGCAAAAACATTACAGGTACTTGTCAATATCGGCTGCTCATGCAGGGCAAGTATAAATATAGGGTACTATTTTATTGCCTCAGACATGGAAAGTTTGCTTAATCCCGATGTATAAGGAAAAGTCTCTTCCAAGACTCAAAGGCGCTTGTCTCAAGGAGATAAAGCATTAGTATGAAACATAAACACACCTGGAGAAACTGTACTGTCCAACCAGTAGACTATGATAAGCTACCCAATTAGACTACACGTGGAGAAACTACAGTCCAACCAGTAGACTATGATAAGCTACCCAATTAGACTACACGTGGAGAAACTACAGTCCAACCAGTAGACTATGATAAGCTACCCAATTAGACTACACGTGGAGAAACTACAGTCCAACCAGTAGACTATGATAAGCTACCCAATTAGACTACACGTGGAGAAACTACAGTCCAACCAGTAGACTATGATAGGCTACCCAATTAGACTACACGTGGAGAACTGTACAGTCCAATCAGTAGACTGTGATAAGCTACCCAATTAGGCTACTTTGTTTCCAATATCTCCAGGCTTCTACCGGTGCTGCCACCAGATGAAGCAGCAGGAGACAGAAAGGTAGAGCTGTTGGAGGAGGAGGAGGAGGAGGAGGAGGAGGAGGAGGAGGAGGAGTACAGCAACTAACCTGCACCCCGTTTCCCAAAACCATAGTTGCTAACCTATTAGCAACTGAGTTGGTTGGCAATGGGAAATAACTTAGTTAGCAACTATGGTTTTGGGAAATGCGCCCCTGCTCTGGGAGAGCAGCTAGTGCTGAGACGGACAGCAATCACAGACGTGTAGAATTAGGGGCACGTGGCAATTCATAGGTGCCACCTACGTCACTATCAAATAGAACGCCGCCATATTTACGACCGATCTCGCCCAGTATGGCCACCTACACTGCACATTTGAATGTGTGTGTGAGAGAGAGAGATATGTGGAGAAAATTTCAATTTTAGGAAAACGGGTCTCATTTCAATCAGGGCATCAGCAAGCGTAGAGGCATAGGCACATATGATGTAATAGTAACAGTAATAGTAATAGTAAACTATGTCTGCATAGTGTGTGCTGTGCATGAATACATAATCAGAAATACAGTATTTCACATTTCATGTCTTTTTATAGTAATGCATTTTCTGTTGTGATATGAAACAATATCACCATAAATACAATCCAGTTCTGTGGAAAACACTGAGTAAGCTGTGTGTAAGCTCTGAGTACGCTATGACAGCTATGAGTAAGCTGTGTTTAAGCTACGAGTAAGCTGTGTGTAAGCTATGAGTAAGCTGTGTGTGTATTGTGTGTTGTAGGATACCCTGGTTCCAATACCCCATCATCTATGACATCAGAGCACGGCCCAGGAAGATCTCTTCTCTCACAGGAAGCAAAGGTGGGGGGGGGGGGGGTCACTAGGCTACGCTACTGTTTAGGGGATGTAGCGCTGAATCTGTGTGTGTGTGTGTGTGTGTGTGTGTGTGTGTGTGTGTGTGTGTGTGTGTGTGTGTGTGTGTGTGTGTGTGTGTGTGTGTGTGTGTGTGTGTGTGTGTGTGTGTGTGTAGACCTATAGATGACGAATTATGTTAACCCTCTGTGTGTGTTAGGGATGCCAAGTATATACTGTATTGTGTATGATCATACCTTAAAGGAACCATATGTAAGAAATGTATTTCAATTAATCATAAAATGGCCCTGATATGTCACTAGACATTAAGAAATCATGTTCATTTCAAATACTTATATCACTGACAACAGTAGTCCGGCCAGGATATTGCCATTTAAAAAAGTGAAGTTGCAGCCCTCAACTGATGTTGATGTTGTGTTTTGTCATGTCATGTTGTGTTTTGGCCTGATGTGCCACCCTCTACCTATCTACTAATCACAAAGTCAGTAGTGTTTTGGCATCCGGGTTGGCAACCTTGAGTCAGGGGGGAGGGGGAGGGGATACACCGCTCTACAGTAATTTGAAAGTGATTGCAGTACCAGTTTTGGCCACAATCTTACTTATGGTTCCATTAAGTAAGGGATAATGTATTGTCCGCCGGTAATTATCAGAAAATAAGTTCCGACAAGGAGAACAGAACCCCGACGCGCAGCGGAGATAATTACCGGCGGACAATACATTATCCCGCTTATTACACGGCTACTTGCCAAAACGAGAAAAGAAACACAATGAGTCTAACACAAAAATTATTTTGCTACCGTTTCGTGTCTTCCGCTGACAAAATAAATAGTTCGCCACACAGATAGAACTTGACAGTTTCAGGTGTTGCGTGGCAACGTCTTAGTAGCTTACTTGCCCTTTCAATGAAATTCCATTGCAAAAAGCGAACGGATGTCTTGCGGAGGGATATGAAAGACGTTAATCAACCCGTTGCCATTGACAGCGGTGATTACATACTTTGCCGGTGATTATATAGATGTAACATAGGCCCGAACGTTGAGAAGGCCCATTCATGTGAATGGAACTTTCTGCAGCACTCTGAAGAGCCGTGTAATAATCATGGTTTTATGAATGGTGGATGTCACGCTTTGTGGCATGTTATATTAATCATGTGTGTAGACGTGCAGATGGTGAATATTATGCTGTGTGGTGTGTTATTTTAACCCTGTGTGTGTGTGTGTCTGTAGACGTGTAGATGGTGAATATTTCTCTGTGTGTTGTGTTATTTTAGCAGTGTGCATGTTTGTGTGTGTGTGTGTGTGTGTGTGTAGACCTGCAGACCTTGCGCTGTGTGGTGTGTTATTTTAACTGTGTGTGTGTGTAGATGGTGAATGTTGTGCTGTGTGTTGTAATTTTAACCGTGTGTGTGTGTGTAGACCTGCAGATGGTGAATATTGCGCTGTGTGTTGTTATTTTAACCGTGTGTGTGTGTAGACCTGCAAATGGTGAATATTAGGCTGTGTGTTGTGTTATTTTAACTGTGTGTGTGTGTGTGTGTAGACCTGCAGATGGTGAATATTGCGCTGCGTGTTGTGTTATTATAACCGTGTGTGTGTGTGTGTGTGTGTAGACCTGCAGATGGGGAATATTGCGCTGTGTGTTGTGTTATTTTAATCGTGTGTGTGTGTGTGTGTGTGTGTGTGTGTGTGTGTGTGTGTGTGTAGACCTGCAGATGGTGAATATTGTGCTATGTGTTGTGTTATTTTAACCGTGTGTGTGTGTGTGTGTGTGTGTGTGTGTGTGTGTGTGTGTGTGTAGACCTGCAGATGGTGAATATTGCGCTGTGTGTTGTGTTATTTTAACCGTGTGTGTATGTGTGTGTGTGTGTGTGTGTGTGTGTGTGTGTGTGTAAACCTGCAGATGGTGAATATTGCGCTGTGTGTTGTGTTATTTTAACCGTGTGTGTGTGTGTGTGTGTGTGTGTGTGTGTGTGTGTGTGTGTGTAGACCTGCAGATGGTGAATATTGCGCTGTGTGTTGTGTTATTTTAACCGTGTGTGTGTGTGTGTGTGTGTGTGTGTGTGTGTGTGTGTGTGTGTAGACCTGCAGATGGTGAATATTGTGCTGCGTGTTGTGTTATTATAACCATGTGTGTGTAGACCTGCAGATGGTGAATATTGCGCTGCGTGTTGTGTTATTATAACCGTGTGTGTGTGTGTGTGTGTGTGTGTGTGTGTAGACCTGCAGATGGTGAATATTGCACTGCGTGTGCTGTCCCGTCCAGTGGCGTCCAACCTGCCGACTCTGTACCAGCATCTGGGCAAAGACTACGACGAGCGCGTGCTTCCCTCCATCGTCAACGAAGTCCTCAAGAGCGTCGTAGCCAAATTCAACGCTTCCCAGCTCATCACTCAGAGAGCGCAGGTGTGTGTGTGTGTGTGTCTGTGTGTGTGTCTGTGTGTGTGTTTGTGTGCGTGCTGACGCTTCCCAGCTCATCACTCAGAGGGTACAGGCAGGTGTGTTTGTGTGCAGCGCGTCTTATTGATGGAGATCTAGTCACTGCTGCCACTGATGTTTTGGAATACCGAAGACATACAGAAAATCTACCGAACGCAGATAAATAGCAATATAATTGCTTACACGCAAAACACAAACATCAAAAATTGAATTTATTAAACGTAGTCAGCACAAATGAACTCGTTTACATTGAGAATTGACATAATATGGGCTGTAGCCTACAACAATAAGATAAATCAGTGTTTCCCATACATTGACTTATTTGTGACGGCCCACCACAATATCAACATTGACCACCACACAATGATTTTCCAGGTTGTACTAAATTCTGCTTAAATCTGGTTAGCATCATAACCACGCTGCTCTAATTTGTTAAAAACTGTTGCATTCAAGTTAATTCTGCCACCACAAATAGAATTCAATTCTGTGGGAAACACTGTAAATGCTACACAAACTCGGATAACATCGGCCGGGCTGACGTGAGCTTAAAGACAGACACGATATCGCTGTTTAATCACAGCACCTCACTCTCACTCCCAGCGGAAATAACAGTGAACCAGCTGTGATGAACTGTCATGCAGGCTTGTGTGAGAGTGGTCACAAACCTGTACTGAAGATTTTAAATTACATTACATTACATTACATGCTGACGCATTTTTAACCAAAGCGACTAACAACATGGTAAACAGATTGATGGGCAGACGTGATGTGTTTTTCATTGCCCTCGATTGCTCCCAGAAAATAGGAATGGTCCATATACTGTAGGAAATAGGAATGAACCACCACCTCTTCCAACCACTGCCCTCTGGGAGAAGATATAGGTCCATCAGGGCCAAAACCAGCAGGCTGGCCGACAGTCTATTGCCCCCATGCAGTCAGACTGCTCAATGGACAGTCTGCCCCCCCCCCCCACACACACACACACACACACACTCCCATCGGACATCCCTCTGTGACATAATGCCTCTGTCCATACACCACCCCCCAATACCTGTGACCTGGACTTTGCATTGCTGCAAAAACACTCCAACAACCTTAACTCTATTAGATTTATTAATTATTGCACCAAGCACTTTACTGGACATAGCATTTTATTGGGTTTTCTAGGGGGTATTTATGGGGAGCTAAATTAGGTACAAAGTAATGGGTGATTCATGGGGATGTAAATTGATATAAGGCAAATGGGTGAACAACTTCAAACTATATGCCTGTCTGTTTTTGCTCTAACAACATTTTGTTGTTATCCTGTAACAATGACAAATAAAAACTGAACTGAACTGAACTGTCCAAATAACTTGAAATTATTGAAGTAAATTAGGCACAACTTCAAAGAATGAAAGTGCTGCTTGTGTTGAAAACAAAAAAATATACTTTTTACAGGCCAAGTTGCCTTGGGATGTTGCAGTATAAGCTTATTTAATGTTATTGATGCATTGATTTAGCACATTGTCCGTTTATATTTTTTTCTGCCTGACAACCACACATGAAACCAGCCAATAACGTAAACTCTGGTGTGGAGCCGACTAACGTAAACTCTGGTGTGGAGCCGACTAACGTAAACTCTGATGTGGAGCCGACTAACGTAAACTCTGATGTGGAGCCGACTAACGTAAACTCTGGCGTGTAGGTGTCGTTGCTAATTCGCCGGGAGCTGTTTGAGAGAGCCAATAACGTAACCTCTGGCATGTAGGTGTCGCTGCTGCACTAACGTAAACTCTGGCGTGTAGGTGTCGCTGCTGATTCGCCGGGAGCTGTTTGAGAGAGCCAAAGACTTCAACATCATCCTGGATGACGTGGCCATCACTGAGCTGAGCTTCAGCAGAGAGTATACTGCCGCAGTGGAGGCCAAGCAAGTTGGTACGCACCTGTGTGTGTGTGTGTGTGTGAGCGAGAGGGGATGGATGACATGGCTATCTCTGAGCTAAGCTTCAGCCATAGAGGCCAGGCAAGTATGCGGTTTGAGACACAGCCTGTGTGTGTGTGTCTGTGTGTGTCTGTCTGTCTTCTATTACTGTCTAATGATGTGTGCATGTTAATGTATTACCATTATGCTAATGTTATGAGTGAATGTTATGTGTGTTATCAGTGAGTGATAGTGTTTGATTGTGTGTGTGTGTGCTAAATGAGGGAATATGAAGTATGTTACCTGTGCTAATGTGTGTGTGTGTGCGCGCTAAATGAGGGAATGTGGAGTCTGTTATCTGTACTAGTGTGTGTGCGCTAAATGAGGAAATGTGGAGCGTGTTATCTGTACTAATGTGTGTGTGTGTGTGCTAAATGAGGGAATGTGGAGTGTGTTATCTGTACGTGTGTGTGTGTGTGTTCTGTGTGTGTGTGTGTGTGTGTGTAATGTGGAGTGTTATCTGTACTTATGTGTGTCTGTGTGCTAAATGAGGGAATGTGGAGTGTGTTATCTGTACTAATGTATGTGTTTGTGTCTGTGTGCTAAATGAGGGAATGTGGAGTGTGTTATCTGTACTAATGTATGTGTTTGTGTGTGTGTCTGTGTGCTAAATGAGGGAATGTGGAGTGTGTTATCTGTACTAATGTGTGTGTGTGTGTCTGTGTGCTAAATGAGGGAATGTGGAGTGTGTTATCTGTACTAATGTGTGTGCGTGTGTGCTAAATGAGGGAATGTGGAGTGTGTTATCTGTACTAATGTATGTGTTTGTGTGTGTGTGTGTGTGTCTGTGTGCTAAATCTGGGAATGTGGAGTGTGTTATCTGTACTAATGTATGTGTTTGTGTGTGTGTGTGTGTCTGTGTGCTAAATGAGGGAATGTGGAGTGTGTTATCTGTACTAATGTGTGTGCGTGTGTGCTAAATGAGGGAATGTGGAGTGTTATCTGTACTTATGTGTGTGTGTGTGTGTGTGTCTGTGTGCTAAATGAGGGAATGTGGAGTGTGTTATCTGTACTAATGTGTGTGCGTGTGTGCGTGTGTGCTAAATGAGGGAATGTGGAGTGTGTTATCTGTACTAATGTATGTGCTTGTGTGTGTGTGTGTGCAGCCCAGCAGGAGGCGCAGAGAGCCCAGTTCTTTGTGGAGAAGGCCAAACAGGACCAGAGACAGAAGATCATCCAAGCCGAGGGAGAGGCTGAGGCAGCCAAGTTGGTTAGAGACCGCACTACACACAAACACAGTATACACAATACATACACACACACACACACACATGCCATGGGGATTTGCCAGTCTGGTGAATATTAAACACTCTCTAAACACACACACACACACACAGAAAGAAAAACATTTGGACATCTCTCATATGCGTGTGTGTGTGTATTACAGCAAGAAAGTGTTTAATATGTCACGTCACTATTATGACAATGCTGGTCTCCCTCAGCCTGGCAGTGTCCTCTCCTTGTTCAGAAAAACACTCTGTGTGTGTGTGTGTGTCCAGTTAGGAGAGGCGGTCACAAAGAATCCTGGCTACCTGAAACTGAGGCGAATCCGAGCGGCCCAGAACATCGCCAAGACGGTAGGAGACTAAACTGCTGTGAATCACATACACACTCAAACACTAAACCGAAAGGGCTGAACTAAAGGTCATCACACATAACAAACATCACACACACACACACACACACACACAGACACACAGACATCAGACATACTCCTCCAGACCATGTCACGTTCAGCCACTAATATAACACGTTGGCCTCTAAATGGCTATTTTGAGTGTGGCACCACAATGAATTCTGTGTTCCGTGTTCCGTGTTCCAGGTGTCGACGTCCCAGAACAGAGTGTACCTGAATGCTGACAGTCTAGTGCTGAATCTTCAAGACCAAGGTTTTAATAAGTGAGTCTTTAATGTGTTTCTGTGCCTGTGCCTTAGTGTGTGTAAGTGTGTGCACGTGTGTGTGTGTGAGAGAGCAAGTTTGTGCATGTGAGTGTGTCCATCTGCACACAGTGCCAATTTCCTCTCACACATCACAGCAGCGTTAGTAGTTATAACCCTGTCACTCAAATCCCCTCCACCAATCAGCTGTGACTTCCTGGGTGCATCCTACTTATACCATCTGCCCAGACACAGAACAGGAAGCGGTTAGAGATGTGTATGTTATGACAGGAAGTTGTCAGCTATATGTGTAAACACAGGAAGTAGATATGAGAGGTACAATGTGTTCTGTAGTGCTGGTACACAGGGTGCTCTTAGTTTTCTGTGTGTGTGTGTGTGTGCTTGTGTAAGTGCGTTATGTCTGTTGTGTATGCTATGAGAATTTAGTGTTCCACTATGTGTACAGTGTACTACAGTGTACTACTACTACTAATAGTAAGCCTAGCCTACCTAAACAGCAGTTACTCATGTCTCCTGACACCAAACACGTGTTCGGGAAGACATGACACAGATGAGTGTGTGTTAATGTACCGAGCCCTTTCCATGAGTCTGCATCAGTGCAGACTTCACCAAAGGGAATTACCCACAGTTCAAAGCGTTGTGACGTTTACCACGGAAACCATAGGGAAATCCGGAAATTACAAAGGTAAACAACAGGACCACGGAACGTGTCAGCAACATCTTTGTTATTAAAGGAGCGATTTGTAGGATTGTTACTGAACGTTCTGTAGGCCAAAATCAAAACACTGGTGAACGTTCTCAAGACTACCAGACGTGAGCCTCTTCTGGGTTGCCAGATGTAATATTAGCTAACCTTAGTTGACCTGCAGCTTAACGTTTCTCCAACCATGACCCAGCTACACATTACGTAAACAGTGAAAACAAAAAATACCTCTCTAACCAATGTAACATATTTAGTTGAAGTTAGCAATACAGATGAAGTTTAGCCTAGGCTACCTGTTGTGGAGAAATATGGCCAGCTCTGCGTCAGACTTGATATTCTTCGTTTGACGAAGACGTCGCCATCTCAGGAAGCTCCTCGATGTCCACTTAATTTGTTTCTTGTTTTAATTTTGGAAATTTGCCTGCCTCTCGTAGGCGTTCATGGCTACAACTGACAGCAAGTTGACAGTTGGCCTTTGCTAATTTGGCAACACATATAGGAGGACACGCTAGCCCATTATTAATACGCTATTCTAGAACTCATTTTTTTTCATGGGTTTTGTGGGATATAGTAATGTTGTCAAATAAGCCATTACTTTAATTAATTGTGTTTCCTTACTCTGACAACATATGGTGATCATTTTTGGAATGGTTACATTTTATTTTCCATTATTTCCTACATACTGGTCCTTTAAACGTTGCCAAGGTAACATATGATCTTGTGAAGTGCTGTCCCAATCCCATTTATACCTATCTGAGCCCATGTGGCCTCACACACTCACTCACTTAGCACCTGAGATCAATTAAGTCTGTGAGTCTTTAGTCCTTAGTCCTCAGGGCTGACTTTGGGATTCAGCCTAAGCCTTCGTACCTGTAGCCCAAACACCTGAACCCTTCGTATGTGTACCCCAAACACCTTAAGCTTTAAAGGAGAAGTTCATATGTGATATTGACCTAAAGTGCGTTGAAACATGATACCGAGTGTGAACTTTTGTCTCATAGCTCATCTCTGCTTGTCCCCTGCACCCCAAAATCTGGCGCTAGTTAGCCGATGCTACCAACAGGTTTTCAATCGGGGTGCCTCGGGCATCGGCCTAGCCATGCAAATAAATCACTGTTTTACACCATTTACGAGACTCAAAGTAGCTCCACACTTCATTGGTAGACTTCGGAGGGCCCTGGCATTTAAAACGAGACATTGAGAACTTTGAAAAAGCACTGGTAGTTTATTTACAAGACGATTTATACAGACCGTACCTTCAGGAAGTTTACCGTTTGCCGCCATCTTGAATTTAGTCAAGATAAGTCGAGCGACGAGTACGAATGAACAGGTATGATAAGGGATCAGATTCTAAAAATTATTCAGTGGAAATGCATGGATTCCAGTTGCTTCCAGTAGTCCATACTTGTAGTCCAAACACCTTTAGCCTTCATACCTGTAGTCCAAACACCTTTAGCCTTCATACCTGTAGTCCAAACACCTTTAGCCTTCATTCCTGTAGCCCTCAGCAGCAGATGGTCGGAGTTGGCAGTATTCTTACCTGCAGGAAATATTCCAGTTTGAAAATTGCATTCAAATTGGTAAGAAAGTTGCTGTTTAGCTAGTTATCCTTGAGTAGGTGTGTGAGAGAGTGTTGCTGTTTGGCTAGTTATCCCTGGGTAAGTTGTGTGAGAGTTGCTGTTTAGTTAGTTATGCCTGCTGTTATGTTAGTTATGTGGGTAGATAATGTGGATATTGTTGTACCATAATGGGTGTAGGTAACAAAAGTATTCAAGTTGAAGCTTACTGTGACTGCACATATGTATTAGTTTCAGGAAGGTGTGTGTCAAGGCAGCGTAAAAAGTGTGTGTGAAATGTGAGGGGTGTCATCACCTGGACGACTACCTGCAGGACAGTTACCTGCCCAGTTACCACCTGGGCAGCACAGCGACTGGGGGGGGCTACCAGGGGTGGTGCCCGGGGCAAATAACTGCCCTCCAGCCCCTATGGGTAACATTAGATTAGATTAGATTAGATTCAAGTTTATTGTCATTGTGCAGAGTACAAGTACAAAGCCAACAAAATGCAGTACAAAGCCAACGAAATGCAGACATCAGGAAGTGGAGGCCTGGCAACAAGCTTGAAACGAGTCTATGGAAATGATGTGCTGCCCAAACCAGAGTCCCTCACCCAAGTCTATGGAAATGATGTGCTGCCCAAACCAGAGTCCCTCACCCAAGTGTGTGTGATAATGTGGCAGTCAGTGTGTACAAGCTAATTCTTTCACACAAACATATGTGTATTTGTGGGAGGTAACCAGGCGGTTACAAGGTACGCCATGCTGTTGGAGGTGCAAACAAATGCTGCATCACCATGGAGATCACATAGTAAGGAGCTGGCTCATGGGTTATTAAAGTATTTTATCATGTTCATTTGTATAATTAAAGCACAAGTTGTTATAGCCATCCATGTGTTTCACTTCTGGCTCCTTGGCTATCATTTTGATAACTATCGGGCTATTCAACGTCTTTTGAACACTAAACATATCAGAGGTGTCAAATGTTGACTTAAACCAGTCTAGACTTTTTGACGTTAATCACTCCTATTATGTATCGCTATGGTCTATCCAAAGTAAAGTGCCTGTTCTGAAGTTAACTGCTGGTCAAATCAACCAAAACTCTGGTATTGTTTGCACCTCCAAGTGGTCTGTGATGTAAGCTTGTGTGAAAGAATCCCGCGAGCGACAGTCATTCCTCCTAACTCCCACAATGTTCATAGAAATGTGAAAGGCCTTTCTGCCAATGCCAAACTGAGTTCCACCATTAAAGCCACTTCATGGATTCTTCTAGCTAGTTCGCAGCTACCAGATCAAAGAAGCAAGCGGATGATATGTGTTTGTGAAAGTCTAACTGAGTGCAAGTCACAGTCAGCCTTCAGGAGTTCAGAGTGTGTGTGGAAGCAGCTCGCGTGTCAGGTGTGTGATGGCTTGCCTTGATTGAAGTGTGTGAAACGGCTCGCGTGTCAGGTGTGTGATGGCTTGCCTTGATTGTGGTGTGTGAGTGTTCAAAGTAACCATTTTTAGTGAGGCTGTTTTTGTAGGTCAGTCTGTTATGCTATTTTGTAAACTGGATCTCTCTCGCTCTCTCCCTCACACACACAAATGCATGCACACACACACACTCACACACACACATACAGTCACACATCACATACTCTGTAGGACACAAAGACTCCTTCACACAATCTGTAACGTGTTTATTTATGTGTTTGCGTGTGTGTGTGTGTGTTTGTCTTTGTGTGTGTGTGTGTGTGTGTGTTTCAGCTTATCATTGGGGAACATAAAGTAGCAGGTTGGTGGAGGAGAGGGAGTGACTCAACATCTCAGCTCTGCCCCCTAGTGGACATGCTCAGCAGGTGACACGTGCACACCATGGGAGGCCTCATCTTCAGTGTCCACATACACACACACACACACACACACACTCTCTCTCTGCAGTCCTTCATTATTGCTGAAGTTTGGCTTGCGTCCTAATCCAACGTCCAGACGTCTATGTGAAGATTGCATGATGACATCACTGAGTAGCCGCAGCCAATTGGTGAAGTGCTCAGAGCTGACCCCTCTCCTGACGCAGAGTGGCCTAGTGGCGTCAGGCGATGTGCTGATGTTATGACATGATTATGTAAAGTGAAGTTCTCTAATGTAACGGTCGATGTGTGACTTCCACTGGACGACACAATAAACGTTTTTTTTTTTATTTCAAACTCCTGAAGCCTGTGTAGTATATGTCTAGTACTGAGTCCTTCAGTATGCATATGAGAAAATCCACTGCATGGTGTGAAACAGACACACACACACACACACACACACAGACACAATGTAATGAAAAGATATGTTTATTAGACGGATGACTGTAATGTCGGTTGGGTTTGAAATGGGCCTCTGGTTCTGTAGTCATCCTGAAGTGAGTCTGTATGGTGTGTGTGTGTGTGTGTGTGTGTCTCCTTTCTGTCCTCTCTGTACTGTGTGTGTGTCTCTCTTTTCTCTCAGTGTTTGTGTGTGTGTGTGTGTGTGTGTCTCCTTTCTGTCCTCTCCTCTGTACTGTGTGTGTGGGGGGGGGAGGGGGTCTTTTGTGTGTGTGTGTGTGTGTGTCTGTGTCTGTGTCTGTGTGTGTGTGTGTGTGTGTGTGTGTGTGTGTGTGTGTGTCCTCTCCTCTGTATTGTGTGTGTGTGTGTGTGTGTGTCCGTCCTCTCCTCTGTA
This sequence comes from Alosa pseudoharengus, assembly GCF_046254945.1. Classification (NCBI taxonomy): domain Eukaryota; kingdom Metazoa; phylum Chordata; class Actinopteri; order Clupeiformes; family Clupeidae; genus Alosa; species Alosa pseudoharengus. The sequence goes on along the minus strand of NW_027468576.1, from coordinate 35,917,885 downwards.
TTGTGTGTGTGTGTGTGTGTGTGTGTGTGTGTGTCCTCTCCTCTGTATTGTGTGTGTGTGTGTGTGTCCTCTCCTCTGTATTGTGTGTGTGTGTGTGTGTGTGTGTGTGTGTGTGTGTGTGTGTGTGTCCTCTCCTCTGTATTGTGTGTGTGTGTGTGTGTGTGTGTGTGTGTCCTCTCCTCTGTATTGTGTGTGTGTGTGTCTCATTTCTCTCAGTGTTGTGGGTGTGTCTCTGTGTCTTCTTTCTGTCCTCTCATCTGTGGTGTTTTCTGTGTGTGTGTGTCTGCTCTCCATGTGTCCTGCCCCGAGGCCTACTCTCAGAAGGCTTCAGTCTTCAGCCAGTAACACACATTCCACACACTCACCAGGCAGGCACACTCACACACACCAACTCCATACCCTCCAGACAAGTACACACACACACACACACACCAGACAGACACACTTACCCACACAAGCATCCTAAAAAGAGAGTGTAGGAAGACCGAAAGAAAATGGTGCAAATACAAACTTCAGATCCACTATGAAATCCATAAAGAGATGCACTGCACATAACTCACAAATATGCAAAGCAAGACAGTGTTTCTTCTCTAACATCATCAGTAGAAGTACAAATAACACTTGTGTACTGTTTTCAACCATTGAGAGGTTAACAAATCCCCCCCCCCCCCCCGTCACATTTAGCACCTCACACCTGAACTTTTTTGATGACTTTCGGTCTGGTTTTCAGGCAAATTAAATGACAGCACTGAAACAACTCTTATTACATTTTTAAATAAGCCTCAATACAGATGCAGGCAAAACATCAGTCCTAGTGCTACTGGACCTTAGTGCAGCATTTGACACTTGATCACAACATATTGACACACAGATTAGAACACTGAGTTGGATTTACAGGTATAGTTATCAACTGGCTCAAATCATATCTACAAGAAAGGAGCTTCTTTGTTGCTATCAACAACTGTACCTCAAAATCAGCGTCCTTGACCTGTGGTGTTCCCCAGGGGTCGATCTTGGGGCCACTATTATTCAACCTCTATATGCTCCCACTTGGACAAATCATCAAAAATAATTTGATTTCATATCATAGCTATGCAGATGACACCCAACTTTACTTAAATCTGTCACCAAATGACTATGGTCGCCTTGAATCTCTTTGTCAGTGTATTGACCAAATCAACAACTGGATGTCTCAACATTTTCTTCAGCTGAACAAAGTAATTATATATGGTAAAAAGGAGTAAAGACTTAGGGCTGTCACTCTCCTTGACACAAAAGGGTTCAAAAAGCAAAGGATACTGGTAAAAATCTTGGTGTATTAATTGCCATTGCCAAATTTAGAGGGCTGATGTCAAAACATGATTTAGAAAAACTCATTCATGCATTTATCTCCAGCAGGGTTGATTACTGCAATGGGCTTTTCACAGGCCTTCCTAAAAAGACTATCAAACAGCTTCAGGTGATACGCACCAGATAGGGTTCTCACAAAAACTAAAAGAACGGACCACATTACTCCAATTCTTAAGTCCCTGCACTGGCTTCCAGTAAGTCACAGAATTGACTTTAAAGCACTACTGCTTGTTTATAAATCAGTAAATGGAGCAGGACCTAAATATCTCTGACATGGTTGAGCAGTAGACACCTTCTTGAGCTCTCAGGAGAAAAACCTGTTAGTAAAACCTGCTGTTAGAACTAAACATGGTGAAGCAGCTTTTAGCTACTATGCGGTTTAGCTCTGAAACAAACAGATGACATCAAAAAGGCCCCAACTGTAGCCAGTTATGTAACCCCATACATTTCTATGGGAGATTCTTTGAGTGCTGTCTCCTCATTAGAAAGTCTCCGCTTGAAGTGTGTCTGAGGTCTGTATCTGACTCTTTAGCAAAAACAGAGATCCGTGTCAGAGGCCGCAGACCAATCCAACAGTGGCCGGACAATGAGCGTCTGTATTTGCAACTTATTGTTATCAATCAAACACTTTCTTGATTGGAAGTAGATATTATATTATATTATATTATATTATATTATATTATATTGTATTATATTATATTGTATTATATTGTATTATATTATATTATATTATAGTACACTTATATTACACTATCTTTAGTTTATCCTCACTGTATGTCGGCATGCATTAGCAGCAGACCTACTTGATGGTGGGCAGTCGTTGCATAGTCCACCCACACAGGCAACACAGAGTGACCCAACAGGACTCAACAGCAAGTGGGCAGTGTGTGCTGTGAAGAGAGCTAGTTGTGCATTCGCCTAAAGAGGCTCGGAGCTCGGTGCTCCTGAAGCTCTGGAGCATCATCACCCCTGGCAGTGGGGCTGGGAGACCCTGTGCCTGTCCAGGCTCAGGAGCTCAAGGTGCACTGTCATCTGAGGCCACTAGAGGGAGACCAACACTGAGGCATGACCATGGCTGGCGCACCAGCTCACAGGCCCTTTGTGTGTGTGTGTGTGTTTGTGTGAGGGAGGAAGCTGCAGGGCCGTAGTCGTGTGTGTTTGAGCTGCCGTAAAATGTGAGCTGGTACTAATAAATGTGCCTGCTGTCCAGATGGATTGTGTGTGTGTGTGAGTGTGTGTGTGTGTGCTGTTTTTGGCTTGTGTCTTTGGCTCTTTGTGGTTGAGATCATAGTGTGTGTGTGTCTGTGTGTTGAGGGGCTATGGGTATTCATGAGTTCAGGGGGGAGCAAGTCAGCAGTCTACTCATTCTGAATTAAGGCTTACACATCTTCACATCACACACACACAAACACACACAGACACTCATAGTCTCTGGCAAAAGTTATACTGCTGCAACTTAAACTGTCAGGTGAAGCACATTTGCAGTAACTTTAACACATGTACGCTCACACACACACGCACTGACTCGTATTGTGCATGAGTAATTCCATTAGTAAGATCCGAAGCAGATTAGCGTACCCCTCCCAACCTCTCACCCTCTCTCTTTCTCTCTCTCTCTACCTTCCTCCCTCCCCACCTCTCCCTCCTGCCTCTCTCTCCCCACCTCTCAACCCCCCCCCCTCCCCTCAAACGCAGGCACACACACACACCTGATACATATTCACTGTGTTACTCAGTTTATGGGTAGAGAGCCAAGAAATTTGAGCGTTTGAGCAAATTGAGCGTGTTTGTGTTAGTAGTGTCTTAAATCACTATGAACCACAAGGTTTCAGTCAGTGTATTTGAGTGTGTGAGATAGTGTTTTTTGAGGACTCTGCTATTGTCTGGGATGTGCTCCTGACACCTGCCTTACAGGCTGCTGCTGCATGCTCATAAAAGTGTGTGTGTGTGTGTGTGTGTGTGTGTGTGTGTGTGTGTGTGTGTGTGTGTGTTCGTTCATGTGCGAGCATGTGTGTGTGTTCATTCTTAACACAGAGAAGAAAAAAAA
>NW_027468576.1:35889488-35906988 GCF_046254945.1 Alosa pseudoharengus | reverse complement strand
ATTGCTCCACATGTTCTCATGTTCCATGCCCACACTGCTCAATATGTTCTAATGTTCCATGCATGTTCCTCAAAATGTTCACATGTTCTATGCCTATGTTCCTCTATATGTTCTCATGTTCCATGCCCACGCTGCTCAATATGTTCTAATGTTTCATGCTCAACATGTTCACATGTTCTATGCCTACGTTCCTCTACATGTTCTCATGTTCCATGCCCACGTCAGGGATGGATTACTGCACGGGCCTACCGGGCCCAGGCCCAGGGGCCCAAGGGGTCAGGGGGCCCTGAAGCCCAAGCCTTTGCATGGAATCATTGCCTCAATATCAACAAATCAGGATGTAGGCTATGAACCTGATTGAATTTAGTATTGGCCATCCCCAAAATGCACCAGAATACAGGAAATCACATCAAACAAATTAAAAAAATTCTGGGGGAGGAACCCCAAATCCCCCCTCCCACATATACGACAATTAGTGGGGGGCCCTTAATACATCTGGGGCCAGGGGCCCAAAAGTTCATAATCCGCCCATGGCCCACGTTCCTCCTCATGTTCTCCTACTCTACACACCCATGTGGGAAATGCACAGAGCAGCTCAGGCCACTGTGTGTGTGTGTGTGTGTGTGTTTGTTTGATTGAGTGTGTGTGCATTTGTGTGTGTGCGTGTCTGGGGATGTATAGTGGGAGTGGTGATTCACTGTTGATATAACTAGCCTCATCTTAATTCTTCTCTTAAGCTGAGAGGAATTTGCCCTGCTGATATTTTCGGAAATTTGTTGACATGTTTGTGTAAACGAGCAGCGTGGGCCTGAAAGTGGTGGCCCTGCAGGCCTCGTGGGGCACATGTGGTCACTCTCCATTCTGTCGTCACAGCAAAACAAACGTGCCACAACACACAAACAACGCCAGCACACACACACCTCCCACAGCGTGACTAACAACGCTCGCATGAGACACTCGGAAAAAAACAGCTATGGGGCCAGGTCTGTGTGTGTGTGTGTGTGTGTGTGTGTCTGTGTGTGTGTGTGTGTGTATGTGTGTGTGTGTGTGTGGTGTGTGTGTGTTTGTATGCCTGTATGTATGTGTGTGTGTGTGTGTGTGTGTGTGTGTGTTTGTATGCCTGTATGTATGTCTATGTGTGTGTGTGTGTGTTTCAGAGCAGGTTGTGTTTTCCAAACTGAAAAGGAACATGCAGAATATGGAATACAGAACACACACATTCCATTGTGGACAATGGCAGAGAACCATTAGCACCTTCCAGAAGGTGGTTCCGGCTATTCAGGACGTTCCTCTGATACACAATGACTGTATATATAGTCAGTGATTGAGCAACTCCCCAGCAGGAGGGAAACGCACAGTATGAACTCCAAGTCTTTGTGTGTGAACACACACACCTCCTCAACATCACACACACACCTCCTCAACATTACACACACCTACTCAATATCACACACACTTCCTCAACATCATACACACCTACTCAACATCACACACACCTACTCAACATCACACACACACCTCCTCAGCATCACACACACACTTCCTCAACATTACACACACCTACTCAATATCACACACACCTACTCAATATCACACACACCTCCTCAACATCATACACACCTACTCAACATCACACACACCTCCTCAACATCATGCACACCTCCTCTCCAACAGCATCAACATGACCATACATATCTCATCCTCAACGTGATCATACACACCTCAAGAGAGCACAGTGTTAATTTTGTCACCTATTTTTAATTTAGTCTTAGTCTTAGTCTTGTGATGAAATGTCCTTTTTAGTCTTTGTCATATTTAGTCATTCAAATATCATTTGTGTTAGTCAAGTTTTAGTCGACTAAAAGTCTCGTCATTTTAGTCTAGTTTTAGTCAAAAGAAAACTAAAGGTATCTTAGTCTTAGTCAGTTTTAGTCAACACATTTTAGTCTTTTTTTTATAACAAATTATTTCTGATTACCATTTGAGTCAAATAGTGTTTCACACATCTCAATTTTCCAACAATATTGTGTGTCCACAGGGTTACTCGTCTGTTATAATTACTCATTCAGATTTTTTGTCAGTCAGTATGTTTACATGCACAGGTAGGGATTTGACCATAGACAGTAAAAGATTTGACTGGACCACTGTCATATTCGTAGACCAGTGTTTCTCAAAGTGTGGTCCGCGAGCAGACGTGGTAAAATATAATATAGATGAGTTGTTTGCAATATTGAACCAACTTGTATGTAAAAACAGTTCTGCAACACTGTCTATGTAAGATATGCCAGTTTAAATCATACAGTATGAAGCCACACAATAAGCAAAGTGCAAAGACAATAAGCAAGGTGGTTCAGTGAGTAGGCGTATTGTGTAGACTAATTATAGGCTACTGTTGAAGTAGGTCTAATCTTTTTTTTTTTAGCTAGGGTTAGTTAAGTGGTCCTGAAACTGAAAAGGTTTGAGAAACACTGTTGTAGGCCAAAGTATTAATGTTTTACTCCTCCTCGCTAGATGGCGATATGCGCCCAAACACAACACATTCCCCAAACAGACTCTCCATCTTAGCCATAGCTAACTTGCTAGCGAACTTTCCATATTAGCTTACTTGCTAGCAAACTTTGCATCATCAGTCTAACTAGTTAAATAGTTGACATTACATGATGAACATTTTCGTATGGACATTCTGGGGGATGTTAATTTGTATGAGAGAAGCTTCAACTTCTGGGTATGTAGCATTGTGGCATAAAGCTTAGGTAGTTAGCAATCTCCAGTGTTCTTGTTCCATGTAGTTTCGTGTTGCAGCCACAGGGTTGCAGCAACAGCACGTAGACTAGCCTACGGGAAAGCTGTTCCATATGAACTCATTCGGAATATTTTGAAAACGTAACAGCTAGATATTCTGTCTTCTCATTTTGTAGACGAAAATGAAGAGAGATTTTATCTTAGTTTTTATTTCATGCAAAACATTTTAGTCTCGTCTTTTTTAGTCAATAATAATGCATCTTAAGATAGTCTTAGTCAGTGTTTCAGGACATTACTGCCGTCTCGTCATCGTCTCATCTTAGTCATGAAAAAAAAGGTCGTTGACGAACATAATTCCTCTCTTCTCATCTGACGAAATTAACACTAGAGCATGTGTGTGTTAACATAGTATAGTATAGAGTCTTTATTGTCCTATAAGGATATTCTTTTTCACACACATCATTACATTCCTTGCAGGATGTACACAGCCTTATACATATCACATATAACATGAGTAGCTTGACAGCAAACACACACAGAATTATAAAGTTACCAAGCATTATATGTGTTGCGAGGGAGAGAGTCTCTCTTTGTGTGTGTGTGTGTGTGTGCTTGTGTCAGGGTGTTTCCAGTGGGATGTTTTTCCAGTGGTTCTACGCCGGCTGAGAGGGACTTTCCTCTTAAAGGGTAAGATGGTAAGCTTTCAGCCAGAACGCTCTCCAGTCTAAACAAAAACCAGCACACACAAAGAGAGTGCTAGTTTCTCTCTCTCTCTCTCTTTATCTTTCTCTCTCTCTCACACACACACACACATCACAGGCAGATCTTGATAATGGCAGTGATTAAAACAGTGTTGTTTTTGGAGTGTTTTGTTAAAGTTGATGTGTAGTGTGTGTGTATGTTGTTTTTGTTAATACTTACTTTGTTAAGTGTCTGTGTGCTTGAAAAGCTTTTGTTTGGATGTTGGTCATGATTAAAACAGTGTTATTGTTGTGTGTTGTTATTCTAATGTGTCTCTGTGTTTGTAACATATATAACAGCTAGATTTGTTTTGTGCATATTTCAGCCACAGCTGTAGGCCTACTGCAATCCCATTAATGAAAGTGCATGTACATTACATTCATAAATGGCCTACCACTAGCATTAGCAACACCTTTTATTCTTCATGGCTAATACTAGCAATGCTAGTAACACCTTTCTCTCTATGGCTAACAATAGCAAGGCTAACAACACCTTTTACTCTGGTTAACACTAGCCAGCAAAACACTGTATATTGTCTATGCTAACACTAGCAATGCCAGCAACACTGTCTATTGTCTATGGCTAATGCCAGCAGCACTAATAAAATCTGTGCTATCTTATGGTGGGGAGCTAACGCTAGACATTTTCATAATCGTTCAGTTAGGCCCATTCGATTTTCATGTAATAGCCTACAATCGGTATTTATGTAATACAACCAATGAGTTAATGTGTACTCTTCTGAACATAATAGTCACTTACAGATGGCCATTTTAACATTCATTTAAGAAGGCCATGTTAACACTTATTAAAACTCATTTACGATGGCCTATACACTATACTGGTGCAAAATGCCAATTCACTTTTAAAGTAAACAATGAAACCTTCCAGTATGTTCCACTGGTGTGGGTCTGCACTGGGGTGTCTATTTGTGTGTGTTTATTGTACTTGGTGTGCACTAAGATAGGGTGGGTCTGGGTGGGGAGAGATTGGCAGATTACGCAATGTGGTGATACGGCATCTGTCCTGCTACAGGGCCCCTGGGTGGGCATGGGGCCTCCTGTCTGAGGCACTGCACCAGACTTGGTCATGTAAACGATGAGCAAAGAGATCAATAGAGGTCGATGGATTGTCCCTCTGGACTTCCGTAGATTGAAAATATTGTTTCCGTAGATTGTATTCCTGAGGACTTGCAAGATTCAGGTCTTCCTTCAGTGAATCATATCAATAAATCCACGTTTGTGACTTTTCCCCCACTCTGCCTTGACTTCATACAAGAGCCAATGCTCCCTTACAATAAAAGAATGGGGAACACTTCACTGGGTCAATAACGTTTGTTACAGTAAAACTACAGGGTGCTCATCAACATAGAAAAACAAACAACAGAACTGTGGCACTCCTGCAAATAAAATAAAAGCCTTTATTAAATGTGATAAAAAAAATGCAGCTGCAGTGCAATAAGAGATGCCACATATTGGGTCTTGACATATTCACAGGAATCCCTAGAAATGGAACATGTTGTTTTATCCAATATTAGTTGTGCAGATGTATAGTCCATCTTATACACACCCATTGAAGCAACAAAGAAAATGCAAAAAAAGAGACTTTTGTGTAATTATTCCATATTTTGTGTAGTCATTCTATATCAGAACCCCTGACATACAATACAAATAGTCTATAGAAACCTCTAATAGAAACCTCAGAGTGTTGCCTTTCATTTGAGACCAGGATTATGCTTCTACACCAAGAGGTTGCCACACAGTAAGCCTTTTATTGTCAGTATGCATTTTGGGAACCCAAAAGTCCTATGGGGAGTTTCCATAGGGCATTTAAAAAAATGCATGAGCATACCTCGGCAAATAATGGTCCAAAGCACTCATTTTTTATTGTATATTGGTCTACTTTTGCACACAGCTTCACAAGACCTGGTGCTAGGGCTCAGTTGTGTTTCTAAGTCATCTCAAGTGACCTAGAGGGCTGAAATGTGGTCAGTTCAGAGGTACTTGTTATCCGGCAGAAATATAAAACAGTATTCTAGCTCTGTACCTCTGTGCCAGTAGTTCCAACAGCTATTCTGATTGTTCCCTAAGACACTACAAGGTCTCAGCTTTCTAAAGAGATCAAGCATTTGATGGTAGGCCAAACTAGGTGGGAACAGTGGCCTCTGAAGTAGGCACAGTGCAATTTCGAGGGGGAAAAGTCTAAAAATGCCCATTCCATATGAAGTTAAATTAAATGTATTATTTATTTACTAAAGGCTCCCTTATAGTACTCATGATAGACACCTGGCCTGGCAGTGGACATCGCAGATGACTATCTGCCCGGGTACAGTGGACATCTCAGGTGACTATCTGCCCTGGTATAGTGGAAATCTGCCCTGGTACAGTGGAAATCTGCCCTGGCACAGCAGGCCTCTAAGGTTGGCATCTGCCCTGGTACAGTGGAAATCTGCCCTGGTATAGCAGGCCTCTAAGGTTGGCATCTGCCCTGGAATAGCGGAAATCTGCCCTGGCACAGCAGGCCTCTAAGGTTGGCATCTGCCCTGGTATAGCGGAAATCTGCCCTGGTATAGTGGGCCTCTCATGTTGCACCTACCCTGGCATGGTGGGCCTCCTGATGTTCCTGGGCGGCTGCTGTTGTTTTCCTTTTGTTGTAGTTGACGTATGAGGCTTATCAGTAGAGGCCCAGTGTTAGCATGACAATTCATATATGACAGGTGCATATCTTTCCGTCTCTCTTTCTCTCACACACACACATGCACAAAGTCACACACACTCACACGCACACATACATGAATGCACACAAATGCACATAGAGGCAGAAACAATGGTGCACGTACGGTTTGTGCACACACACATACATAAACACACAAACAAACACACACACACACACACATGCACACCAGTGGCAGATGCTGCTCTGTGAATTAGGGGAAGCTGTCATAAAATAGTATTGATTTTTTTTCTCCTGTCCATCAAAAAGAGTCCCATTCACTCTCCCATTTCCTTACAGCAATTTCCTGTGTATTAGCTATATTGTGTATAAGCCACAGGACAGTGTTTTATGCAAGTTAAAAAAAACAAAACCATATTAATACCATATTAACTGCCCCTGTGTATTAACCTCATAGCTGAAGACATTTTGCAAAATCAATGTGTAAGCCGCAGCTAATAGTTGAAAATGAGTATTTGTCCATTAAATGTTTAGGTTTGCTGCACTGAAAAAAAGCATATTCTGAAGTGCTACTGAAGTCCATTAAGGCTAGCTTGGGAATACCCATACAAATTTGAGATTTGCTCTGCTGGTCCGTCTGGCCAAAAGGCCATTGAAGCCCATTTCCAATGTCCCTAATACACAGGGACGCAAATACAATTGGTAATCCGGCATTAACATATTCATTTACCAATTTAAGTTTAATTTCACTGCTAGTTTTGCCCCTGCTGGAAACCGTAAGTCAATGAACCCTTTCCAGACCCACGCCCAATTGTACAGTTGTGAAGGTCTGGGTGTTCCCAGGCTAAATTGGGGCTGCATTTCAATGGATTTAAATGGGCCATGGGATTATAAAGGGGGGAAGTCAGGTTATGACGACATGTGAGAAATTAGTACTTTATGATCTTGTCGAGTTGAACACCAGCCAACAATAATGATGTAGAATAAGAATTGAATAGGCTGATCTAAATAAAATTGTATCCTATTTGTGCGTATTTGATTAAAAAAAAAAATGTTTCTTTTCTGTCATTTTATGCAGACCTTCTCTTGAAGTCATAGAGCAGCCACTTGTGATGAGCCCATACACACACATGCACACACACACACAGACACACACACACCCATACACACACATGCGCACGCACACACACACACACACACACACACACACACACACACACACACACACACATGCATACACAGACACCTGCACACAGACACACACTTCTGCGGGACTTCTCTAGAATGCTTGCTACATGTGGAGCTCTGGAGTGAGAGAGGAGAATCATATATCATGGTGATTAGATTAGACGCAGTTAGAGATGACAGACGAGATTAGAGGCTGATAGAGCTGAGATTAAAGGTGAGATTAGATGTTGATAGAGGTAGGATTAGACGTTGGTAGAGATGTAAACCTGTTTGTTGTATGTATGCAAACTGTATGTTCGAGCATCTGAATCTGAGTGTGGTTGTTCTGTGTGTGTGTGTGTGTGTGTGTGTGGGACAGTGAGAAAAGTATCTGTAGTGCACTGGTGTGTGTAGTGTGTGTGTTTGGATTTCTGAGTGTGTGACAGTAAGGGGAGAGGGGTATCTGTAGTTTAGTTAAAGTTTAGCTAAAGACCAGCCAACCAATCATTTACATTTACAGTAGCATTCACAAGAGGACACACCCTGATGCATGCGTGTGTGTGTGTGTGTGTGTGTGTGTGTGTGTGTGTGTGTGTGTGTGTGTGTGTGTGTGTGTATGACAGCAGGTGGACTGGCAGTGAGGAGGAGAACAGACAGCAGTTTTCCATGTCGCTCCACCTCACACACACACCACTAACACTACGACAGCGCTCGCCGCTTACATCCTGCTCGACCTGTTGGGTACCTGGGCCTCAGGCGCCGCTCACCTCACACCTGGCGCAGGTGATTTGGGTTCTGCTGTGTCTGGAGAGAGTTAAAGAGAAAACACCACACCTATCGGATTACAACACTAAACACTGCAATACACCTCTGAGGATTACCATAGCACACAACCTAGCCCTCCCTCAGGGCACACACACACACACACACACACACACACACACACCCACACACACACACACACACACACACACACAAACACACACACACACGCATGCATCAGGGTGTGTCCTCTTGTGAATGCTACTGTAACTGTAAATGATTGGTTGGCTGGTCTTTAGCTTCAGCTGTCAATCATTCTGGTTACCAAAGAAAACAACACCTTAGCTCTCATCTCCTACAGCAGTGGGACAAACTAGAATAGTGTGTGAGTGTGTCTGTATACGTACAGTGAATGTGTCTGTGATTGTATGGTGTGTGTGTGTATATGCGTACGGTGTGTGTGTGTATGTGTGTGTGTGTGTGTGTGTGTGTGTGTGTGTGTGTATGTGTGTGTGTGGCTGTGTCTGTGTGTGTATGTACAGTGTTGATGAGGGGTTACTCTGCTATGACCAGCGATTGAGGAACAGGAAGTGATCACAGTGCAGAGATGTCAAGGGGCCCACAGGGGGCAAGGGGCCTACCTCTCTCTCACTCTCTCTCTACCTCTCTATCACTCTCTCTCTACCTCTCACTCTCTCTCCACCTCTCTATCACTCTCTCTCTACCTCTCTATATCACTCTCTCTCTCTCACTCTCTCTCTACCTCTCTCTCACTCTCTCTCTACCTCTCTATCACTCTCTCTCTACCTCTCTATCACTCTCTCTCTGCCTCTCTATATCACTCTATCTCTCTCACTCTCTCTACCTCTCTATCACTCTCTATTCTACCTCTCTATCACTCTCTCTCTACCTCTCTATCACTCTTTCTCTACCTCTCTATATCACTCTATCTCTCTCACTCTCTCTCTACCTCTCTATCACTCTCTTATCTTCCTCTTTATTGCTCTCTCTACCTCTTTATTACTCTTTTCTCTTAATCACTCTTTTCTCTATATCTCTCTTTCTCTCTTTTCTCTCTCTCTCTGTGTGACACACACATACACTCTCTCTCTCACACACATACATAGACACACATACACTCTCTCTCTCTCTCTCTCTCTCTCTCTCTCTCACATACATAGACACACATACTCTTTCTCTCTCTCTCTCTCTCTCACATACATAGACACACATTCTCTCTCTCTCTCTCTCTCTCTCTCTCTCTCTCTCTCTCACATACATAGACCCCCGAGCGCCGCTGTTGATGCAGGCAGCTCACTGCGCCGGGATTAGTGTGTGCTTCACCTCACTGTGTGTGCAGTGTGTGTTTCACTAATTCACGGATTGGGATAAATGCAGAGACCAAATTTCCCCTCACGGGATCAAAAGAGTATATATACTATACTATACTATACTATACTATACTATACTATACTAGACACACATACACAGACTCCAGAAGCCCTCTTCAGTTCTCCTGTAGGCACTGTCTGAGCTCTCACTGACTGATACATTCCTGTGGTGAAGCACAAATACACACACACACACACACACACACACACACACAGTTATCTCACTTCCTCCTGAGCAGGGCCTCCCCTCTCTCTCTCTCTCTCTCTCTCTCTCTCTCTCTGCGTCTCTGCAGGCCCATGTAAGGGCAGAGGCTCATCAGCACAAGTGGGGGAGGCACCCATAACACACACACACACACACACACACACACACACACACACACACACACACACCCATAATACACACACACACACACACACACACAAGCACAGAGATAGAGAGACAGAGACACACACACACACACACAAACACACACACACACACACAGAGACACACAAACACACACACACACACACACATACACACACACACACACAGAGAGAGACACACACACACACACACAAACACTCACTCGTTCTCTCCCACACACACATGAAGCCAGCCCCATCAGACAGTCTCTCCCACAAACATACCTCAGTCCCGCCCTCAGCACACACACACTCACTCACTCTCTCCCACACGCACACACACACATACACACACCAGCATACACTCACTCTAACACATCCAGGCATAGTCCAGCCCAATGACACATCACATCACATAACACACATCACATAACATACATAACATCACATAACATACATCACACAGCATGCATCTCACACTATATATCAATCACATTACATCATCCTACACAACACATATATACCAGCACAGTCAACATCACACAGCATCACTTAAAGCACGCTCACTCTACAACATACATACTGTCATACACACCAAGTACTCTTCACACACAGTGTGTGTGTGTGTGTGTGTGTGTGTGTGTGTGTGTGAGGGACTTGTACGGGCATGAGGAAAGAAACATTCCTCCTTCTCCCACATCATCTGCCAACTTAGGACAGACCTCCTCTCAACACACACACACACACACACACACACACGTCACACACACAAGCACAAAGGACAGACCTCCGTTCGACACACTCACACACGCATACACATAGAGGACCTTCTCAACACACACAGACACACACACACATGTATACTCTCTTACACACACACAAACACACACACATAGACACACACATGTATATACTTACTCTCTCTCTCTCTCTCACATTGTGCACACACACGCATGCACACCAGCACACACACACAAGCTCCGAATCGGAAAGATTAGAAAACGCTGTCGGCCCCATATTCATTTGAAAACTCTTTTGGTTTTAATGTGGACATCCGCAAGCATCTGAACCCCATAGAATCCCATGTTCCCTTCCTGACTGGAGTTTGTCAGCCTGATGTTTCTCGACTCACTATGACTTGTGTGTGTGTGTGTGTGTGTGTGTGTGTGTGTGTGTGTGTGACACATGGAGACATACAAGCTAGATGGGCACGGTAAACAACCTGACTTTCATCTCAATGGTGCAATAAACAAGTTTACTACACAAACATGTGAGTCCATCGCTTTGGTCTGATTATGCCTAGCGCTCCAACACAACCAGGCTCTGATACACACACACAGGACAGACCTCAACTCAACACACACATACACACACACACACACACAGAGACTTCAACTCAACACACACACACACACACACACACACACACAGGACAGACCTCAACACACACACACACACACACACACACACACACACACACAGGACAGACCTCAACTCAATACACACACACACACACACACACATACACATGACAGGCCTCCACTCAACACACACACACACACACACACACACACACACACATAAGCTACTGTACACACACACTCTCTCTCTCTCTCCCTCTCTCACCCCCCCCCCCCCCCCCCCCCCCCCCCACACACACACACACACACAATGATATTACGAATGTTTCACTAACAAAAAAGCGGACTAGCAGCAATAGAGTCAAGGAATTGCATAGGCTAGGCTACTTACTACTCGCAGTGTAACCTGTCCTTAGTCCGAATCCGGACCACGGATCCTGCGCCACATTTTATATCTGTCTCGGTGGCCGCCGATGCGCAGTGTCTTATTTTCCCATTCTTGTCTCCACCTCGGTCCGCCATTTCACATGAGAGGGATGCAGTGCTCCTGTGCTCTGTCATGGAGGACCGCTCGCAGTCTTTGTGAGCGCTACATCAGGAATGATAAAGAGAAGCACGCGGCGATGTAGAACCCCTACCGGTACCATTAGCTTCGCGGCGGAGTCTCCACTCCCTTCTGTACCGTGCACATTTGCAGAATTATCCGCAGCTCTCTGCTGGGGACTTGACTTACAACCGCGGCAGAGTTTTTAACCGTTTTGGTTATATATTATTGTAATGCAATGTGCGATAATTTTTGAAGCGCACGCCCATTGTTTGTCGTTTTAGAGATTTCTCTTAGTAATCCCAGGCTGAATTGTCTAACTGTCAATAACTTTAGTTTCAAACGACATTGTCTGCAGGTGGAGTGAAGCCGTTGGGTTGGAAGGACGCGTTTTTTGGAAGCACTTGTGTGAAAGGACACCTTAATGGAATAGTTTTCATGCGCAGGTGAATTAACCTAAGTACTTAGCAGCTACACTGCGTGTTGATTGCTACAATAGTCGTTTAGTCCTGAACCTACCTACCCCAAATTAACACCTTATCCAGGAGCTGCACTCAGGTTATTGGTGCAGTCACCAAACAATTCATAATATTTAACCTTCAACCTGTAATGGCCGCTGCCATGATAAAGCTGATGGTTTGTTATTTATAAAATGTTTAAAAGGCAGACATTGCACTGCGCAGAACTGCGCTGATTTCTGATAGAGGACATGTCTTCTCTTCCTTGAGACTGCAGACAGCGGGTGCACGCACGGTCGTGTCCAAGCTGTGCGCAGACGGCCCCTCCTCCCTACACACACACACACACACAGAGAGAGAGAGAGTAACAGACCGCAGTGAAACGCACTGCACTGCAGTCTTTCTCAGAGAGCAGGAGGGAGGGAGCGGTCAGACACACACACACACACACACACATCCAGGGCTTGCCAAAGAGCAGCTTGGACATGTGATCTTATGGGGTTGACGGAGTCAGTGTGAGGAAGCTGTCAGGTGAAGGGGAGCTGTTTAGTCCAACAGGCCAAATTGAAATATTTGTTAAGTAAAATCCACTCATTTATCTGGCTATGAAACCAGAACACCACGGGCGCACTGGCGCTCTCTCTCAAACCCGCACACACACACACACACACGCACACAGTGGTATCAGTCACAGCATCTCACCTGAGCCATTCAAGCTGAGTCCAAACAGCAGCCGCTGCAAAGAGGTTGTGTGTGTGTTTGTGAGTGCTCTGCAAAGAGGTGCTGGAGGAGTGTGTATCTGTGTTTGTGCGTGTCTGTCTGTGTGTGTGTGTGTGTGTGTGTGTGTGTGTGCGCTGCAAAGCGAAGCTGGAGGAGTGTTTGTGTGTGTGTGTGTGTGTGTGTGTGTGTGTGCGCTGCAAAGCGAAGCTGGAGGAGTGTTTGTGTGTGTGTGTGTGTGTGTGTGTGTGTGTGTGTGTGTGTGTGTGTGTGCGCTGCAAAGCGAAGCTGGAGGAGTGTTTGTGTGTGTGTGTGTGCACGAGTGCATGCATGCCTGCGTGTATGTGTGTGCGCTGCAAAGCGAAGCTGGAGAAGTGTGTGTGTGTGCTGCATAGATGGTGATGCATTAAGATCCATGAAGATAGTGGTTACATCTGTACTGCTGACCGCTTTTGCAACGGCTAAAGTGCACTTTCTGAAATCAAGGCCCATTGTCAAACCTCTACACACAAACACACTAAATACTTGGGAGTCTTTGGGATTTTCCTTTTTAGAATGTTGTAAATGTAGACACACAAATAAACACAAATGTGGTAGGATGCAATGAGAATGTTTTTATTTGAAATACTTCTAAGAGTGTCAGTTCAAATCAGACTGGACCTCAGGTCAGCCAAAATGGCCCACATCTGATTTGTTACACTCGTACCTCTTCTGACCTGTCCTGTCGCCTCTCCTTATCTTCAATCTTCATCCTCTTCATCTTGCTTCTTCTCCCCTGGCTCCTCTTCCTCCTTCACCCATCCCTGACCCCGATCCGACCCTCACTGTCCCCTGTCCTCTGAGTCCTAATCCTCCTCCTCTGCCACTTCACTAGATTGGTCTCCACGGCTACGGACACCAAAGTGCAACGCGGAATCCACACTCAACACACGGCTGTTGTAGCTCTGACTTCAAAGTCATAAATTATAAGTGTTTTAACATGCACATGCTAAGTATTTGATAAATGAGTGTGTGTATTTCAATGGCAGTGTTTAGCAAACCACACATAAACGGCTTTTTGTTTTGAATGATGGGTTAAATGTAGATAATTGTGTTTAGTTGTTTGCACAAACTGTGTTTTAGAGTTTCAAACATAGTATAAAGCAAACAATGCTAACATTAAGCATAACTGACCAATAGTTAGACGACATCAGTTAGTGGTTTCAGTAATTGTGCCAGAAGTACCAGTTTGTGTGTCTTAGCCAAAAGTCAGATCATAGTGCCATCAGGCCATTAGGATGCGTCCAGTTGGCTAAGATGGTTGTTTATGATCTCTGAGATCGCTCAGGCACTCGGAGAAGCTGGACGGCCCACCCCAGTCCCATTCGCCTCAGGTGTGGGTTCCTTCCATTGCTGTGACAACGCGCCTCAGGTGTGGGATCTTACCCTCACCGTGACAACGCACTTCAGGTGTGGGTACCCACCGTCACCGTGACAACGCACTTCAGGTGTGGATACCCACCGTGACCATGACAACGCACTTCAGGTGTGGGATGTCACTGTGACAACGTAATTTCTCTCTGACAGACCCCCCTCCCCCTCTCTGTTCAGCCCCTGAGGTGACATCCTCCACCTGATAGCCAGACAGACAGCGCCGTTCGGCATGTTCGTCCACCATGGGTCCATACCAGTGAAGTGGTGTGATCGACTGCACCAGCGAAGCTGTACCAGTAGATGGCAGCAGATGTCCAGTAACTGAGTGACCGGCAAGGGCAGAATGACGTCCTCCCTCTTCGCTCATAAGGACCTCCGCCCAGTTCCCGCCAGGGTGGAGTTAGCAAGCAAACACCATCAGTCATTACTGCACATTACTACTGGTCACACATGCGCCTCAATGCCATGTCCACCTTCCAAGTCTCCTCCCACAACGGACTTTACACTGGTCTGCTGTATTAATGTGTGTTTGTGTGTGTGTTTGTGTGTGTGTGTGTGTGTGCGCACCCAAGGTTTCAGTCATTACTAAAAAATACTTCAAATTTGAGCCAAAGAGACCTCTAGCCGAACTCCAGCAAATGTTCCTTTCCTCCAAGGTAGAAATGGCTAATAAGTCCACAAAACAAAAACAAACAAAAAAAAAACATTTTAAAAATGCATGTGATAGATAGTGTACTGTGGTATTCCCTAATGTTGCATTGCATCAAGAAATAAAATAAGTTTTGAGATTTTAAGAGTAATAATGTAATTGATAGTGGAACTGTTCTTTTTCTCACACATTTATATAACCTAGACATACATTTCATTGTCAGTAGGAGCACTTTGGTGTAGATAGCAATATGGCTGGCTGCCTGCCTTTGGCTGGAATGAGAACAAACAGTATTTAGTTCCCTCCTTCTAACAGAGCAATAGGAAACTGGACCAGAACTAGAACTTCTAACTGATTTACATGACATGGTAAACTGGACCACAATTAGAATTTCTAACTGATGTACAGAACAATTGGAAACCAGACCAGAACTAGAACTTTCTAACTGATTTACAGAGGGTTACAGTAGCAATTGGAAACTGGACCAGAACAAGAACTTCTAACTGATTTACAGAGGGTTAGAAATGGGAAACCAGACCAGAACTAGAACTTCTAACACATTTACAGAGGGTTATAAATAGCAAACTGAATCATTGGCTCCTGAAGCAGGCCAGATGTCCCCAGCTGCTGCAGGTTGCACTTCCTGTGCTGAGCCTCTGGGGGGCAGAGGAGAGTAGCTGTCAAAGGCCACTGGCATCTGCACATTCTGAGCCTGTTCAACTCCAGACACACACACATTTTTACTATTAGCTGATACACACCACACACACACACACACACACACACACACACACACACACACACACACACACACACACCAGGTGTGCATGTGATGATATCTCCATTTTCATTTTAAAACATTTAGTTTGAAAAACGTTTCCCTTGTGCTGTGCAGCTGACTGAGGTTTGGACTGACATATTCAACCTGTCACTAGCCCAGGCAGCTGTCCCCGCATGCTTTAAAACCACCTCCATTGTGACGGTGGCAACAAGCCTTCTGTCCAGTGGCACTCACCCCCATCATCATAAAGTGCTTCGAGAGGCTGGTCCTGGCTCACCTCAAGACCTGATTAACACCCTCACTGGACCCCTTCCAATTCACCTACCATCACAACAGGAGTACAGAGGATGCCATCACTACGGCACTTCACTCCGCCCTGTCCCACCTTGACAATAGCAACACCTATGTGAGAATGCTGTTCATTGACTTCAGTTCAGCATTCAACGCCATCATCCCCTCCAAACTGACCACCAAACTCAGTGAACTGGGCATCAATACCTCCCTCTGTAACTGGATTCTGGACTTCTTAAACCTCAGTCTGTTAGGTTAGATAACCACACCTCCTCAACCCTCACCCTGAACACCAGCGTACCACAGGGATGTGTGTTGAGCCCTCTCCTTTACTCTCTCTTCACCTACGACTGCTCACCTGTACATGGCTCTAACACCATTGTCAAGTTTGCAAAAAGCACAACAGCGATTGGTCTCATCAGCAATGATGAGACGGCCTACAGGGAGGAGGTCTCCTGTCACAGTATGGTATGGCAACTGCTCTGCCTCCGACCGGAAAGCACTGCAGAGGGTGGTGAAAACTGCCCAACGCATCATCGGTTCCTCACTCCATTGAGGCCATCCAGGGCAAGAGATGCTTGCATAAGGTGTGCAGCATCATCAAAGACTGTTCTCACCCCAACCACAGACTGTTCACTCCACTTCCCCCCGGGAGGCGTTACAGGTCTCTCTGCACCCGAACCAGCAGGTTCAGAGGAAGCTTCTTCCCTGCGGCTGTCACCCTACTACACTGCGGTGACTACCAACCAACCATGCCTGTGCCTGTTGAGGTGTCCACGACCATGGCAACCAATCAGCTAAGCCCCCCAACCTACTAACACCACCGCCCTACCACCGACGCCTCCTTGTATGTGTCTGATAGGCTGAAACACGACCATGGAGCTGCTCTGACTGGGACAACAAGGAAGTAGTCAAAGAGTGGAGTGCACGCACATCTGCAAAATTTAAACAGGTGCTGGGTATAAGGCTTAGCCAACAATTGAAAAATAAAAAGATACCCGCACACTGTTCCTATAAGCTCCCAGAGTGGTTTATTAACACAACGTTTCGACCAGAGGTCTTCGTCAGGTATCAAGAAGATGAGTGGGTGGGTGGAGATATATATGGACAAAGTAGTGGGTAATACCACAAGACATTGGAGACTTGGAAATATCAACTTTTCCCCTTTTTCTTATGTTCTTTTTTTCTTTTTTTCTTGTAATATGTGGCACTTGTACAGATGTGAGGGATTGGGTGTGTTTTTCAGTCTGATGTGTAATGACCTATACAAAGGATTGAATTGGTGCAACAGTAACACTTGGTGGGCTGATGTAGGCCATATAGGCCATTTGCTTACAATTGTCTGATGTATTAATGGATAGGACAGACTGATTGGTGGACATGGGGCATTACCCACTACTTTGTCCATATATATCTCCACCCACCCACTCATCTTCTTGATACCTGACGAAGACCTCTGGTCGAA
>NW_027468576.1:35854488-35881988 GCF_046254945.1 Alosa pseudoharengus | reverse complement strand
ATCACTGCTGTTCTGTTCCATCACTGCTGTTCTGTGGCATCACTGTTATGTTGCCCATGCATGCACTGCTGGTCTACTGTGTATCCACATCCTCTCTACTGTAATGCTATTACAATATGCAGCTTCACTGATCCCTCACTAATATACTGCAGCTTCATAGATACATTCAACTGCAGCTTCACAGATACATTCACTAATATACTGCAGCTTCACAGATACATTCACTACTGCAGCTTCACTGATCCCTCACTAATATATTGCAGTTTCACAGATACATTCACTAATATACTGCAGCTTCACCGATACACCCACTAATACACTGCAGCTTCACAGATACACTAATACACTGCAGCTTCACAGATAGACTCACTAATACACTGCAACTTCACAGATAAACTCACTAACATGAGTTTTCTCAGAGCCATTGAGAATAAATAATGGTGTTCCACAGGGCTCAATTTTGGGACCACTGTTGTTTAAATTGTATATTAATGACATCTGTGCTTCAATAGAAAATTGTAAAGTGCATTCTATGCAGATTACACAATCCTTAATGCCTATGCACCATCTGTAGAGCAAGCCGTGTCATATCGTCAATGTGCATTTGATTGTATGCAGAAATCCTTGAAAGATCTTAAACTGGTTCTAAATGAAGCAAAAACAAAATATATGATCTTTTCTAGATCGAGAAAGTGCATGTGACCTTGATGCCTATAACATTTGTTCCCTAAATGGGGCACAAATTGAGCAAGTTTCTCAATACAAATATCTGGGCATTTGGCTAGATAACAAACTATCATTTAGAACACATGTGCTTGATCTCACAAAAAAGGTAAAAATTAAATTAGGTGCACTTTACAGGATTAGGTCTTGCTTCTCTTTAGAAATCAGAATGACCATTATTCAAGCAACTATACGTAATGTCAGTCCTAGACTATGGTGACATTGTGTATATGCATGCAGCCCCTTCCACTCTAAAATCACTTGATGCAGTTTACCACAGTTCACTACGTTTTATAACTGGAGATGGGTTTAAAACTCATCACTGTAAATTATACCAAAATGTAGGATGGTCTTCCCTCTATGATAGGAGGGAAAGGCACTGCCTCCTTTTTGTTTATAAGGCATTACAGGGAAAGTTACCTTTATACCTAACTTCTCTTCTGAACATAAAATCCATCTGCCACAATACACGCTCACAGGGTTTTATATCTCTTCAAACTCCTTAATTAAATTAAATCTGAATTTGGTAAATTAGCTTTTACATTTTTTGCATCTAATAAATGGAACAAATTGCAAGAGTTATTGAAATTAGATAGGTTTGTGTCACTAGACCAATTCAAGGGTATGATTGATGATATGGCTGTTGCACAATGTTCTTGCTTTTACTGATATTTTAGACCTTTTATATCATTATTATTATTTATACATTCCAATAATAATTCAGTGGAAATGCATGGATTCAGTTGCTTCCAGTAGCAGCAACTGGAATCCATGCATTTTCACGGAATTATTTTTGGAATCTGATCCCTTATCATACTTGTTCGTTCTTACTAGTCGCTCGACTTATCGTGACTAAATTCAAGATGGCGTCGAACGGTAAAATTCCTTAATTTTAAGGTACTGTCTGTATAAATCGTCTTGTAAATAAACTACCAGTGCTTTTTCAAAGTTCTCTATGTCTCGTTTTAAATGTCAAGGCCCTCGAAAGTCTACCAATGAAGTATGGAGCTACTTTGAGCCTCGTAAATGGTGTGAAACAGTGATTTATTTGCATGGCTAGGCCGATGCCCGAGGCACCACAACGAAACACTGTGTTGGTAGCATTGGCTAACTAGCGCCAGATTTCTGAGTGCAGGGGACAAGCCGAGGTGAGCTATGATACATACATTCACACTCGGTATCATGTTTCAACACACTTTAGGTCAAAATCACACCGGAATTATCCTTTAACATAATGATTGATGGCAGAGTTGCAATGGTTTGGCTTGAATTCCCTGCTACTTGAAAACAAATAAGATGGATGTTGCTGTTGGCGAACAGTGTGACACAAGTTAAGCTTTTATTAAGTTGGCAAAAGTTTGAACTAGCCAACTAGCTCCACTGGTGGTAAACGCATGGGACTCATAGCTGTCCTATTGCATGCAGAGGGAATTTGAAAGACCACTGATTATCCTGCCCCTCGGACTGAATACTGCAAACATTTTAATGTGGGTCTGGCTCGTCAGGCTAATAATTATCAACACTTTCACCGATTTAAACCAAACTTGGTATGTGGTCTTAGAGTACACCTTGAGGACACACAATAAATTTGGTGACCTTTGAATCCAGTCCAGTCCAGTCCAATCCAATCAAGTCCAATCCATTCCAATCTAACACAACACAGTCAAGTCCAGTCCAGTCCAATCCCAACTTCTGCTTAACTGCTTATCTGCTTGGCCCCCTCATTGCTGCTTGCAGATATATTTATTATTATTTTTATTTGATTTTTGTTATTATTATTATTATTATTATTATTTGCCTTTTGTATCTTTTATTGTTCTTGTTTTGTTGTTTTGATTATTGTTGTTGTTTTGTAACTCAGGGCATTGCTGTAAAAGAGCTTGATGCTCAGTCAATTTCTCCCTGAATAAAAAACGGTTGATGATGATGATGATGAACATATTGCAGCTTCACCGATACACTCACTAATACACTGCAGCTTCACAGATACACGAGTCACTACACTGACTGCTCATCCTCCCCATAGGCATCACGTTTGTCACGTTTGTCTCTCTGTGTCATTCTCTTGCCCTGCATGCATGTCCACTGTTCACCTGAGTACTTATTCATGGTATGTATCAGTATATGGAGGTGGTACAAACACTAAGTAGTACAACGTGATTCATAGTGCAACGTGATTCATAGTGCAACATGATTCATAGTGCAAGGGTAATAATCACTGTATATGATCTGTAAAATATACTAAAGTAAACATGTAGACAGCAATAGATTGTGAAGCTCAGAGAGGGAACAAGAGAGGGAACGAGATTGTGAAGAGGGTGTCATACTTTTGTAGTGTCCTGACTTTCTCTATGTGCACAGACCAGCTTTCTCTTTTATATATAGAGACCAGCTTTCTCTTTGTAGAGACCAGCTTTCTCTTTTATATATAAAGACCAGCTTTCTCTTTGTGGAGACCAGCTTTCTGTTCTATATAGAGACCAGTTTTCTGTTTTATATATAGAGACCAGCTTTCTCTTTTATATATAGAGACCAGCTTTCTCTTTGTAGAGACCAGCTTTCTCTTTTATATATAAAGACCAGCTTTCTCTTTGTGGAGACCAGCTTTCTCTTTTATATATAGAGACCAGTTTTCTGTTTTATATATAGAGACCAGCTTTCTCTTTTATATATAGAGACCAGCTTTCTCTTTTATATATAGAGACCAGCTTTTTCTTTTATATATAGAGACCAGCTTTCTCTTTGTAGAGACCAGCTTTCTTTTTTATGTGTAGAGACCAGCTTTCTCTTTGTAGAGACCAGCTTTCTCTTTTATATATAGATACCAGCTTTCTCTTCTATATGTAGAGACCAGCTTTCTCTTTGTAGAGACCAGCTTTCTCTTTTATATCTTTTATATATAGAGACCAGCTTTCTCCTTGTATAGACCAGCTTTATCTTTTATATATAGAGACCAGCTTTCTCTTTGTAGAGACCAGCTTTCTTTTTGTAGAGACCAGCTTTCTCTTTTATATATAAAGACCAGCTTTCTGTTTTATATATAGAGACCAGCTTTCTCTTTTATATATAGAGACCAGCTTTCTCTTTCACGTGTAGAGAACAGCTTTCTCTTTTATATGTAGAGACCAGCTTTCTCTTTTATGTGTAGAGACCAGCCAAAAAACCCACCAGCAAGCAACAACCACCACCTGCTAACTTCAGCTATAGCTAAGATGATGGCTTCTTTATCATGGAGTAAGAAAAATCATGTCAATTAAAGTTAGCATACCACTGACATCCTCAGCCAAAGCAACGTGTTTCAAACCCTAGCTTGGTATGACCCCTAGCTCGAGGCCCTAACTTGGTATGACCCCTAGCTCAAGCCCTAGCTCAGTACACTCTCACGGATGGGGGGGGGGGGGGCAGTGGTGATCAGTCACTGCGTGTTGGTGCTGGTCTCCAGCTACCACACTCTTCCACACACACCACACTACAAAAACGACCCTCCGAATATAAGACAAATGATTTCATATCTAAGGATACTTTTCCTCAAAACAAGCAAATTTGGCTGCCAGTGCGTTAAGTCATTTGTTTTATAATAAGACAGGCTTCCTATTACAACCCAAATTCCGAAAAAGTTGGGACGCTTTGTAAAATGTAAATTGAAAAAAGAATGCTATTTACAAATCATGTCAACCCTATATTAAATTGAGAATAGTTCAAAGACAACATATCAACTGTTGGACAGGGGGCAACAAAAGGCTGGAAAAGTGGCGTAATGATAAAGACAACAAAAGCAGGAACATTTCACAACTAATTAGGGGAACTGGAACCATGAATGGAGTTGAAAAAGAGCAACCCAGAGAAACTGAGTGCCTCAGAAGTAAAGATGTGGAGGTATTCATTACTCTGTGTAAACCTGTGTGGGCAAATGATGAAACAATATAAGAATAATGTTTCTTATCATGAAATTGAGAAGGATGTGAGGATTTCATTATCTACAGGACATAATATCATTACAATTATTCAGAGAATCCAAAGAAACCTTTAAAACAAGGGACAGGTCTTCAGATGCCACTGCATTAAAACCAGACCTTTTTCTGTAAAACAAATCATTTTATGGGCTCATGAAAACTTCTGATAACCATTGTCTATACGGACAGTTTAATGCCCCATTCACCAAAGCTAGAAAGTTCCCCTTGTAGAAATGTTGGCATCTTATCTGAGCCTGAGCTTGTGTAAAATGGACTGAGGTAAAGTGGAAAAGGGTCCTGACTATTCAACTATTAAATGTATCCAACTTGATATAGTGCTCAGTTCAAAACCCAGCCTCCATGATGGTGTGGAGGTGCATTAGTGTCTATGGCATGGGCGTTTTGCACATCTGGCAAGGCACCAGGCAAGCGTGGGGGATGTGGGTGTTATAACGTACACACTTTTGCTGGAACACGATTCTATCCCCCACACTTTTTGTCAGATTAAAATGAAAGTAAAATATGGAAATAAACGCTCCCGTAAAGAGTTGGAACCGTATCTACCGCAAACACAGAGACACAAATGACAGTTTTTGTCACAATGTAGAAATGCAGGGAGTCAAAGTGAAAGCGGGGGTGCGCGCACCAAGGCACTTGTTGTTTCTGCAGAAAGACCTTTGGCTACTGTTCTCAGAGCATTATGCTTTCTCTGTCTATGATCTGCAGCTTTTCTCAAACTATGGGCCTCCTCAACAATTAACCTACTGGTCCACGTAGCCACGAAATTAAGTTATGCCCGGTGCTTCACACGTCTGATCATTTGCAGCGAGATTGAATGTATGGAACCGCGGAATGGAAAAAAAAATAAACTAGGCTAAAAGTTTCCCGAATCAGAAATAGGCCTACTTTTTTTAATTTGGTGTCATCAAGACATAGCCCAGTCAGCACACATACGTCTTACAGCTTAATTACATCGTGTTCCATTTAGAACGTCTTATTTGATCTGATCAAACGTCGGCGGCATTTCACTGTCAATGTGTGTCGTAGTGCTACATCTACTGGAGATCTTAATGTCTTAAATACGATTGCTTTCCATTTAAAACATCTTATTTTGATCTTACAAACGGCGGCGTCAAGACACATTTGAGTTCTACATCTGAGAACTAAGATTTCCAGCATGTAGAACTCAAATAGAACGCTTATGAGCGCTCATGCAATGTGTGCGTCCCTGCAGCAAGTGAAACTGGAGGTAAGGTGGACTAGAAGTAACAATAGTTTAAACTACGTAGCCTAGCTTCCTGTAACCATCAATGAAAAAAGCATAGAAACTGCAAATCATAATCTTTAAATTTACATTAATGAAGCTGGCTATATGCAACGCTATTTATTTATATTCCCTTTGCATATGTTAGGGTAGACTTCAAACGTTTTTGAATTTGAGCTTACAGTTCTGTCACTATTCTGTGTCCGTGATACCTCGAAATTAGGCTGCTGTCTGTTAGGCAATTTATTGTAGCCTGCTAACCCATATACACAAAACATAATTTCTGAAATGATTTCTAGATTTATAACATGAGATATGTCTCCATGTAGGGTAGTGTCAAATAGTGAAGTGATAGCAGGTAGATCATGTAGGCCTACATGTCACATGAGCCACACATATGAGGGGCGCTGCTTCTTCTGTCCCCCCAAACTGCATTAAAATGGTGTGTTTAGCAATCAGAATTTCAAAAAAATTTCGGGGGAGAAACTCCCGGACACCAATATAGTCCGCACCCCTCTCAGAAAATACTTACAACGTCCCTGTAGGGAGTTATTTATAATTTGGCCAGGTTGTTTCATTTTCTTATCCCACAACCCCCACACTTTTAAAAAGCTTGATACGCCTCTGCAAGGCACAATCAATTCTGAATGTTGTAGGCCTACACAGGTTTTGAGCAACATATACTGTCATCCAGACAATGTCTTTTCAGGTAAGACCTTGAATGGTTCAGGAAAACAGTGCCAAAACGAATTCTGCACACATTTAAACAGTATTTCTGAATAGATGAAGAGTCCAGGTGCTGCAGTTCAGACCTATCTATTTGGGTGCATCGTGGAATGAAAAACATGACTAAAAAGTCCCCAGACTGTCGAGCAGCTGAAATCCTATATCGGGCAGGAATGGGACCACATTTCTTTCTCAAAACTCTAGCAGCTGGTCTCCGCAGCTCCTAAACACTTACAGAAGGAGGTGAGGGGAGGTGAAGCAACACAGTGGTGAGGAGGTGAGGTGAGGTGAGGAGGTGAAGCAACACAGTGGTGAGGAGGTGAGGTGAGGAGGTGAGGTGAAGCAGCACAGTGGTGAGGAGGTGAGGTGAGGTGAGGAGGTGAAGCAACACAGTGGTGAGGAGGTGAGGTGAGGAGGTGAGGTGAAGCAGCACAGTGGTGAGGAGGTGAGGTGAGGTGAGGTGAGGAGGTGAAGCAACACAGTGGTGAGGAGGTGAGGTGAGGTGAGGAGTTGAAGCAACACAGTGGTGAGGAGGTGAGGTGAGGAGGTGAGGTGAGGTGAGGAGGTGAAGCAACACAGTGGTGAGGAGGTGAGGTGAGGAGGTGAGGTGAAGCAACACAGTGGTAAAAATGCCCCTGTCCCAACTTTTTTGACACATGTTGCTGGAATTATGTTGTTTTTTGGAGAAAAAAAACATTTCTCTCCTTCAACAGTTGATATGTTCTCTTTGAAATATTCTCATTTAAATATAGAGTTTCAATATGATTTGTAAATCATTCTTTTTTCATTCACATTTTACAAAGCGTCCCAACTGTTTCGGAATTCCGGTTGTAATTTAAGTCAAAAAGATCTTACAGAGAAAGCGCTAGGTAAGTCTGTAATACCAACTTGGATCTTAAATGAATAACACTTGGTTAGATACACAGTTTTTTCAGTGCAGGATGCTCGCTCTGCAGCTGTGGAAATCTGCACTGCGTTTTTCACCTCTATAGCACTAAACATCCTTGATACGGACTGTGCCGGAAAGCCTCGGCACTCCTCCACCAGACAGAACCATGTTTGTCAGCCTTGCTGTTTTGCACTCTGCATTTTAATTATTCTATGTTGTCTTTTATGTCTGTTAATTATTCTATTTTAAACATTTGTAAACTATTGCCGTTTTATGCTTTTATGCGCTATTACTCTTTGCTTTTGTTTACGTAAAGCACATTGACTTGCCCATGTGTATGAGGCGTGCTTTATAAATAAACTTGCCTTGCCTTGCTGTTGGCAGGAGCCAATATCACTTTGATATTTTCTTCTCCTCTTCCTCTCCTAGGCTCTCATGGCAGGGCCATCTCTATGACAACACAATAGCACAACAACGATGCTTAAATAAGAGCAGTTTTTAGTGCTCCTGGCCCAATCCAATCAATTCAAAACTTGCACTATCAAAACTGGCTGCAGGAAACTGCAACAGAGTGGTATGCTGGTCACCACTAAACAAGAGTGTAGTTTCAAAACACAGCAAAGTCTTTTTCCCTATCAACCATGTCTGGTTCTAACATTTTCAATAGATACATTGTTAAAAACTGTATTCTTTATTGCTGTATAGCATCAAAATAAGTAACCTCTCATTTAACTGTGTGTGTGTGTGTGTGTGTGAGTGTGTATGTGTGTGTGTGTGTGTGTGTGTGTGTGTGTGTGTGTGTGTGTGTGTGTGTGTGAGAGAGAGAGAGAGAGAGAAAGGAAGAAAGAGAGAGTGAAAATCCCACATACCTAATATATAACCTCGCCTCTTGCACACAATTTGGCACAAGTCTGCAAGTTATTTATAACCTAGATGACGGCTTTGTAACTTTTTGAATTTGACCCACCCAAACAAGCGCTCTGGTAAGCTCACCCAAACCAGCCTGACCTGCTTCAGAATAAAAAACAAAAAAAATCTAACTGACTTGTCCTTATCAAAGCCTAATTCATATTCTAAAGAATGTGACATTTGGGTCATAATTGTAATATAACATCAACACGAACCGCGTGTGTCATTTTACTGGCTTCGAGGTGCGTTGGGCCCGTGCCAAAGGCCTCATCTAGATGTGGGCTGGCGTGAGCGTTTTCAATCCAAAATGGTTAACTTTATTCTGCTTTTGAGTCTGCCACACCATTTGGGTTTATTTCATTCAACCCATCAACATTTCCTGATCAATACTGGAACTAATTTCAAAGTCAAAAAAGTCATAAATGCAAACAGTATTTAATAACTATGTTAAATTGCGTGGGTGAATTATAGTCATAGTTCAGACATATGGGAGAGACCTGTGGACACATTTACATGTATTCATTTAGCAGACGCTTATATCCAAAGCCACTTATATTTAATTTTGTTATTTATATTACAAGGGCCACTGTCCCCGGAGCAACTCGGGATTAAGTTCCTTGCTTAAGGGTGGAAGCCAGGAATTGAACCCACAACTCCTTCACCACTACGCTACCACACAATGAGAACACAATTAGAACTGAACTTCACAAGAATTCCACAAGAATCAACCTGTTTGAAATGCCAGAGATTGGGGTTGAGATTAATCAGATTTTACTTTAAATGCATTGACGATTATACAAGAATCCGTTTGACTCAACTTGAATGAAAGATTCCATCAAGCCTGTATCATTTTATTTTCCAGCTCTGTCTTTCAGGTTTCAATTTGCTTTCTCCTACTCAACACCCCTAAGTGATTTGAAATATGGCAATGAGATCATGTATGAAAATAAAAATAAGATGAATCAACTCAATCAATTTTAATCAGTTTATTGTTTGTAGTGCAGTATGACCATAGTCTCAATACACTTTACAAATGTAACAAAAATAAGACAAAACATAAAACTAACAAGTAAAAAATGTAATAATTAAATGAGTGCATGAATAGAAATAAACAATGAAAAATAAAACAAACTGTAAGAATGAACTGTGGGATCTCTGAGCAGTAGGATTAGAATTCCTAGGGTTGGAATTCCATGGCTGCGTCTCGGAAAACACGCCAGTCTAAAGGGTTCCATGCACATCCCCTTGTAGGAAGGCTGGGGCTTCAGCACAGGAGATCACCATCCAGTCGCTGATGTCTGAAGAATGGAAAAATAATGCTGCTCACACACCTTTCCCGTTCAAGCATGTGTGTGTGTGAGTGTGTGTTTGTGTGTGTGTGGGGGGGGGGGGGCATGTGTGTTTCTGTAGTGTATTTTGGGTTGCACTGCAGGTCACTACATGCTCAACCATGCTAAGCCCCTATAGGAAGCAACCTATCTCTCTCTTACACACACACAAACACAGACCCATTTATCTTACACACTTAGCTTTCCGAGGCCTACGCACATACACACAGTACTGATGCTATCAGCTGTTCCAGAGGCCTGGACAGTCTGCACTCATGGCCTCTGTAGTCATCTCATTCTGGTGTCTTTGCTCAAAGGGAACACAGTTTCCCTTCATTAGTCCATATGAATATACATTTAAGTCATCTAGGACTGTGTGTGTGTGTGTGTGTGTGTGTGTGTGTGTGTGTGTGTGTGTGTGTGTGTGTGTGTGTGTGGTGTGCATGTGTGTGTGCGTGTGTATATGCATGCATGTGTGGAGTGTGTGGTAGTGGTGTGTGTGTATGATGTCCATTATGAGTCTGCTCTCAGTTCATCACCGTCCTGTTGTGCCTGTTGTGTTAGAATCTGATAACATAAAACAATTCGTGTAAACCACAAGTTAATAAGTCTATCTTCCGCGAACTCTAATAGACTACACATAACATATTCACAGATTTCGCAGGTAGACTCAATCCGAATCTAAGCGCCATTCCGGGTTTTTGTGCAGCAGCAGCACGGGCGGTAGTCTACCCTTAATCGGCATTGCAGTTGTCAAATCACCGATCGCAAAGCGTCAAGTTTGCGTTCGCTCCATTTCACCGGCCAATCAGGAAAGACTTCTATAAAACCGAAATAAGTGCAGAGTAGCAGTTCCCAGGCCAGTTTCTGCTTCGCGCGTAACGACCAAGATTGCGAAAGAGGGTGGGTAATACTGATCTCAAAACAGCTATTCGTCCACAAGGAAACTGGAGCGCTGTTCACCGACACGACGACACACGGCATTGTGTTTGTCCATATTGGTGAGGTAAGAAGAGTTGTTTCTTGGACTATTTGTACATTAAACTGACATTCGAGGAATTCTATTTACGATTATATACTTTAATCAGATATTCTGGATGACCTGACATATCTCTTGGCCATTAATTTCTTGCTGATGAGATATTCTATCTTTGGTCACGTATGACGTCCATCTTTGTTGTGGCGTTAGTTGATCGGGTCGCTGGATTCGTTGATTGTCTTATTTCATTGCATTCTGAATAAACTACAAACAGTTGACACACTGTTAGATACGTTTCAACTCTCTAGTCGAATTTGAGTCGAATATACCTGACAATCAGAGGTGTGGAAGTGTCTCGCAAGCAGCTTGTTTTCCAGAGGAGGAGGGGGAGAGGAAAACAGGCGCAAACGCGAGACCCAAGAGAGGGGAGGGGTAGATATCTGTCACTCTATTGTTGATGAACCTTCAAATTTTGAATACCGTTTATGCCGCATTGTAACAATCTATAGGCTACCATCTTATGAATCGTATGGGCAAAGTGGAAACACTCTTTACTGGAGCAGAAAGAGTCCCCCCCCCCCTTTAATGGCATGAAAGTCGCTGTGAATGTGTGCAGCGGACATCTCCTTGTTACGAATTGCCAGACCAAAGTCAACCAACTTCAAACTTGGCATCACACATCTGACCAATCAGTGATAAGATCATTGTAATAACACAGGTTAATACGAATCCATATGTCAAGTTCATTTTTACTGTTAAAATACTATACTGGGTTCTGTTTTCATGTCTGCTTACATTTACGCTAAGTGTTTTTATTTAGTTGACCAAAATATTTGTAGCCTAATACAGCAGACTTTATTTTGTTGGTCAAACAGAAACCGTTTCAGTGGCTGACGCTGCGACATACATAGCACTCTAAAATAGATCTTATGAGTTTACTAAATCCAGTTGTTTGATGTAGGATAGTTAGGTCTCTCTCTCTCTCTCTCTCTCTCTACGTGTGTGTGTGTGTGTGCGTGCGTGCGTGCGTGTGTATGTGTGTGTGTGTGTGTATGTGTGTGTGAGAGAGAGAGAGAGAGAGAGAGAGAGCGAGTTTGTGTGTGTGTGTATGTGAGAGAGAGAGGGAGACTGCGAGAGCCCGCGCGCGCATCACTGCGTGCTTGCGCGCGTGGGAGATAGAAAAGAGAAGAGGGAGGTCGAGAAAGAGAGAGGCAGAAAGGGAAACAGAGAGCGAGAGAGAGCAGGAGGAGGGAGGGAGGGGGTGCCATTAATTCGGCACAGCGAGGCAGGCTCGAGATGCCTCGGAACGCGCAGCTACTCGTCACACAAATGACTCAAAGATCGGGCTGGAGGCGGGGCCTCTGTGCTGTAGAAATGCTGTCCATTGTTCCATCCTGCCCAATCAGAAAAACAGATTTGTTGTATTGTTGGCCAATCATATCACATTGGCCGTGTTAGGTCTCCGCCCTCTTTCTATATTAAATGGCTTCGCCGCCGCTTGAATTTGCCACTGGCGCTGCGAATCTCTTTCTTTTTCTTCTCGCCTTTTAAGTGGAACTGTTCTGTTCTGGATATTTTTTTTCGTGTTATCGCATAACAGTTGAAACCTTAAAAGAAAAATGGCAGACACTGAAGTTGACACCAGTTCAGAGATTTCTGCAAAGGTAGGCTATATGTGATGGAGACCCATTTAAACAGATTGCTGAAAATATTTCACGTTAGACTGGCGAGTTACCTACTCCGGGAATAAACATTCTGGCTTTGGAAGTAGTGTTTAGGCACTGGACTGATAGAGGGACAAGTCCATCAGTAAGAATTCATTTCCTCCTTCAAACTGAATACGACTGACGCTCTTTTGGCGCACTGTGGATGGAGTACTTGAAATATGAAATCGCTCAAAAGTTATTCCCGACCCAACAGCTTTTCGCATCTGAAGTCTTTATTGTCCGAAATGGAAACAGTCTGCGCGGGTTCTTTGTTTGTACAAGCTCGTCGGTTCCTCTTTGAGCAGCGATTTGTAGCTGTAGACTAATCAGCACAACACCATGTAGTCACAGTTTAGTTTAGAGTGATGCTGAAGAATTACTTGTGTATTTCCGTCATTATTCATTGAGCCAGTGAGCTGATTCAGTGAGCGCAGCAGTTTTCCAATATCTCCAGTAGCGGTGCACCAGCGGTCCAAACTACAAGTTTTAAATGAGTAAATTGTCGGTTCCAAAACAGTTTTCATTTCTTGCGGACAGCATGGGATTTGTTTGAACATAAAGAGTTGCTAGTTGTTTCGTCCTGTGTCCTCGTAACTGTCTGTAGGTTATTGTGCGAGCGAGGCGCGAGGTGACCGCTGTTTATGTGGACAGGCATCGCAGCCGACATTCATGCTTCACGCCTCGAGCCCTCACAGGTTCTAACGGCACCCGGGTTCTCAGACTGAAAGCGAACAGCAACTTCTCGGTCAATTGCCTGAGCTATTTGCATTGTGAACTTCGATCGCATCTGTAAATGATACGCAACACGGATCGGGGTCCCGTCTTCTGTCTCTAGCGCGTATCGGACTCGGTTGCAATTCTGCAGAGTGGGAGGCGGCAGGACTCGTGCCGGAGACACGAAGTATCTCGGTGCTCTGGATTTAAAATTACGCGTGGGTCCCCGCGGTTATAGTTGAAGATTGCAGGAGCTTTTGCTCTGGGAAATCACGCATTTTCGTTTCGTGTGGACTGTTCAGGCTGCATTAAGCAGACTGAGGAAGTGGTTGGTGTTCTGCAGACTGAAGTTATGGTCGCGGGTACGGGGAACTGACCGGAGCTGTATATGAGCGCGAGCGGAAAGTTGGATGTTGTGCCGAACCGTTTTCTGGTGTAGCCAACACCAGTGCCCCGAGTTAACCTCTGCCCCCATTCCACTCGTATGAGAAAGCGCCGCTCTCACCAAGAACAGCGTTTCGACCCGTCTGGGGCCGTCCGCTTTCTATTCATCCGGTTTCATCTCGGGGCTCAGTGGAACACCTGGCTCGTCTCCTCTGTCAGTCGTCTGCGCGTGGAACCTCATCTAGCTCTCCTCTATGGCCCAAGAGATGCCGCTGAAAGCTAAGGGGCAGTGTAATCAAAGGTTGGACATGCCAAACGGTTTCTCGTAGCCTAACGAATAAAACGGAGTCTGCTGTAATTTCACTTTTGCAATCCGCCAACCGCCAACAATCTTTGTTGCCAGACCGTACCCACGGAAAACAGGGCTCGAGAGCGCTGATGATGGTGTAAGGAGGCGTTGGCGTGAGGTAGCCGGTAACCGGCTTAAAAGCTAAGGATTACCTAAACTAATTAATCTAAGCGATTTGCCACATCGGAAGCCATCCGAATGAAATATGGGCTAAGAAATATTACCTTTTTTATAGGAAATAATAACTCCAGGTTTATTAATTACGAATTAGATACTGAAATGTGAATTAATTTAGTGCAGGCCAAATGTTAATTTAGTTTCTGTGAGACAGACTAAAACCATACTAAAAGTAATTAAAATCAACTTTACTGATTACCTCCAGCAGATTTTAATGCTGGCAAATGAATCCAATGCATTGCCCTCCAGCCGCTATTGTCTCCCCTCGCTCGAGTTCATGTAGGCAGCCTCATTCTGACGGCACGTTTGTACGCTCTTATTGGCTGCTTTAGTATAAGCTGTTGATGTAGCATTGGAGTTGTAGTTTTTTAGCGGGTGTGTCTTGCCCTGGAAACGGCGATGTTCTTTATTTACTGAACTACACTGCTCATTCCGCTCAATGCCATCAGCGTATCAGATTACAACACTCCAGTAAGTCATTTAAAAGATGGCGGGGGATGGGAAAGACCAAGAGCCAATTGAGTTCAGTGGACCAAAGTGTCTCGTTTCAAATGTTAAAACGCAAGCATGCTGTTCAAAGTTTATGATGGAGCAAGAGTGGGTCCATTGGTTCCTTTCAGTTGATTGCATGCTGTCGCATGTGTGAGATGGAATTTGTTTTCTCTCATTTCAGGACCTGAAGGAGAAGAAACAGGTTGAAGAGGCTGAGAATGGGAAGGACAAGCCTGCCAACGGAAACGCTGTACGTGATGAGTTTCAAATGTTCATACAAAGCTGTTAAAACCTGTGTAGTTTATTTTCATCTCCCTTGAACATGGCTATTTCTTCCTTCCACAGGTGGATGAGGAGAATGGGGACGCTGAAAATGAAGTAGACGATGAAGAGGATGATGTGGGGGAGGACGAGGATGAGGAAGATGACGGCGAGGGTAGGCTGGACTGCTGGATGGTTTTGGGTCAAATTAAAATGATTAGGCCTCAGGGACAGCTCTTGTGCTAGAGCTCCCTCTGGCTGCCACATGAGCACACTGCACCTGTGTGACCTTCCCTTCCCTCCCTCCCTCTGCTAGGTGATGAGGACGACGAGGATGATGAAGTCGAGGGGGCAACAGGAAAGCGGGCGGCTGAGGACGATGATGATGATGAGGTAATAGCCTGTCATAGTTACCCTTTAATCTGGAAGTTTAGATGAGTTGATGTGGGGATTTCTAAGGGGACATTTCGTAACTGTGTGTGTGTGTCTGCAGGATGATGTGGGAACTAAGAAACAGAAGACTGATGCTTAGGAGCCGCCTGGCTGCAGCCCCCTCCCCTCAGGACCGCGCAGGGGTCAACGCAAGGTCGTCTATTAGAGTTCACCGTCCACTCAGACTCACCCACCAGACGCAGACTTTTTAGAACCAACCAAGACTTCAAAGCTCTACCTTCTTACAAAATACTTTAAAAGGAGAATTCGTTTGTATTTTTATTTACATTTTATATTTTTGTACATATTGTTAGGAGGTCAGCCATTTTTGACCGTGATCTCTGGTGACCAAACGGTGCTTTGAAGTTGAAGCTTCTCTATGAAATAGACTTTACTTGTGGTTTGACCATGTCATGTTATCTCAACAGAAACTTGTACAAAATCAAAAAAGGTCAATTCAAAGCATTCCAGTAACGTTGTGTGTGTACTTTAGTTTGTACCATAAGCAGTTGGTTTGTATGGGATGGCCAGGCCGGAGAAAAGACGTTTCTTTTCTTTATTGTCTGTTAAAATTGCTGTCTATTGTGGCCTGTTTGATGTATGTGTGAAGTTTGTTGTACGACAATAAACCGGAATTTTATTTTGTGAGTTCTTAATATTTTCCCTAGTTTGTTTTTATCTTTGGACATCTTGTAGGCAGAAGTTGAAGTGACCCCTGACTCATTGTAGCTGGAGAGAGTGCCCCTCTCAGTTGGACTGTTAAACAGTTTATAGGCCTGCTAAAAAAAAATATGTACATCAATGTAAATGACTCTCTGCCTTAAGACTTCACGACCTGGTAAATTTTATTGCATTTAATAAATTTACCCAAATGAACCGTGCTAATTATATCACCTTTAATAAACAGACCTGAGAGAATGGATTCCTTTCAGAATGTTTGTGTCCACAGAGCTGTAGCTTTGCCTTACACACAGACATTTCTGTACATTCATGACAACTTTCCGCCTTAAACTGGGAACAGGCCTGAGTAGACTAAACCTACAGATCGAGTCTGGTCCAATTAGGAGTTAGTTATGCATACAGACATAATGATTGAGCTGTTGACTGTTTAATGCCATAATTGGAACCATGGTGACCATACAACGGACCGGTCAAGATAACATCAAACATGTTTGATTGAATCTGGATACCGTCAACACAAAGGATTAAAAATCTGTCACTCACATAGCAATTCCTGCCGCGACTACCCTTGACTCCCTCAGATTTCCCATGATTGTCACGGACATTCCATCCTTTCAAAATTGGGCTTAAAATTGGGAGGTCTGTTTCCAGCTTTAGGGGTTATTGCAACAGGACCGATGACTGGGTGCGAAGACCAAAAGGTCAATTATTATAACACATTTCTACACCAGTATTTCAAGTGGCTTTGCTGTCCCCCTCCTTGAATCACACACTAACACATGCACACACACTCACTAACTCACAAAAACTCTCTCTCAGAAACACACACTTCTCTCTATCACTCATTCACTCACTAAACTCACTCATTCACACAAATGGTCTCTCTTTCTCTGTGTCACTATGTAACTTTCTCTCTCTCTCTCTCTCTCTCTCTCTCTCTCTCTCTCACACACACACACACACATGCCACCCCTCCCAAAGGGTCACACCCTTACTTACTCATGCACACACACACACACACACTTTAACTGTTATCTCTGCTAATGCCTCTGTGTGTGTGTGGGTGGGTGTGTATGTGTGTGTGTGTAAGCAAATGACAGAGCTTGAGTTGTAGTAACAGTGTAAGCACGCCTAAGCCTGTATGTATTTAAGCAAATCGGTGAAGTGAAACCGATTGTTTAAGTGTCTGTGAATGTGTGTCTGTCCATGTGCTTATTCTCTCTCTCTCTCTCTCTCTCTCTCTGTCTGTCTGTAAATAGATGTAACTCTAACTATATAGATATACATAGATGTAACTCTAACTGTTTATATATATATATACACAGTATATAATGTATATTAAAATATAGCCCAATTTCATATGCCAAAAGGCCAATTTTTTTGTAATTTAAAGGCCATCAATTTATTTACTTCCAGGGCTGTAGCCAAGACCACCTTTGTCGAGTCCAAGACCAGGACTAGTCGAGACCAAGTCAAGACCAAGTCCGAAAAGGTTCGAGTCCGAGTCAAGACCGAGCCCAGGACAGAAAAAAAGTCTTATGCATCAAGACAATCATTTTGGATTATTATTTGTTGATCTAAAAGCAAAAACAGTGTGACAACACCCAGGATTTGTAAGTATAGCCATTCCCCTTTCCCTCCAATATTATATAAACATAAAGACACCTGGACTCGGTTGAGACCAAAAGCCATATTTGGCAAGACCAGTGGCAGAGACCGAGGCAAGACGGATACGAGTACTACAGCCCTGTTTACTTCACCAATAGGTGCAGTGTTTTAGGTTTGTTTACTTCACCAATAGGTGCAGTGTTTTGGGTTTGTTTACTTCACCAATAGGTGAAGTGTTTTGGGTTTGTTTGTGTGCTTGTCTGTCTGTAAGAAAGATCAGTAGCCTACTAGCCAGATCTTCAGGAAAACATATCCCAATCAGAAGTGTGTGTGTTTGTGTGTGTGTGTGTGTGTGTGTGTGTTTGTGTATGTGGAGCTTATCCCAATCAGAAGCTGGACTCCCCTGGGTTAGCTTCACTACAGCACATTTAGTGCGTTCATGCAAATGGGAAAAACGTTTAGAAATCATCGTTCACGTCAACTCATGTGGGAAAAGGTGGGAAACTGGGGGAAGGTTTTGCTAACAGAGTTGCCCAGTTGTGGGCTCGTCGGCACTTTTGTCGTCATGTTGTAGTTCATCTGTAGTCCGTGTGGACTGTGGTCCAACAATTTTAATTTGAACTTGGGAATTTGCCGTTTTTGTCATTAGAAAGCTGCATATCCTTGTTTCTCAAGAGTCTTACACCTTACTTTTAAGTAAATACAGTTGTTTATTTAAGATTAATGAGCGTACGTTTTAACCTTTGTTGTGGCGTCCATGTTTTTCATTCTTCCGACGGCAAAGCACATGAACGCTGGCAGTTGGAAAAACAGCGTAATCATGGGGGCGCTCCCTAATATTCCCAGATGGCCTGAACGCACCATCTCACTACTTTCACCAATGATGCGATACGGCACTTTCACCAATGATGCGATACGGCACTTTCACCAATAGAGCTCTGAAGTTCGCCTACAAAAAAGAACCCAAACTGCCATCTTTGCCCTTATAAGGAGATCCATGTGTTAATTGAAGCTAACTACCTATGGCAAGTTGCATTGCAAGTTCGCTCTGGGGTAGCAAAATCTTTGCCGTCTTAACGTACTTCAGACTTCTTCGTCCCCGCGAGAGTTTAACAGGTGCGATAATTCAAAATTCCCATGTTATTTTCCCATAGGAAAAATCGCAAGATACCGGATCTCAAAGATGGCAGCTTTTTTTGTAGGTGAACTTCAGAGGTTTATGATTCGATATGGCACTTTCACTACTTTCACCAGTGTGGCCCTGGCAGAGGTCTCCCCTTCTTGTCTGGTTTGCCTCTGCAATGTAACTGAAATTGTAATTGAACTCATTTTGTAAGTCACCTTGAATAAAAACGTTTGCTAAATGACTAAATGTAAATGTATTTTAGAGTGTTTAAAGTGTGTCATGCAGTCTAAGCAGGCTGACACAACTAGAACAAGTATTGTATCAGATGGTGTTGCATTTTTACTTTTTAATTTGCACAAGTGCGCGCGTGTGTGTGTGTATGTGTGTGTGTGCGTGCGCGTGCTTTGGAGCAGAGGTTAGTGTTTCAGTGGGTCAGTGTTCTTTGCCACCCAGCTGGTCTCTGCTTCGGCATAGCAAAAGTGTGTGTGTGTGTGTGTGTGTGTGTGTGTGTGTGTTTGTGTATGTGTCTGCCTTTGAGTGTGTAGGTGTGTGTGAGATGATGAATAAAGTGTTTGTCCTCAAATGCCTTTGTCTTTGTGTCCCCACAGTGACATAATTTCCTATGGTCATCTGCCACCTTGTGCTTGGTGTGTGCTACTGCATGTTTAATTCTCTCTGATGCAGCTGCTGACTGCCAGCACTGAGACAGCAACTGACGGCGGACACCATTGTACCAGGGTTGGAATGACCCCCGTATGACCGTCTACCAGCCACTGACATATAAATGGTCTAACTCACCAGCTACCCAATAGGAAATAATTATTTTGTACCTGAAATCTACCAGCCACTTGCACCTTCACCCCAGCCCCTCCATCCACACACACACACACACACTCACACACATTCAGCTACAGAAGTCACCTTACCACCCTACCCAACACCCCCCCCCCCTTCCACACACACACACACACACACACACATCAATGCTCATGCATTTGTCTCTGTGAACTGTATGAACTGTAACTGTAACCGTTACCATTTCACAATAAATGTGGACTACCTACCGGTATTCATGTATAACATCTGTGTGTGTGTAAGTGTGTGTGTGAGAGAAAGTGAGCATGTGTGTGTGTGTGTGCGTGTGTGTGTGTGTGAGAGAGAGAGAGGTGGGGATCTGTGTCTCTTGGACTATAACTGCTCTCTCTCATTCATTAATTATGAGAGGCTTCATGTGCAAGGGCTGTAAGTTACACATTTACACACAAACACATACACACACACACACACACACACACACACACACACACACACCGAGACAGACTAATGTAAAATGAATAGTGTTTGTATGTGAGTGAAAGTGAGCGTGATAGAATGTCTGTGAGAGTATGTGTGTGAGTATGTCTGCATATATAATTGATTGTATGTATGCTTGTGTGAGTGTCTGTGTGTGTATGTGCGTGCGTGTGTGTGCGTGTGTGCGTCCGCGCGTGAGTGAGTGTGAGTGTGTGCAGTATGCATGTATAATTGACCATATGTGTGCAGACAGCAGACGGCTGAGGGATGACCTCCCTGACTGTACCTACTGATGCGTAATGATGGCAGTAATCGCTAGTGTGTGTGTTTGTGTGTGTGTGTGTATGTGCTGGTGTAGATTACAGAAAGACCCAGGGGGTTTCCCTCTACACATACATACATACTGTACACACACACACACACATACCAGTGGCGACTGGTTCTCATTCATATAGGGGAAGCACACTTCACTCATCATGCCAGGAGACCTGCAATGATATGCACAATTCTACGGTAGCCCTGAAGGGTCAAACAATCTGCCATGTCTATATGCAATATGTTCTCGTCATCCATCCATCAAATAATAATCCAGATATATCTTCTTCTTATTATTTATTAGCTGGTTTACATCACAACGCACTGGCATAACATCAATACCCGCGGAAGCAGCAATGCATGCTGATAACTAAGTTTCACATTCACTTAAGTTGTGTCAAAGTAAAAGTCCTGTTTACAGTTTTTTACAATTGTTTACACACGTTTTCAAAACTCTCTGTCTATTTTTCAAAACTCCACACACAAAACCCACAACTGCTCACACAAAATGCAAAATGCCCCAAATCTCCAGCAAAATGACACACAAGATTCAAAATGTCAAAAACACATGTTTAAAGCAAACATTCGCCTCACATTACAAACACTTTTGTCATAATATGACATTTTGGATACATCATGTACACACTGTTGCTCAAAACCTAAAGCTCTTCTGTCTTAGGCTTTCTATATGTATTTCCATACAAGAGTGAAAGTTACGGTATCAACAAAGAGAAGTTGAAATACACAGTAAAAATGCAAGCAATATTGAAACCAAAAATAGTGATTTTTCCCAAATAATTTGCTGTTGTGAATACAGTATTTTACAGCAAACAAGAAAAAAAAAGCAAAGAAGAATACAGTGACCACCAGATGTACATGGAGTTTTGAAAACACTGATTTTGTTTTTTTCTAAAGAAAAGTGTGTGTGTGTGTGTGTGTGTGTGGGGGGGGTTGTGTACAGTATGTATTCATAGGCCTATAGACCCTTTCAACAGTACGCGTTCCTAAGGCATTTCTGGAGGCACAGAAAAATGTATTGAGCTAATGGTATACTGTGACATGGGGACAAACAAAAAATAGAGTAAAAAGACAAATTTTACATAAAGTCAACTTTTTGTAGAACATTAC
Organism: Alosa pseudoharengus; assembly: GCF_046254945.1. NCBI lineage: Eukaryota > Metazoa > Chordata > Actinopteri > Clupeiformes > Clupeidae > Alosa > Alosa pseudoharengus. The sequence continues at coordinate 35,860,551 of NW_027468576.1, read as the reverse complement.
TGTAAGCTAAAGTCCGATTACTGTAATTTTCAAAGTATCTGCATTGGTTCTGAATATTTCAACCGGAAATCCTCTAGGAGCAGATTGAAAGGGTCTATACTTACAGTTTTTTCTGATTGCTTACAGTTTTTTTCAACTGCTTACACACTAAATCTTTGCTTGTCACACAATTTTCTAAACATGTTCTCCAAACATCATAACCTGACACCAAATCTGCAAAACCATACACTAATTCTCAGTGTTTGACTCAGTTTTCAATTGACTAAAACACATTTTGCAAAACACCACACACAATTTTCTACCTAACACACAAAAATCTAACAGGAAGTAACTTGATTTCGTTCTTTAAACACAACCTATCAAAATGCCACATTAAATCACCAGTGCTTCACTCTTTCTCTTCACATGTGCAAACACTCTTTACTTTACTGAACACCATCCAATCATTGCCTTAGTATAGGTCTATGAATAGATATACTCTCTATATAGGTAGACCCTTTCAATCTGCTCCTAGAGGATTTCCGGTTGAAATATTCAGAACCAATGCAGATACTTTAAAAATAGAGAAAATACAGTAATCGGACGTACAGCTTACAGTAATGTTCTACAAAAAGTTAACTTTATGTAAAATTTGTATTTTTACTCTATTTTTGTTTGTCCCCATGTTACAGTACCATTAGCTCAATACATTTTTCTGTGCCTCCAGAAAATTGTACAATTGTTTGTTTCTGCAGTTGAAAGGGTCTATAGGCCTATGAATACATACTGTACACGACCCCCCCCCCCACTTCCCACACACACACACACACACACACACACACACACACACACACACACACTTTTGAATGTTTGATTTTAACATGTGTTTTTGACATTTTGAATGTTGTGTGTCATTTTGCTGGAGATTTGAGGCATTTTGCATTTTGTGTGAGCAGTTGTGGGTTTTGTGTGTGGAGTTTTGAAAAATAGACACAGAGTTTTGAAAACGTGTGTAAACAATTGTAAAAAACTGTAAGCACATTTTTTGTAACTATGGCTTTTTTTGCAAAACTCTACACACAAATGGCAAAACCTCTCACCCAATCAGCAAAACATTGTAGTTCTCTTGCAAAAGCTAACACACCTTGCTTAACTCTTCACACCTTCGTAAAAATGGTGTTTTCGTATCTAACAGTAAACACAAGCCATCACAATAGTAAGCACACAATGTGCCAGGGGGGGGGGGGGGGTTGTGTATGTATTCATAAGTTTATAGAAAAAAATATTGCGCTAATGGTAACTTGGGGAGACACAAAAATAGAGGTGTGAGGTGTTTTGCAAAATGTGTTTTAGTCAATTGAAAACTGAGTCAAACACTGAGAATTAGTGTATGGTTTTGCAGATTTGGTGTCGGGTTATGATGTTTGGAGGACATGTTTAGAAAATTGTGTGACAAGCAAAGATTTAGTGTGTAAGCAGTTGAAAAAAACTGTAGTAACATAATCCCAAAACAAAATAAGAGTAGTAAGCAACATAAAATAATATAAATTATATGTTTACAATTATATTATACGTTTGATTTAAAAACAGTCATAGGTACGAAAAGATTTATGTTATGATTTTACAGTATTGTGATGGCTTGTGTTTACTGTTTGATTCAACAAGGTGTGTTGGTTTTTGCAAGAGAACTAGAATGTTTTGCTGATTGGGTGAAAGGTTTTCCTATTTGTGTGTAGAGTTTTGCAAAAAAAGCCAAAGTTACAAAAAATGTGCTTAAGCAATCAGAAAAAAACTGTAAAAACAGGCTCTTAGCAATATTTCTGTTATGATTTTTAAATGGCTCTGGCTCTGTTAAATGGCTCTGTCCAAAATGACTAATGAGTCACTTGCCATAGTAGGCATCAAGGTATCATCTATCAGCTTCGTTTGAACGCTGTTACCAGGATACTGACAGTTAGCTTTAAAGGTGCAGTCAGCGATTTCGATTTGTACGGAATTTCAAGCCCATGTAAAATAAATTGTCACATTTGGCAATCATCACAGTTGTAAACTCAGGCTAGCTCACTGGTAGCCTGACAGTCAGAATTTGAGTCTGATACAACTCCAGACCGAACTTCCTGACCTCAAATTTTGTGGGCGGGGTTAAGTTCGGGATGGCTTTCCAGGTTACCTCACTGGCACATTTGGATTTGTATTGTTGTTACAGTTTTTTCTGAATGCTTAAACACAACTGTGATTCTTATAGCAGAATTTCTAAAACTATTAATACGTATAGAAAAACCACTCACTGAGTTTGCAAAACTAAAAGCGCAAACACTGCTTTGCAATCAGTTTGCAATTTTGTAACACACACTTTGCACAACTGTAGGCACAATTTACTGCACAGCACTCTTTTTACAGAACTGTAAACACAACTCATGCTTTACACTCAATTTCCAAACGATCAACACACTCCTAGCAAATCTATACACATGTATGGCTATTATTATGACCGCCGCTAGCGAAGCTAGCGAAGCGGTCATATAGGGATTGTCAAAGTTTTTTTTTTCCTTTTTGAAATTTGGTGGGTATGTAGCCCCACTACACTTTTACGGAAAAATTTCATTTGGTCCCCGGGGGCCACTCCCCCACCGCGCTGGGCCCCCTGAAACCCAAAAAATGCAGTTTTTCCTAAATAACTACCTGAACCGTGGCACTGAGGATGAAGATTTTTTTATGGTATGTTGGTCTCAAGGGCCCACATCAACCTGGCCCATAATCACTCATTTGTGATTTGCACCCCCACGGTAAAAAATGAAAATGCAATATCATTCTGCTTTAATCGCCCCTATCTTCAGTTAAGATGTTCAGAACTGCACCACATTTTATGTGTATGATTGACCTGGCATTCTCTGGGGGTATACCAAGTTTCGTTGGCCTGTAGATGACGGTGCACACATATACACATGCACACACACACAGGCACGCACATACTACCGTTTTTGGCAATTAGAACGGCCAATACATAATTACAAATTTAGTAGGATGAAAGAAAAGCCAAATATTCATCATCATCATCATCATGGCTGCATTTCCAGTATTGGCGATACGTAGTCGTTTGTCCACTAGATGGCGCATCGTTGCAGTGAGACGTAATTTTGTTGGAAGTTAAAAAGTGGGTTGGAAAAACAATGGACGCTTCCTACAAGGACTGTAGTTTACCGCAGAGAACGTCTAATAAGGATAGGACGATTTCCACATGAAATGTAATTCCCATTTCTTCTTGAAGCCGAAATAAATCTGAGAATGTTTATCGGACATGCTTGGTTTTTACTGCAGGTAGGCTACGTTAATCTTATACAAGTTATATCCCATAGACATTATGTCTATGGTTATATCCTAGGACATAGGTAAAATAATGTTAGGCTACCGTTAGCATTGGTTGAGTGATGGAGGCCCATTTCATTATTGATGTATTTGTAGAAAACCATAAATGCGGTTGTTATAGGCTACCAAGCAAATTGATAACAGCACTAATTGTATCTTTCGACTGTCACCTCATTTGCTTATGACCATAACCTAGGCTACTAACAGGAGCTAAGTGAGTTAGCCACAACACGTTCGCTACATGATGGTTTTCTAATGGAAAATATATAGGCTTCCTGAAAGATAACCTGTCTATATGATGCATCCTAAACACCGGGCTGGGACATTTCTGCTCAAAGTCTCAAAAAGCATCAACGTTCATTCCCAAACACCCATATAGGCTACTTCAACCCTTTATTTTCAAAGGTGATTCAAGTAAGGAAGAGCATGGCTCAAAGTAAAGTAACTAGGACTGAAACTACATAAATTCATCAAAGTGAATAATTTGTGTCAACTCGCTAGCCTAGAAATCTAGACACGCCCCTAGCGGCGGCAAATTACATTTGCTGCCAGGGCTAGTCTAGCAACTCTCCATTGGCTTGTGAGCTCCAGAAATCGAAACTCAATCAGGCCAATGAAATCGTGTATAGAGTTGTTAGGTGGGCTTAACATAATGATTGATGGCAGAGTTGCAACGGTTTGGCTTGAATTCCCTGCTACTTGAAAACAAATAAGATGGATGTTGCTGTTGGCGAACAGTGTGACACGAGTTAAGCTTTTATTAAGTTGGCAAACGTTTGAACTAGCCAAATAGCTCCGCTGGTGGGAAACGCATGGGACTCATATCGCTGCCGCTGTCCTATTGCGTGCAGAGGGAATTTGAAAGACAACTGATTATCCCGCCCCTCGGACTGAGCACTGCGAACGGTGAGTGTCCAGACCCTACATTTTAATGTGGGTCTGGCTCGTCAGGCTATCAAGTCTCCGCAATGTAGATTTATTAACGCACCCGTGATGATCTACATCTCCATTTATTAACGCACCCGTGATGATCTACATCTCCATTTATTAACGCACCCGTGATGATCTACATCTCCATTTATTAACGCACCCGTGATGATCTACATCTCCATTTAAACCAGATGTTTTAGAGCGCACGTTGAGAGATGTATCCAGGGCAGGGCTGTACCTACACATATTTGTTGCACGTGCTACAAAAATCCTTCTTTGCGATGGATGATTTAGTACCAACGTTACACCGATCCGATACAGCTTTGCCTATGGCTAATACCGTGAGACTGAGATGCTTTTTGTTTGTTCGAAGTGCGTGGGTGTGAGAGGGGAGTCGATGTGCTTTGATTCCAGCTTGGTAGTTGTAGTCTATGCGATTAAAAAACACGTGTGTGTGAAGTATCCAAACAATGATAACGCTTTCATTATGGCTGCTTTAGCCACAGACCTTGAGCTACTGTACAGTGGGTTGGGTTCCATTTAGAAGTGTCCACTTCATTCGCGCCTTGATTAACACCGCTGCGTGAAATGTACTACTGATATGCAAAACTATTAACTTTTCGCCAAGAGGTGGCAGCTTAGTGACAATTTATGTTGTGTAATAGGCCTAGCATAGGGCTTACCTTATATAGCTTATGTTAACAGTCACGGTTTTGTCATAACTCCCTCTATGCATTTTTGCATTTAGAATAGCTCTGAAACCGGGGCAAACACGTCGCAGGCGGGGCGCCAGTGCGTGGATATCTCAATCGCAAAATGAAACAATATTTCTATCGGGCGCCTACCATGGACTAGGCTGGGTGAACTCAGCCTCATCTGCCGGCAATTCCTTTTCGATTTCTTAAAAGATTGAGCTTGGTCTGGCGAAAGCCAGACTAACCATGGACCTCATAGTTGCAAAATGCAAGGGAACATGAATCAGCATATTATTTGCACAAACAATAACGGACAGTAGCTCTTCAACTTGGCCCGTTAAAATGTGTATGAACAGTCTAGCAACGCATTTCATGAAGGCCCTTTTGGACATGTCAGTTATTTGCACCACTGGGTAAAACGACATTCTGGTATTTAATTTGTGCATTGGCAATAGGCTAAAGCTGAATATCATATGAACTAGATGACTAAACTTATGCATATGTAGAAGAAGAGACATTCACAAAAATCCATGACATGACCTCTCTTCTTGATAGCTGTTGAAAACTGCATGGAACTGACAGGGATTGTTTTGTTTAATAATAAATAAATAAATACATTATGCTGCTACCTTCTGCTTTTCCCAAATACAATGTAGTACAGGTGTACCTTTCATCAGTCCAGTTGCAATGGATGGACTGTGATGAACTGCTCTACTTGTGATTGTTTAGATATTTTAAAGGTTTTATAACAATGCTACAAATTTTTTGGCAAGTGCTACAAATCTATTCACCTTTGCAGCGCCAGTAGGCTACTTTGTGTGCGGCCCGCAAACACACATTCCAAACAAGCATACACAAAAGTTTCAAGAGTGGGGGATGGAGTAGAAGATGGAGACAAATTCATTAATATGATTTATTTTCACGGAATGCATGTACAGGACTGAGCGGCGGTCATATTTTGTACCGCTATGCGGTTCATCTAGTTTTCACTATTTTGCCAACTCTCTGGCACACTTTCTCATGTGAAAACTGTTTTAGATAATTAGTTCACTTTGCAATCAGCCTAAGCACTATAAATAAGCCACAGGTAATG
>NW_027468576.1:35844488-35849488 GCF_046254945.1 Alosa pseudoharengus | reverse complement strand
TTATTCTCTAGTAACACTGTTGATTAATAGAGTGTTATTCTCTAGTAACAGTGTTGACTGATGCAGTGTTATCCTCTAGTAACAGTGTTGACTGATGCAGTGTTATCCTCTTAATAATGTTGACTGATGCAACGTTATCCTCTAGTAATAGTGTTGACTGATGCAACATTATCCTCTAGTAATACTGTTGACTGATGCAATGTTATTCTCTAGTAACAGTGTTGATTAATGCAGTGTTATTCTCTAGTAACAGTGTTGACTGATGCAGTGTTATCCTCTAGTACTAGTGTTGACTGATGCAGACAAGTAGACAGTCATTTTCTCTCAAACATATTGTTAACTTATTCTGACCATCACGAGGCTCCTTGACTTTGTTACTGTAATACAGGGCATTTGAACACACAAAACAAATTTTGATAATTTTTATAACAATTTGAGTGTTTTATTTAACTTTAGAACACCCATGTGTATTTCTGGTCAAAAATGACCGGCCATTAGAAATAAATGGGTGAGAAAATGCTCACTGTATAAAATTGAGTCCAGGCACACACTTATTGATCAGATGGACTGTATATGTGCTTTTGTACATTAAAACACACACACACTAACACACCCTGACTCCCCCTCTTTGCTTCTATGCCAGCCCCCACTGGAACCTTTCCCCAATAGAATCTTCCCCTTTCTGACTTGAGCTCAGGTCAGTGAGGCCTGCAGGCCATAAATAGCAAATGGAAGTACAAAACTGGTTATATCCAATAGAACACAAGTTGATACAAAGGTCTTTCAACGTGATAATATATAGTATACAGTAAGTATAGTATAAGTATAAATACTTTTTTGATCCCGTGAGGGAAATTTGGTCTCTGCATTTAACCCAATCGGTAAATTAGTGAAACACAAACAGCACACAGTGAACACACAGTGAGGTGAAGCACACACAGCGTGAGCGCAGTGAGCTGCCTGCTTCAACGGCAGCGCTCGGGGAGCAGTGAGGGGTTAGGTGCCTTGCTCAAGGGCACTTCAGCCGCGGCCCACTGGTCGGGGCTCAAACCGGCAACCCTCCGGTTACAAGTCCAGAGTGCTAACCAGTGGGCCACGGCTGCCCACTAAATATGTGTGTTACTATGGATTTATAGCAAGTTATAATGCAGTGGTCATTTTTGACCAAGAACACAAAACTAGTAAACATAAAACACGTGTTATCCTCTAGTAACAGTGTTGACTGATGCCGTGTTATCCTCTAGTAATAGTATTGACTGATGCAGTAGTAATTCCTACCTAACGGCTCATCTGTACTGTAGCTTGAATGTGATTCTCTTACTCAAGCCACTTTGGAAAAATTTGTGTCGGATTAATTAATGAATGTAAATGTAAAATGGGATATCCATGTGTGTATGTGTGTGTGATGATGGATGTATGTTTATGTTCATTGATCGGTGTGAGTGTGAGTGTGTGTGTGTGTGTGTGTGTGTCTGTGTGTGTGTTTGTTTATGTGTGTATGTGTACACATAGGTGTATCCAGCAGCTTATGGTTGCAGATGATCTGAGATTTGCTTGGAGATTTTCACCCCTCCATAATCAGCTTTGCTGTGTGTCAAAGCCCCCTCCTCAACCACACACACACACACACACACACACACACACACACACACACACACACACACACATTCACACACACACATACAGACACACACGCACACACTCTCACACGCACATACAGACACAAGCACACACAAGGGTTGTGCAAAATTCTGAATTTAATTGAGAATGACTCCTATATTCCAGTTATTTATTCCAGTCGAATTTAATTTGATTGAGGTCAAAATACTGTAGGATGTATACAATTCATTCATGTGAGTGTGTCTGCTGCCATCTGCTGTCGGCCCTCTGCAATTACACTGTGTGCATGTGATCATGTATGGGAATGTGTGTATGTGTCTGTATGTATGTCTCTTCAATGTATTTTTATGTGTGTGGTTGTGTGTGTACATGTCTGTAAATTTGTCTCTCTTCTATGTATATGCATGTGTGTGTATGCCTGTGGGGAACAGCTTTAAGCTCTTCTGAAACTTTAGGATGTAAAATACCAGAGATTTATCGGTAAGTGTGTGTGTGTGTGTGTGTGTGTCTGTGTTTATGTGTGTGTTGCATGCATGGGTCATATGTGTATGTGTTGCTCTCTTCCCTCTTCTACCTCCTTCTTTTGCCACTTTCTCCTCCTATCACACTTTGACTAGTTATTATAATGCCTCTTATCCTCTTAATAGTGTTGACTGATGCAGTGTTATCCTCTAGTAACAGTGTTGACTGATGCAGTGTTATCCTCTAGTAACAGTGTTGATTAATGCAGTGTTATCCTCTAGTAACAGTGTTGACTGATGCAGTGTTATCCTCTAGTAACAGTGTTGACTGATGCAGTGTTATCCTCTTAATATTGTTGACTGATGCAGTGTTATCCTCTAGTAACAGTGTTGACTGATGCAACGTTATCCTCTAGTAACAGTGTTGACTGATGCATTGTTATCCTCTAGTAACAGTGTTGACTGATGCAACGTTATCCTCTAGTAATAGTGTTGACTGATGCAGTGTTATTCTCTAGTAACAGTGTTGATTAATGCAGTGTTATTCTCTAGTAACAGTGTTGACTGATGCAGTGTTATCCTCTAGTACTAGTGTTGACTGATGCAGACAAGTAGACAGTCATTTTCTCTCAAACATATTGTTAACTTATTCTGACCATCATGAGGGTCCTTGACTTTGTTACTGTAATACAGGGCATTTGAACACACAAAACAAATTTAGATAATTTTTATAACAATTTGAGTGTTTTATTTAACTTTAGAACACCCATGTGTATTTCCGGTCAAAAATGACCGGCCATTAGAAATAAATGGGTGAGAAAATGCTCACTGTATAAAATTGAGTCCAGGCACACACTTATTGATCAGATGGACTATGTATATGTGCTTTTGTACATTAAAACACACACACACACAAACACACCCTCACTCCCCCTCTTTGCTTCTATGCCAGCCCCCACTGGAACCTTTCCCCAATAGAATCTTCCCCTTTCTGACTTGCATGAGCTCAGGTCAGTGAGGCCTGCAGGCCATAAATAGCACATGGAAGTACAAAACTGGTTATATCCAATAGAACACAAGTTGATACAAAGGTCTATCAATGTGATAATATATAGTATATATACTTTTTTGATCCCGTGAGGGAAATTTGGTCTCTGCATTTAACCCAATCGGTGAATTAGTGAAACACAAACAGCACACAGTGAACACACAGTGAGGTGAAGCACACACTATCCCGGCGCAGTGAGCTGCCTGCTTCAACGGCGGCGCTCGGGGAGCAGTGAGGGGTTAGGTGCCTTGCTCAAGGACACTTCAGCCGCGGCCCACTGGTCGGGGCTCAAACCGGCAACCCTCCGGTTACAAGTCCAGAGTGCTAACCAGTGGGCCATGGCTGCCCACTAAATATGTGTGTTACTATGGATTTATAGCAAGTTATAATGCAGTGGTCATTTTTGACCAAGAACACAAAACTAGTAAACATAAAACGCGTGTTATCCTCTAGTAACAGTGTTGACTGATGCAGTAGTAATTCAGACATCCCAAGTCTCCCGGAAGTTCCGGGAGACTCCCGCATATTAATAGCGTCTCCCTGACGCCCGCAAATTAGATAAAATCTCCCGGAATCTATAGCGAGCGATCAAGAGCGCGCACGTGAGAGGGAGACCTAAAATCGCGTGTGCGTCTGAGTGTAGCACGCACACGACAGGGGAGAGAGAGAGGGGTGACGCGTGTGTCTGAGCGCATCCAAGACATAGAGCATCCTGATTGGCCTGTTTCGCTAAATCAACCAATCAGTTTTCAGTGTAGGCGGGCTTTTAATCTCTTTTCTCCCGAACTAAATCAGTTCAGTGTATCTAGGAACAGGAGAGTCACCCCAAAAAAAGGAAAATGTAAGACCCATTTCAAAGTGTACCCTTGTTTATAAGAGTAAAAAATAATGATAGGCCTAGTCTTGCACAATGCACTGTTTGTAACAGTGTTAGCATTGCCCATGGTGGGTTAAATGATTGCAAAAAACATGTTGAGGTGAGTTTAACTAGTGTCAATTCATGTGCATATTATTCAGGACTATACTAGATGGCCAGTTGCCAAGGCTACAAGACCAAACTACAAGATCTACATATTTTATTTTCACAATTACTATCTGTAGGCCTTCCCTATTTGGTGTACTGACTAGACATTATTGAACAAACATATTAATCTGTATTTCAGTATCTAAGTAGGCTAAAGTTTTTTTTTTAGTATTGTTATTTTTGTATTTTGTTATTTATTATTTTTTTTTTATGGGTTGTGATACCTCCCTGAAATGGCTTTTTGCAGGTTGGGATGTCTGGTAATTCCTACCTAAGGGCTCATCTGTACTGTAGCTTGAATGTGATTCTCTTACTCAAGCCACTATGGAGAAATGTGTCTGATTAATGAATGAATGTAAATGTAAAATGGGATATCCATGTGTGTATGTGTGTGTGATGATGGATGTATGTTTATGTTCATTGATCGGTGTGAGTGTGTGTGTGTGTGTGTGTGTCTGTGTGTGTGTTTGTTTATGTGTGTATGTGTACACATAGGTGTATCCAGCAGCTTATGGTTGCAGATGATCTGAGATTTGCTTGGAGATTTTCACCCCTCCATAATCAGCTTTGCTGTGTGTCAAAGCCCCCTCCTCAACACACACACACACACACACACACACACACACACACACACACACATTCACACACACACATACAGACACACACGCACACACTCTCACACGCACATACAGACACAAGCACACACCAGGGCTGTGCAAAATTCAGAATTGAATTGAGAATGACTCCTATATTCCAGTTAAATTCTGGAATCGAATTTAATTTGATTGAGGTCAAAATAGGATGTATAATTACAAATTTGAATTAAAGGAAGAATGAAGGTAGAATT
>NW_027468576.1:35836988-35839488 GCF_046254945.1 Alosa pseudoharengus | reverse complement strand
GCATTACTACTAGCATATGAATGCATTATTTATGTTGAAACACGTGAAAGAAATGACACAGGCTTGCACAACTTCATCATTTAAAATAAAACGTTTCACTTTCGCTATCATTGCGAGAATAGGCTACAATATGGAAAATGTTCCCTTTCAGTCTGATCGGCTCCAAACATGTATGGGATTTCTTTAGCCTGTGCTACACCTTTCCAAGAAGTTTTGTGAAAATTGTACCGGTAGCTTTTGCGATATTGTTGACAGCCCTACCTCGCCGCAGTAGGGTGCAGTAGGCTAAATTGAAGATTTTGATAGCGCACGCCACTACGAAAAACGGAAAATCACCAGGACAAACCACTCAGGGTGTAGGCTACTCTGGAACCATAGGTCACTAATTTGTGCGTTATTTACGTTTGATTACATTTCAGATATGTGTTGGTTTCCTGTAGGCCTAGTATAGCGCTTTATTCTTTCTTTATTTTTCTATGTCCGAATATTGGGGGGGACATTTTGGTCATATTTGAATATTGGGGGGGACATGTCCCCCTCAATGTCTATGGTGACTACGGCCCTGATAGTCGGGGTAATAATTGCTACCAGTAGGGCTATCAGTCCATGAGCACAAGAAGACATTGTTTCAATTTAACTCAATGAAAGAAAATAGCTCTTCTTAATATTTTATACTGTTGGTTGGTTTACTAATAGGCCGTCAGCCTCAAAGTTACAAACCTACTGTTACCAATGAAAAGTCTCCAACACGTCACTCTCAAGCTACCAGTCGCTTGCCGCCCCCTTCTGAGCTTGCCAGAGGCTGAAGCAGTTACTAGGCCGACTATATTTAAACACAATTGTTGCCTCGAGGCATTCCAGGCATGCCTACAGATTTAATAAAAAAAAGTAGGCCTAAATCATACCAAATATCATTATAATCAAATCAAATATCATTAAAAAAATAACTCAATTTAGGCTACTTGGCTACGCAATAAGATTTCCATTAAAGCACAGCGCACGTTCAATGAAATGAAAGTGGCTGCCTTGTCTCGCAATAAGCGGGTGGAAATCCGACACTCTTTCAACTACATGAAACTTAATAGTGAACCATCAAATACCCCCCAGATTTCAGTGTCCATCACTCCCAGTATTTAGCAATATCAAACCGTCCAAAAAAAAAAAAGAAATCCCAAACCAAAATGAAAATCTTCTGCTTTTGATAGCCTGTAGCCGCTTCAAACGAAACGCATGTGTCACAATAAAACTCGTTAGAACAAAATTATACAACAGAATAATAAATAAAGGCCTGCCTCGAATATAAGCCTGCCCCAAATAAAGACCTGTGCTTTGCACAGCCTAAGTAAGACCCCGGTCACAATGTGAGGATTTATGTTATGTGTTTGTGCGTGATTTTTGTGTCACATTAAGTGCACACACACATACACACACACACAAACACACACACAGACACAAGCAACTGCTCATGATGGCCTCTGGGCCGGACAAGAGACAGCTCCCTCTGGCACAACCACAAAGAGCCACTTCTCTCCGTCACACCACCCACCAGCCCCTCTCCCTCACTTTATTCCTCTATCACTATTCCTCCCTTCATCCCTCCCTCCAACCCTCCCTTCATCCCTCCCTCCAACCCTCCCTTCATCCCTTCAACCCTCCCTTCATCCCTCCAACCCTCCTTTCCTCCCTCCCTTCACCGTTCTATCATTATCCCTCTGTTCATCCCTCCCTCTCCCTCCCAAACTCCAACCCTCCTTTTCTCCCTCCCTTCATTCCTCTCTCCCTCCCTCTCTCCCTTCATCTCTCTCTTTTCCCCTCCATCCCTCTTTCCCTTTATCACTCTCTCTTCCTCCCTCTATCTCTCTTCCTCCCTCCCTCACTCTTTCTCTCCCTCCAACCCTATCTTTTTCCAACCCCTTTTTTTCTCCTGTACCCCTCAACCCCCAACCCCCGTTCTCTGACCCCTGTGTGTGTGTGTGTGTGTAGAATGAATTGTTTTCTTGTTTGGACATAACACTTGGTGCCTCATAAGACCAGACTACACAGAGGAGCACAAAAAATGTGTGTGTGTGTGTGTGTGTGTGTGTGTGTCAGAGTTCACAGTGGAACATGAAAAATGTGTCATGAATATTAATGTGGGATACTACTGCAATCCAGCACACCCACACCCAACATCTCTCTCTCACACACACACACACATACACACACACACAGCACATATCAGATATTCATCTGAACCTCCCACTGTCCAGCACAGAAGAGATTCATGGCATCCCAGCGATTCCGGTGTTGTTTGACCACAGCAGCACCATGTGTGGGGAACAGCCCAGAGAGACTGGAACCAGAAACAACACCAGCAACCGTAGCAGCACCAGCCAGACCAGTAACACCACCAGCAGTGGAGTGCAGCCAGTCACATCTGTAACCTGCCCACTCACAAACATGGTTTGGCTTATTGCCTAATTCAAACACAAAGACCAAGGCCTATCATTTTCCAACAGAA
>NW_027468576.1:35819488-35824488 GCF_046254945.1 Alosa pseudoharengus | reverse complement strand
AATAGTAGGGTCATATGGGTCATATATTATATGTAAATAGTAGGGTCATATGGGTCATAGTATATGTAAATAGTAGGGTCATATGGGTCATAGTATATGTAAATAGTAGGGTCATATGGGTTATATAGTATATGTAAATAGTAGGGTCATATGGGTCATATAGTATATGTAAATAGTAGGGTCATATGTTATACACTAGAGCAGGGATAGGGATCAGGGCCCTGGCATGATCATCTGTTTATTATCAGTTTGGTTTAAAACACAGCACAAATATACATAAATTATGCACATACACACACAAACACACACACATTCATATGCATGGATGCACACACACACACGCACGGATGCACACACGCACACATACAGACACACGCATACACACACACACCCAGATGCACACACACACGCGCGCACATAGACACCCCCTACTCTGTAATCCTTGTTGGTATGCAACCCGGCCATTCTGACCTCCAACATTCAGCAGATTAACACGCCACTGCCACTCTCTGTATCCCCCTCTCCCTCTCTCTCTCTCTCTCTCTCTCCCTCTCTCTCTCTCTCTCTCTCTCTCTCTCTCTCCCTCTCTCTCTCTCTCTCTCTCCCTCTATCCCCCTTTCCTTTCCTCACTCTCTCTTTCCCTCTCTCCCCTCATCTTTCTGTCTCCCTCTTTCCCTCTCTCATCCTTTCTCTCTGTCTCCCTCTCTCACCCACTCTTCTATCTTCCCTCCCTCTCTATCCCTCTCACCATCTCTCCCATCTTCTCTATCCCTCTCTCCCTCTCTCTACCCTCTCTCATCCTCTCTTCCCTCTCTCCCTCTCGCCCTGTCTCCCCCTCTGCCACTCTGATTCACATGTTCATATCTCGGTCAGCACAGCAGGAAGTAGAGAGATGGGATGTGTATACTGTAGGTATCTGCGTCTGCCAGTCATTGGCTGAGCTCTGTGATTGGCTGTCAAATGGGCTGTGGGTGGGTTTGCATGAGAGCAAGGCAGCAGATGATTGGTCCCTTTCAAGCTTCATCTGCACAGATCCAGTTATTCAGGAAAGTGGATTTCCCCTCTGTTATCCACTGTTTTTGTATATACTGTATGTCAGAACCTCACAGCACTCCACAACAGCACTTCATAACATTAAACAACAGAAGTTCACAGCACTAAACAACAGAACTTCACAACACTAAACAACAGAACTTCACAGCACTAAACAACATAACTTCACAAGATTGAACAACAGAACTTTACAGCACTAAACAACAGAACTTCACAGCACTAAAAAACAGAACTTCACAGTACTAAAAACAGGACTTCACAGGACTAAACAACAGAACTTCTCAACACTAAACAACAGAATTTCACAGAACCTTGAAAAGTGCTAAAGTCTTAAGGCCAATGCTAACACATACCCTTAGGGCCAATGCTAAAGGACATGCAAAACCTTGGGGCCAATGCTAAAAATGCTAACGCTAACGCAAAGCCTTAGGGCCAATGCTAAAGCTAATGCAAAGCCTTAGGGCCAATGCTAAAGGACATGCAAAACCTTTGGGGCCAATGCTAAATCACATGGAAAGCCATAGGACCAATGCTAAAGGAAATTCAAAGCCTTAGGACCAGCTCTATAAGTAATACAAAGCCCATTTCTAAAGATGATGGAAAGAGTATTAAAGGTAAACTATGCAGTATTGGCAATTTCCTTACTGTTTTCTCGGTTTTTGCTTCTTTTTCGCTGGCTCTGTCATGACGAATGTCTGAGAAACTCCATCGCTACCTTGTTCTAGCTGGTGCCTGGCGTGTATGTTTATTTGAATGCAGTAAAGCAATTTGTTACACTCATTATACTTCCTGACACTGAGGCCGTCGGCCCGCCGGCCCACAGTTGCAAGGGTGGTTTTTCCGCTCACAGGCGCTAGGGGGAAGCGAGACGGCCACCATTCAACCCCAAAAATGTCATATAACCATTCCAATGACTCTGAAGCTGTTAAATGAAGGTAAATTAAGCTAAAAAAACTTGCATATTAAGCTA
Source organism: Alosa pseudoharengus (assembly GCF_046254945.1). NCBI lineage: Eukaryota > Metazoa > Chordata > Actinopteri > Clupeiformes > Clupeidae > Alosa > Alosa pseudoharengus. The sequence continues at coordinate 35,822,465 of NW_027468576.1, read as the reverse complement.
CAAAACCTGCATAGTGTGCCATTAAAAGTTAGAAATTAAAAGTTTTCCCCAAAATAATTTTCACAAAGTTCCAGAGAGCAACATTTAGTACGGAAAAGGGACAACTCTCAAGAAGAACCCATGAGAACCCTTGAGAACCCATGAGAACCCATGTTAACCCCTCTAGCTCTGGTCATCTCACCCCTCTAGCTCTGGTCATCTCACCCCTCAAGCTAAACCCTAATCCTAACGTTCACCCTAAACCCTAACTCTAATCCTAACGTTCACCCTAAACCCTAACTCTAATCCTAATGTTCACTCTAAACCAGCGGTTCCCAAACTTTTTTCCCCGCGGACCAGGGTAGGCCATGGCCGTCGTAGCCCCTTGCGTTGGCCGTGAGGCCCCTTTAAAAATCAGAGGTTTACAGGCCACGGTGGCCTTGGTGCCCCCTTCTTTCAATATTCTGCTTTGCGTCCTACTAATAGCGATTTTTATTTAGCCTGTGGCCTGTGAAAATAATCTTTTAATTAATTTAATTAATCTTTTAATTAATTTAGTCTTTTAAGCAGTGGAGAAAGTGACAGCGCAAGAAAGAAAGTGCGTCCAAATGATCTCCCTACCCATTCATCTCGGTGGAATACTTTACGAACCCTTCTTTTAACACATGACAAACCATATATCAGAATAAACAGGAGACCTTACCGAACACAAAGGTGTAAAGCAGTCCCCTGTACAGTTAGCCGTTCCAGAGTAATCCAGTTTTGAATTTGCAGTAAAGTTCGACATACATGGATGTCTCCAAATTTGGGCTTTAAGTTTTACAATGTGTTTAAATTGTTCTACATGATTTCATAACGGGCCAGATACAAAATAAATGTTACAAATATCGCCTAGATATTGGTAAATCAGAGGACAGCTGTCTAAGAGTTTGTGAAAGTAGCCTTAATGATCACAAAATGCTAAGCATGCATCTAGGCTATTTGAGTTTCTTAAAGCTGAGCTGTGCTTAAATTGTTCAATACATGATTTCATAACAGGCCAAATATAAAATAAATGTTATATATAGCCTAGATATCTGTAAATATTAGATGGTCAGATGATTTACAGTTCTATGTAATATGTCATGTTTTCATTTCATGTTTTTGTAATGTTTCATACAGTGATGCAGGTCTACTGCAGTGAATAGGCTAAATACAACTTTGATCATTTTTATAGTCTACTACTGTATAGTTAACTTTGGCCTTGGTGCCCTGACATGTGGCCTTTGTGCCCCCCACCAAATATGCCCAACTGAAGGCCAAGTGGCCTTGCCCCCAGAATGGTGAAATTCCAAGCCTGCCGCGGACCACCTTCTACATCCTGACTCGGCTCCCGTACCCCCACCATCCAACACATAAAAAAGTAACTCATTCTATTGATGCATTCCAGGCATCGTTGTTTAATTAGCCGCCCTACATGATAACATAATCAAAATGTGCAACTGGTCTATGAGCTCTCACGTTAAAAAAACAGTGTGGAGAACCACATTAGAATGGTTAGGTAGCATCTCACTGGAGACCACGCACTGTGGCTTTGGGCAGTCTGTCTCCCAATCCACGTGAAGCCTAGGGCTATGCCTCATCATACTTTCGTTTTCTTCGCGCAGTCTTTTCTGTCTCGTTCTTTCTTTTATCCCCCTGCGCTCCATCTCCACCTTCATTAGTCTGCCCCCCATCCCATTCCATCGTTACCTGTGTCCTGCTCTGTTTCTCTCGCTTCTCCTCTTCGATCGCTTTAATTAGGCCTTTTGGACAGTGTCCCTGTTTTTAGCCAGTTTTCCATGTTTACACAGCCTTTTACCTAGCCTATACTTCAACGAAACTAACGCGCCAGATATTCTGGCTGCCCGCAGGAAATCATGTGAAGCCTATTGTGTGTAGCTTATTTTTTAATGAAAACATACCCTATTATAGAGTTTACAAATGATTTCCTTTAATTTCACGTTTCCATATCATTATAACCTGATTCGAAATTATGTATTATTTATGAATTAATTAGAGTATTAATTAATTAATCATTTTTAACTCCTTTCCGCCATTGCCCTTTTCATCTCTAAACCTTAACTCTAACCCTGACGTCAACCCTAACCCCTGACCCTGATGTTAACCCGGATGTTAACCTTAACCCCTAACCCTAATATTAACCCTAATATTAACCCTAACCCTAATATTAACCCATAACCATATCCAGACTTTAACTTCAAACAGTGGGTGGAGCTTTGGCCTCATGCTGCAATGGTCTGACCCGCCAATGTTCTCTCCTCCCTCTCTCTCTCTGCCACCCTCTCTTTTCTCTCTCTCTCGGTCTGTCTCTCCCTCTCTCTCTTCCTTCTCCCCTCTCTCTCTTTCTCTCTCTGCCTGTCTGTCCTCTATCTTTCTCTCTCTCTTCCTCTTCTTATTTTACCCTCTCTCTCCCTCTCTCTCTTCCTCCCCTCTCTCTCCCTCCCTCTCTCTTCCTCTCTCTTCCTCCCCTCTCTCTCTCCCTCTCTCTTCCTCTTCCCATGCCTCTTCTTATTTTACCCTCTCCCTCTCTCTCTTCCTCCTCTCTCTCCCTCTCTCTCCCTCTCTCTCTTCCTCCTCCCTCTCTCTCTGTCTCTCTCTCCCTCTCTCTCTTCCTCCTCCCTCTCTCTGTCTCTCTCTTCCTCCTCTCTCTCCCTCTCTCTCCCTCTCTCTCTTCCTCCTCTCTCTCTGTCTCTCTCTCCCTCTCTCTCCATCTCTCTCTTCCTCCCCTCTCTCTCCATCTCTCTCTTCCTCCCCTCTCTCTCCCTCTCTCTCTTCCTCCTTTCTCTCCCTCTCTCTCCCTCTCTCTCTTCCTCCTCCCTCTCTCTCCCTCTCTCTCCCTCTCTCTCCCTCTCTCTCTTCCTCCTCCCTCTCTCTCCCTCTCTCTCTTCCTCCTCCCTCTCTCTCCCTCTCTCTCCCTCTCTCTCTTCCTCCCCCTCTCTCTCCCTCTCTCTCTTCC
>NW_027468576.1:35799488-35804488 GCF_046254945.1 Alosa pseudoharengus | reverse complement strand
CATGCATGCATATGAATACACATATGACATATATCAGCATGCATGCATATGAATCCACAGGCATATATCAGTATGCATATTATCCACACAGACATACTGTATATCAGCATGCATGCATATTATCCACACAGACATACTGTATATCAGCATGCATGCATATTATCCACACAGACATACTGTATATCAGCATGCATGCATATGGATACACAGCCTATGACCACACAGACATTATCCTCATGCATGCATCCGAGCACACAGGAATTCTGTCCTCCACACACAAGAGTGTGTGTGTTAGTGTCTGTAGGATGTTTAAAGGAGTGTGTTAGTGTCTGTAGGATGTTTAAAGGATGTCCTCAACACAGGAGTGTGTGTGTCTGTAGGATGTTTAAAGGAGTGTGTTAGTGTCTGTAGGATGTTTACAGGAGTGTGTTAGTGTCTGTAGGATGTTTAAAGGATGTCCTCAACACAGGAGTGTGTGTGTGTCTGTAGGATGTTTAAAGGAGTGTGTTAGTGTCTGTATGATGTTTAAAGGGAGTGTGTTAGTGTCTGTAGGATGTTTAAAGGATGTCCTCAACACAGGAGTGTGTGTGTCTGTAGGATGTTTAAATGAGTGTGTTAGTGTCTGTAGGATGTTTAAAGGATGTCCTCAACACAGGAGTGTGTGTGTCTGTAGGATGTTTAAAGGAGTGTGTTAGTGTCTGTAGGATGTTTACAGGAGTGTGTTAGTGTCTGTAGGATGTTTAAAGGATGTCCTCAACATAGGAGTGTGTGTGTCTGTAGGATGTTTAAATGAGTGTGTTAGTGTCTGTAGGATGTTTAAAGGATGTCCTCAACACAGGAGTGTGTGTGTGTCTGTAGGATGTTTAAAGGAGTGTGTTAGTGTCTGTAGGATGTTTAAAGGAGTGTGTTAGTGTCTGTAGGATGTTTAAAGGAGTGTGTTAGTGTCTGTAGGATGTTTAAAGGATGTCCTCAACACAGGAGTGTGTGTGTGTCTGTAGGATGTTTAAAGGAGTGTGTTAGTGTCTGTAGGATGTTTAAAGGAGTGTGTTAGTGTCTGTAGGATGTTTAAATGAGTGTGTTAGTGTCTGTAGGATGTTTAAAGGATGTCCTCAACACAGGAGTGTGTGTGTGTCTGTAGGATGTTTAAAAGAGTGTGTTAGTGTCTGTAGGATGTTTAAAGGAGTGTGTTAGTGTCTGTAGGATGTTTACAGGAGTGTGTTAGTGTCTGTAGGATGTTTAAAGGATGTCCTCAACACAGGAGTGTGTTAGTGTCTGTAGGATGTTTAAAGGAGTGTGTTAGTGTCTGTAGGATGTTTAAAGGATGTCCTCAACACAGGAGTGTGTGTGTGTCTGTAGGATGTTTAAAGGAGTGTGTTAGTGTCTGTATGATGTTTAAAGGATGTCCTCAACACAGGAGTGTGTTAGTGTCTGTAGGATGTTTAAAGGATGTCCTCAACACAGGAGTGTGTGTGTCTGTAGGATGTTTACAGGAGTGTGATAGTGTCTGTAGAACGTTTACAGGATGCTTATGGAAATGTTTCCTCCTCAGGAGCCCGCTGAGGACGGTCAGATTTCCGCAGTCAATCCGTGTGTGTGTGTGTGTGTGTGTGTGTCTGCACCAGCTGCTCTGTCTCTGTGTGTGAGCGCGCTGCTCAGCCATGTCATCCATTGCGGTTCTGTTGTAAATAATGTATGATCATGCTGCCTGCTGAGGGTTCTGGCGGAATGTTCTCCGTCGTTACTGCGGTTCTAGGGGAATGTTCTCCGTCGTGACTGCGGTTCTAGGGGGATGTTCTCCGTCGTGACTGCTGCCAGGCTGGTGGCAGATGGTAGGACATCTTGGGTCTCGCCATGCTCCTGAGCTCTGGTCCAAGAGGCCCGGACATACGTGTGTGTGTGTGTGTGTGTGTGTGTGTGTGTGTGTGTGTGTGTGTGTGTCTGTGTGTGTGTGTGAGAGAGAGAGACTGTGTGTGTGTGTGTGAGAGAGAGAGATTGTGTGTGTGTGTGTGTGTGTGTGTGTGTGTGTGTGTGTGTGTGTGTGTGCTTACCAGTTACACATAGAAAAAACAGAAAGGGAGATTTTTGTGTCCCTGTTTCTTCCGATTAGGCCTTGTTAGTGTGCAGAGGACAGGGTGACAGCGGCCCCTGGGGGGACAGATCGCAGGGTCTTGGGAGGTCTCTGGGCAGTAGCAGCAGCAGCAGCCACAGCAGTAGGGATGGTATGAGCAGCCCTGGGTTATTGTGCAGTCACACAGCAGTGACACAGCAGTGACAGCCATCAGCCATCCCTCCTGCTCCTGAGCGCTATAAACAGACATAGAGAGGGAGAGGGAGAGGGAGTTCTCACTACCTCTTTTCTTTCTGTGTTTTCTCACTCACCCCCATACACAAACACATACACTCTCTCACGCTCCTGTCTGCATTTATCCTCACACACATTCTCACCCCCCCCCCCCCACACACACACACACACACTCATACTGTACACACATACACGCACTCTCTCACTCCCCCCCCTCCTATACACACACACACACACACACACACACACACACACACACACACACACACATAAACTTACCCATACACTACCCATGTAAGTATGTATGCCAGTATGGGGAACCTGGTCTGAATGTAATTGTGTATACCAGGCAAAGATGGATAACTTGGTAATGGTCATGGGGCAGGAGGTAAGTGGAGAGTGTATCTATGGGTGTGTGCATACATATGTGTGTGTGTGTGTGTGTGTGTGTGTGTGTGTGTGTGTGTGTGTGCGTGTGTGTGTGCACACACACACCTGTGTGGGTGTGTGTGTGTGTGCATGCACATGTGTGTGTTTGTGTGTGGGTGTGTGTGTGTGCGTGCCATGGCTGACGTTCCACTCCCCTGTAGGTAGAGTCTCTGGACTTTGACGAGCCGTCTGGTGGAGAGGAGGCCGCAGCCCCACCCTTCTCCTCGCTGTATGCTCACAGCCACACCCTCCAGCAGGTAACCCCCCCCCCCACCCCACCCCCACCCCCCGGAGCATGCTCACTGCTGTGTTTCCCTCTTTGCCGTGTGTGTGTGTGTGTGAGAGAGAGAGAGAGAGAGAGAGAGAGAGAGAGAGAGAGAGAGAGAGAGAGAGAGAGATAGTGCATGTGTGTGTGTGTCTTGTTGGACCGGCCGCTGAGCGCGGAGTTGGAGCTTTGTGTGTGTGTGTGTGTGTGTGAGTGTGTGTGTGTGTGTGTGTGTGTGTTCCCCCCAGCTGTGCGCTGCAGTATGGTCTGTCACCATTAGGTGTCAGGAGAGGACAGAGTGCTGAGCCGCTCGAGTGCCGGGCAGTGTCTCTGTGAGAGAAACTAGATATCTGGAGCTGCTGGGCTGCAATGTAATTGTGTACTCTAATGCTAAAGCACTAGGATTTGTGCTGTTTGTGCCAGTGTGTTTGAAGAGTGGTTGTGAGTGTGCTTTGTTGTGTTGTGTACTGCGTATGTATTGACAAGAAATTAAAAACAACTCAAATTCTGTGAAACAAATACAATCTGAATGATTTATTCTGTTATATTTCTTTCAATTATACCGGTTCTATGGGCTCAGGAGCAGATAGCTGTTAGACCCAGATACAGATATTCAACTTCACAGAGATGCTGCAGTGGGGTTGACGTTAGGTAAAGGGAGATATTCAACCTTCCAGAGATGTTTGGTGGGATTAGGGCTACTGGTAGAGATGTATGGTGGGATTAGGGCTACTGACATATACGGTGGGATTAGGGCTACTGAGATGTACGGTGGGATTAGGGCTACTGGTAGAGATGTACGGTGGAATTAGGGCTACTGAGATGTACGGTGGGATTAGGGCTATTTAGATGTACGGTGGGATTAGGGCTACTGGTAGAGATGGACGGTGGAATTAGGGCTACTGAGATGTACAGTGGGATTAGGGCTACTGGTAGAGATGTGCGGTGGGATTAGGGCTACTGAGATGTACGGTGGGATTAGGGCTACTGAGATGTACGGTGGGATTAGGGCTACTGGTAGAGATGTTTGGTGGGATTAGGGCTACTGGTAGAGATGTACGGTGGGATTAGGGCTACTGAGATGTACGGTGGGATTAGGGCTACTGGTAGAGATGTTTGGTGGGATTAGGGCTACTGGGAGAGATGTTTGGTAGAATTTGGGCTATTGAGATGTACGGTGGGATTAGGGCTACTGGTAAAGATGTTTGGTGGGATTAGGGCTACTGGTAGAAATGTACGGTGGGATTAGGGCTACTGGTAGAGATGTTTCGTGGGATTAAGGCTACTGGTAGAGATGTTTGGTGGGATTAGGGCTACTGGTAGAGATGTACGGTGGGATTAGGGCTACTGGTAGAGATGGAGAGCTATTGAACGTACAGTACAGTCTACTCTACTTCTCTATTGAACACACAATGCACTCTACACGGTGGTGATCAGTGTGTGTTGTTGATATATCTGTGTGGCTGTCACGGTGATGATCAGTGTGTGTTGTTGATATATCTGTGTGGCTGTCACGGTAATGATCAGTGTGTGTTGTTGATATATCTGTGTGGCTGTCACGGTGATGATCAGTGTGTGTTGTTGATATATCTGTGTGGCTGTCACGGTGGTGATCAGTGTGTGTTGTTGATATATCTGTGTGGCTGTCACGGTGATGATATCAATATGAATTAGAGGTCTGCAGACCCGCGGGACCCGACGCAAAAGAGTGCGGCGCGGGACAACTTTTGAAAGCTCTTAGTGGTGCGTTCACGGGTGCGGGACAAACCGATGATTCCCTGCACTCCCGCAAATTAAATATGTGCGTAAAATTAAATATGGAAATGATTAAAGTAGTGTTCATAACTATAGTTCAGCTGGATGTTCTTCTAGGCAGCATTAAATAACGTGGTTTAAGCATAACTGACGGATAGCAGGCCTATAGCCTATATTGTCGTTTATGTGGGTTCAATTTGTTCCTGCTGCTCGTTGTCAAAACTCAAAAATCGAAAGCATGACAGAGGA
>NW_027468576.1:35789488-35794488 GCF_046254945.1 Alosa pseudoharengus | reverse complement strand
GTGTGTGTGTGTGTGTGTTTGTGTGAGTGGTGTGTTTGAGAATCACTGTGTGTGTGTCGGGGGTGGGGGGGTTGATTTTGGGCCATTTTGGTCCTGCTGTGTTACACTTGAGTTATGACATCATAGTTATGATGTGTTATGGTTTGGTTGTGATGTGTCATAGTAGAATAATGATGTCATAATTGCCTTATGATGTGTCATTATTTGGTTTTGCTGTGTCATGGTTTGGTCAAGTTTTTTAATAGTTGGGTTCTGTTGGGTCATGGTTGGTATGATATGTCATGGTTATTTTCTTCCTCTTCCCCTTAAGGTGTCAGAGACACATGCATGCTGGCTACCCCTGCTGATTGCTTCATTTAGTTTGCCCTTTTCTGCAGATTGGTGTTTACCTGTGTGGCTCACGATTTAACCACTTGCAACCATTTGATTTCGATTTGTGTATCTACCCGTATAGTCCTCATATGCACAGTATACAGTATAACATATGCACAGTCTATATGCACAGTAAACCATGTACACAGTCTATATGCACAGTGATGTGCATTACTTTGATTTATGCAAATCACTACTGCAACATTACACTGACCCTTTGGGGATTAACAAAGTCATCTATGTATGTATGTATGTATGTATGTATGTATGTATGTATCTATCTATCTATCTATCTATCTATCTATCTATCTATCTATCTATCTATCTATCTAGTTATGGCTGGGGTATGTTCTGCCATGGTGGGGTTATGATGTGGGAATTCAGAGCTGCTGTCCATGCATTCCCTCTATGTCGTCTCTCATGTGATTTTGTAGTTTGTTACTGAGACGACATTTATGGGCTGTACAGGGGTAACAGACAATTATGTTTCTCAACTGTAGGGGGACCCTGAGAGCGATTCTTCTTTAGTGCTGCTTTATGTGTTATTTCTAAGCAGTGAGACTGTTTTGCGGTCATGGCTGTAGTTCACTCAAAGTTACAATGTAGTGGAATATCCATGTGTGTGTGTGTGTGTGTGTGTGTGTGTGTGTGTGTGTGTGTGTGTGTGTGTGTGTGTGTGTGTGTGGATTTGGATGTGTGTATTTATGTGTGTCCAAAAAAGTGGAATAGAAATGGCAAAATTATAGGTGACATGACATATGACAACTGATTCAACACTTGTGCATATAATGACTCAATTGGTGAAATAATGCTAAAATGTTTTGGGGAAAGCAGTTGCTGTTTGTTCGAAGTGATGAGACATTGCTTTTATGATGTGCACAAGTGACTGCATGCTGTGGAGGCTGAAGTAGTAGTTTTGAGAATTTAAATTCTGATCTAAGTAATGCACTAAAGTGACTGAGAATAAACGCAATGTGTGTGTGTGTGTGTGTTTGTGTGTGTGTGTGTGTGTGTATGTATACGTGTGTGGGTGTATTTATGTGTTTTTATATATGTGTGTGTGTGTGTGTGTGTGTGTGTGTGTATTTATATGTGTGTGGGTGTATTTATGTGTTTTTATATGTGTGTGTGTGTGTGTGTGTGTGTGTATTTATACGTGTGTGGGTGTATTTATGTGTTTTTATATATGTGTGTGTGTGTGTGTGTGTGTGTGTGTGTGTGTATTTATACGTGTGTGGGTGTATTTATGTGTTTTTATATGTGTGTGTGTGTGTGTGTGTGTGTGTGTGTATTTATACATGTGTATTTTCTTCTTCCAGGCAAGTCCAGCACCAGTGGTGGTGAACACAGAGAGCCTAGACGCGCCTTACATAGACTCGCCTCCTTACGTGAGTGTCCCCTCTCACACACACACCTCCTTACATAGACTCGCCTCCTTACGTGAGTGTCACCTCTCACACACACACCTTCTTATGTGGGATTCAACTCTTATGGGCACACCCCCTTACCTAAACTTGTCCCCATATATAGACACGCCTCCTGTGAGATTCAAGTCTTATGGACACGCCCCCTTGCATAGACATACACCCATGTATAGACACACCTCTTTTTCTGAGTCTCAGCTCTCATAGACACACCTCCTTATGTGAGTGACAGCTCTCATAGACACACCTCCTTTCCCACTGACCTGTAAGATTCTGTGGATTCTGTGGGGGTCACCACTCACCTTGTGTTTTCTCATCTCAGAGGGAGAAGAAGGTACACAGAGAGAGTGATAGAGGGAAAGATAGGATGAAACAGAAAGGGATAAATGGAGGGAGAGAGGGAGAGAGAGAGAGAGGGAGAAGGGGGTAGGAAGATTGTAAGAGAGGGAGGGTGGGAGAGGGACAGAGATGGAGGCAGAGAACGATAGAATGATGGAGAGAGAGGGAGGGAGAGAGATGGAGAAATAGAGTGAGAGGGAGAGCGAGAGAGAGCGAGAGAGAGAGAGAAGGAGAGCGAGAGGGAGAGAGGGAGAGAGAGGGAAAGCCAGAGGGAGAGAGGGAGAGAGAGGGAAAGCCAGAGGGAGAGAGTGAGAGGGAGAGAGGGAGAGAGAGAGAGGGAGAGAGCGGGAGGGAGATGTGTGCTTGCGTTTGTGGAGCTGTCCGTGGTGCTGAAATGAAGATCCATCAGCAGCTCCACACTTGTTTCTGCTTAGAGCTTCATTATCTACCAACTCTCATTGTCTTTTTATCATTTACTAAATACATCTCTCTCTTTCTCCCTCTGTGTGTGTGTGTGTGTGTGTGTGTGTGTGTGTGTGTGTGTTTGAATATTTGCAGGTCAATGGAACAGACGCAGAGTACGAGTTTGAGGAAATCACTCTGGAACGGGTAAGACTCCTCACTGTGATGACACTGCCCCCCTTTCTGCTTCCTGCCGTCCTCCAGTTTCACATGCAGGCTTTCCCCTCTCTCAGAGCTGCCTGAGCTGCTCTCAATAAAGCCTGAATGTATGTGTGTGTGTGTGTGTGTGTGTGTGTGTGTGTGTGTGTGTGTGTGTGTGTGTGTGTGTGTGTGTGTGTTAGTGTGTGTGTGTAAAAGACCGCCAGTGGGGATGCTCTGACCTCAATCAGCATGCCTCTGTATTCACTACACAAAGAATCATGGTCTCTAACAAACAAATACACACACACATAACCACACACATACACACACACACACACACACACACACACACACACACACACACACACACACACACACACACACACACACACACACACACACATACACACAAACATATGCACAGCTGCACACACTAGCACACACACACACACACACACACACACACACATACAGCGGGGAAAATAAGTATTGAACACGTCAACATTTTTTTCAGTAAGTATACTTTCAATGAGGCTATTTGCATGAAATTTTCACCAGACATTAGTATTAACTCAGATAATCCACCCATATAAAAAATCCAAACATTAAAGTCCATAGGTAGAGTTATGTGCAATAAAGTGGAATGACACAGAAAAAAAGTATTGAACACGCCTGCTGAAAATACTTTGTGGAAAAGCCTTTATTCGTAATGACAGCTTCAAGGCATTTCCTGTATGATGAAACTAATCAGTCGCAGTATTCTGGTGTGAGTTTGGCCCATTCTTTTAAACAGATAGTACTTTAATATTGAAGATTTCAGGGGTCCCTCTTGTGAATCCTGATCTTTAGTTAACTTCCAAAACTGTTCAATTGAATTGAAGTCAGGACCTTGATTTCCTTTCTCTGAAACCAATTGAGAGTTTCCTTTGCTGAATGGTTTGGATCATTGTCCTGCTGGAAGGTCTAGCCATGTCTCATCCTCATCATCCTGGTGGAAGTAAATATTCTCCCAGAACAAAATGACTCCATTCATCATTTCTTCAACTGTATGAAGTCTGCTAGTACCATGACATGAAAAACAGCCCACACCATGATGCCACCACCCCCAAACCTCACTGTTGGTAGGGTATTTTTAGGGTGATGCACAGTGCCATTTCTCCTCCAAATATGGTGTGTAGTATGACATCCAAAAAGTTAAATTTTTAACCAGAATACATTCTCTCAGTATTTCATAGGATTGTTCAAATGTTGTGTTGCAAACTTTCAACAAGTTTTGACATGTTTTTCTTCAGCAATAGAGTCATGCGGGATGAGCGTGCATAGAGGCCATGGCAGTGGAGTGCATTACCTATGATTTTCTCTGTAACAATTGTACCTGCTGCCTCCAAATCTTTCTGGAGCTTTCTCAGAGTGGTCCTTGGCTCTTGGGCTACTCTTCTGACTATCCTTCTGACTTCCTGATCAGAAATCTTGCAAGGAGATCCTGTGCATGGCCAGTTGATGATGTAGTGATGTTCCTTCCACTTGCAAATAATGGCTCCAATACTACTTGCTGGATGATTCTGAAGTTTTGAAGTGCATCTGTAACCAGTTCCATTGATATGTTTGGCAACAATAAGGTTGCAAAAATCTTGGGAGAGCTCTTTGCTTTTACCCATCATGAAATCTTTCTTGTGTGACACCTTGCTAACAAAAAACCTTTTTATAGCATACCAGTATGTACTAACCCAGCTTATATCAATTTGAATAGATAGTAGGAGGGATAATTTCTCTAACTACTTGTAGATTCCAGTTTGTTCCTTGCCATTCTTTGCGTTTGTGTACTGCTTTTTCTTAGCGTGTTCAATACTTTTTCCCTGTGCCATTCCACTTTTTTACTCATAACACTACTTTTAGACATTAATGTTTTTAATATATGTGTGGATTTTTATATATGTGTGGATAACCTAAGTTAATGCTAATGTCCGGTGAAAATTTCATGCGAATAGCCTCACTGGAAGTATACTTACTGAAGAAAATGTTGACGTTTTCCCCGCTGTATATAGACACACACACATGCACAGATGCACACACACACACACACACAGCCACAGATACGCAAACTAATTTACATGCGCGCGAACACACACAGATACACACACACACACACACACACACACACACACTGTTTATACCCTAATGCCACTTTCCAAAGGTTTTGTGAATAGTGTTCTGTTTTATTGAAAACCAGCCCATTCCTGATGTGAGGGAGGGCGGACATAG
>NW_027468576.1:35779488-35784488 GCF_046254945.1 Alosa pseudoharengus | reverse complement strand
TGTGATATTCAGTAGAACAGCTCAGTCTCTCACGTGTGATATTCAGTAGAACAGCTCAGTCTCTCACGTGTGATATTCAGTAGAACAGCACAGTCTCCTGTTTCACGTGTGATATTCAGTAGAACAGCACAGTCTCTCACGTGTGATATTCAGTAGAATAGCACAGTCTCCGGACTCTCGTGTGATATTCAGTAGAACAGCTCAGTCTCCGGACTCTCGTGTGTGATGTTGATCAATAGGAAAGATGCCCTTAACTCATTGAGTGCCAAAAACTTAATATTAAGTTTTTAGCTTTTTTTTAATTACGAAACTAGACACTCTAACACACCTTATATGTGATTTTGGGAACTCTGTGATGAATGGAAATTAAATATATGACGATCGGTAACTCATGAAAACGCAAGATCTGGACATTTTATCTGGACGTTTGATTTTAACTCGGCTTTTGATGGTTGCCGCTTTGTTTCGAATCAGTCACTGATTAGCCTATCAGTGACATGCACGCCAGGTCAAAATCAGGTCATTTATTTTCGTGGGTTTATCACTAGGTGGCAGGTCTCGTTAGATCTCTTCCCAGAAACTTTGCAGGCAACACTTCTCAGGTGCTGAAGGGAGAAATGAAAAAGTCGAAGAAAAAGATATTGCAGCTTGGTTGATTAGCTTGGGATTTCTCAGGAACAGAGGTGTGTAGAAATACACGGTTTGCACCCACTGAGAGCTTAAAGTCTCACCTTTCAAACGAGCCATTGTATGTGTTCATAGCTATAACACAGAATATGCTGTAGCTGTACAAAAATCATCAACAATGGTCTAGATTGCTGACACTCTAGGACAAAGCTTCCGAAAACAGCTTGGCATTCAATGAGTTAAGATGTCCTCTTGCCCGTCTGCAGGTTGGACATGCTAACGAGCTAACACGCTAACATGCTAATGGATGTAGTGGAGCTCAATAAAGAAGCTCAATAAAGAAATGTAAATGCTAACACGCTAACATGCTAATGGATTTTGCCTGTGCTGCAGCATATTCCCCCCACGGGGACAGCTATATTAGCCCCCCTGGACACCTGACGCCCCCCACACCTGGACACTACTCCCCCCTCCCCACGGGCATGTTGGGAGAGGAGGACATCCCAAGGTGAGAAGTCTCCCATTGCTAAAGCATGACATAGAAATGATGGGCCCGCAAACTTGTCTGTTACCAGTGTGTGTTTGCACAGTGTGTGTTTAACCAGTGTGTTTAACCAGTGTGAGTGTTTTAGTTGTGTGTGTTTTAATGATGCATGTTTTTTTTATGTTTATTTTAACATTTTTGGGGTATTTTAGCACTTGATGGGAATGAATGAATGAATGAATGAATAAATGAAAAGTGAGTTAATCCATCAGTCATTTTTACAGAAAAAGCCGTGACGATATATTTTCAGCGAGCATGTTTACTGTAATAAATAGTGTGTGTATTAAAGTGTGCATTTTTAGTAGGGACTGTTTTGTTTTAGGGGTGTGTGTGTAATTAACCTATTTGTATGTGTCACTGAGTAGTGTGTGTGTGTGATGTGAAAGTTTTAGTGGGTATTAAACATATGTATGTTTATCGGTCTCTGCGTTTGAAGTGTGCCTGTTTAAGCAGTGTGTGTCTCGGGAGACAGAGGCATCCATGGGTGTAGTGCCATCTACTGGATAAAACCACAAATTACACCCTCACAGATAAGCAGAGTATGACACTTCAAGTGTTGAGTTAATCACACCCACCATGACATCAGCACACCTGTAGGGGAGTTAATTCAACTTGCCACAGCATCAGCGCACCTGTAGGGAGTTAATAACACCTGCCATGGCATCAGCACCGCTGTAGGAGAGTTGTTAATTCGCCTTATTCACGCGGTGGCTATTGTGTAAACAAAAACGAGGCTACCGGGTACACTGACTATATCATTAATATTTATAGTTAAAAATGTATAATTAATTTGTGCAGTGTGGTGCTTAAGATTATACAGTGCACTGCACTGTATTGTATTGTTGAGTTGGTCTTGTATTATTGATTTAGAGGCACAGTACCATATTATTGAGTTGGATGCACAGTGTTGAATTATTGAATTGGATGCACAGGGCTGTATTATTGAGTTGGATTCATGAATCTGTATTATTGAGTTGGATTCATGATGCTGTGTTATTGCGCTGGATGCATGATGCTGTATTATTGAGTTGGATACACAGGGCTGCATTGTTGAGTTGGGGGCACAGAGCTGTATTATTGAGTTGGATGATACTGTATTATTGCGTTGGATGCATGATGCTGTATTATTGAGTTAGATTCATGATGCTGTATTATTGAGTTGGGGGCACAGAGCTGTATTATTGAGTTGGATTCAGAATGCTGTATTATTGAGTTGGATTCATGATGCTGTATTATTGAGTTGGATTCATGAAGCTGTATTATTGAGTTGGATTCACAGGGCTGTATTATTGAGTTGGATTCAGGATGCTGTATTATTGAGTTGGATTCACAGGGCTGTATTATTGAGTTGGATTCACAGGGCTGTATTATTGAGTTGGATTCACAGGGCTGTATTATTGAGTTGGATTCACAGGGCTGTATTATTGAGTTGGATTCACAGGGCTGTATTATTGAGTTGGATTCACAGGGCTGTATTATTGAGTTGGATTCAGGATGCTGTATTGTTGAGTTGGATTCACACGGCTGTATTATTGAGTTGGATTCACAGGGCTGTATTATTGAGTTGGATTCAGGATGCTGTATTATTGAGTTGGATTCACAGGGCTGTATTATTGAGTTGGATTCACAGGGCTGTATTATTGAGTTGGATACACAGGGCTGTATTATTGAGTTGGATTCACAGGGCTGTATTATTGAGTTGGATTCACAGGGCTGTATTATTGAGTTGGATTCACAGGGCTGTATTATTGAGTTGGATTCACAGGGCTGTATTATTGAGTTGGATTCACAGGGCTGTATTATTGAGTTGGATTCACAGGGCTGTATTATTGAGTTGGATTCACAGGGCTGTATTATTGAGTTGGATTCACAGGGCTGTATTATTGAGTTGGATTCACAGGGCTGTATTATTGAGTTGGGGGCACAGGGCTGTATTATTGAGTTGGATTCACAGGGCTGTATTATTGAGTTGGATTCACAGGGCTGTATTATTGAGTTGAATTCACAGGGCTGTATTATTGAGTTGGATTCACAGGGCTGTATTATTGAGTTGGGGGCACAGGGCTGTATTGTTGAGTTGGATTCACAGGGCTGTATTGTTGAGTTGGATTCACAGGGCTGTATTATTGAGTTGGATTCACAGGGCTGTATTATTGAGTTGGGGGCACAGGGCTGTATTATTGAGTTGGGGGCACAGGGCTGTATTATTGAGTTGGGGGCACAGGGCTGTATTATTGAGTTGGGGGCACAGGGCTGTATTATTGAGTTGGGGGCACAGGGCTGTATTATTGAGTTGGATTCACAGGGCTGTATTATTGAGTTGGATTCACAGGGCTGTATTATTGAGTTGGATTCACAGGGCTGTATTATTGAGTTGGATTCACAGGGCTGTATTATTGAGTTGGATTCACAGGGCTGTGGTTCGGGTATTTTAGCACTTGATGGGAATGAATGAATGAATGAATGAATAAATGAAAAGTGAGTTAATCCATCAGTCATTTTTACAGAAAAAGCCGTGACGATATATTTTCAGCGAGCATGTTTACTGTAATAAATAGTGTGTGTATTAAAGTGTGCATTTTTAGTAGGGACTGTTTTGTTTTAGGGGTGTGTGTGTAATTAACCTATTTGTATGTGTCACTGAGTAGTGTGTGTGTGTGATGTGAAAGTTTTAGTGGGTATTAAACATATGTATGTTTATCGGTCTCTGCGTTTGAAGTGTGCCTGTTTAAGCAGTGTGTGTCTCGGGAGACAGAGGCATCCATGGGTGTAGTGCCATCTACTGGATAAAACCACAAATTACACCCTCACAGATAAGCAGAGTATGACACTTCAAGTGTTGAGTTAATCACACCCACCATGACATCAGCACACCTGTAGGGGAGTTAATTCAACTTGCCACAGCATCAGCGCACCTGTAGGGAGTTAATAACACCTGCCATGGCATCAGCACCGCTGTAGGAGAGTTGTTAATTCGCCTTATTCACGCGGTGGCTATTGTGTAAACAAAAACGAGGCTACCGGGTACACTGACTATATCATTAATATTTATAGTTAAAAATGTATAATTAATTTGTGCAGTGTGGTGCTTAAGATTATACAGTGCACTGCACTGTATTGTATTGTTGAGTTGGTCTTGTATTATTGATTTAGAGGCACAGTACCATATTATTGAGTTGGATGCACAGTGTTGAATTATTGAATTGGATGCACAGGGCTGTATTATTGAGTTGGATTCATGAATCTGTATTATTGAGTTGGATTCATGATGCTGTGTTATTGCGCTGGATGCATGATGCTGTATTATTGAGTTGGATACACAGGGCTGCATTGTTGAGTTGGGGGCACAGAGCTGTATTATTGAGTTGGATGATACTGTATTATTGCGTTGGATGCATGATGCTGTATTATTGAGTTAGATTCATGATGCTGTATTATTGAGTTGGGGGCACAGAGCTGTATTATTGAGTTGGATTCAGAATGCTGTATTATTGAGTTGGATTCATGATGCTGTATTATTGAGTTGGATTCATGAAGCTGTATTATTGAGTTGGATTCACAGGGCTGTATTATTGAGTTGGATTCAGGATGCTGTATTATTGAGTTGGATTCACAGGGCTGTATTATTGAGTTGGATTCACAGGGCTGTATTATTGAGTTGGATTCACAGGGCTGTATTATTGAGTTGGATTCACAGGGCTGTATTATTGAGTTGGATTCAGGATGCTGTATTGTTGAGTTGGATTCACACGGCTGTATTATTGAGTTGGATTCACAGGGCTGTATTATTGAGTTGGATTCAGGATGCTGTATTATTGAGTTGGATTCA
>NW_027468576.1:35756988-35771988 GCF_046254945.1 Alosa pseudoharengus | reverse complement strand
TACACACATACACACACAGACACACACACACACACACACAGACACACACTCTTACACACTCCTGCTCTCTCTGTCATAGATTACAGCCGTTTCGAAGCGAAGATCCATGACCTCCGGGAGCAGATGATGAGCAGTGCAGTTTCCTCTGCTTCCGGGTCGCTACGCACAAGTCAGAGGAAGAGCTTCTATGTCAGGTACGGCCTACTCCAATGAGAGGAAGAGCTTCCATGTCAGGTACGGCCTAACCCAGTCAGAGGAAGAGCTTCTATGTCAGGTACGGCCTAACCTAGTCAGAGGAAGAGCTTCTTTGTCAGGCACAGCCTAACCCAATCAGAACAATAGCTTCTATGTCAGGTACTGCCTTACCCAATCAGTGGAAGAGCTTCTATGTCAGGTACCGCCTTACCCAATCAGAGGAAGAGCTACTATGTCAGGTACCGCCTAACCCAGTCAGAGGAAGAGCTTCTATATCAGGTACTGCCTTACCCAATCAGAGGAAGAGCTTCTATGTCAGGTACCGCCTTACTTAATGAGAACAATAGCTTCTATGTCAGGTACCGCCTTACCCAATCAGAGGAAGAGCTTCTATGTCAGGTACTGTACCACCTTACTTAATCAGAACAATAGCTTCTACGTCAGGTACCGCCTTACACAATCAGAGGAAGAGCTTCTATGTCAGGTACCGCCTTACCCAATCAGAGGGCAGGCTTTTACATATATCAGGCACCTCATCAGACTCCGTGCACAACCTATGCTTGTCCCCATACAATCAGGACACACACACACATACAACAGCAACAATTCTCTCTCTCTCTCTCTCGCTTCCACATAAACACACACACACACACACACACATACATACAGAGCTCACTGTCTGCTTACATACAGACTAAGGGAGGAGAAACACACATCACACACACTCCTGTTTAACCCTGACACACGTCAAGCACACCTCACACACATTCTAGCAGAACATATGTCACACACACACTCCTATTCAACCCTATCACACATTGCTCACACATTCCAGTAGAACCCTACGGGCTGTTTTATGATTTCGCATCAAATCGACGCTGTAATTACACTCCGCCTCTACGCCTCAGAAGGACGTAGAAGAACTTTTCTCAGAAGGACGTCTCGTGTGTTTGCATAGCTCACCACCGATCTGCTAGCTGCAGGAGCAAACTCCATAGAATGCCATGTTTTTGGGCCTTCTCTTGCTCACTACCTAACAGTGTATTCAGATTTCAGACAGCCTTGTTATTGCAACCTATAAAGTTGTCTGAGGCTATTTGTGTGGTGTCTGCCAGTGTCTGCCTTGATTCAGATTTTAAAATGGAGAAAAAAAGAAGCTGGTTAAATCCAGCTTCTTCCACCTACGGCTCTTATCGAAGGTCAAGCCATTTTTATCATTTTTAACACTTTGAAACGGTTATACACGCCTTCATTTCATCCTGCCTCAATTACCGCAGTGGCGTCACTGCTGGCATCAACAACCTTTGTTGTTTTATTGTATATACACCACCTCAAGCTGGTGAGTATTCTGACGCATAATGGCTGCCGTGCATCACTCAGGTGGGTGCTACACATTGGTGGTGGTTAGTGAGGTTCTCATCACTCAGATGGGGCTACACATTGATGGTGGTTAGTGATGTTCCCCCTTCACTGTGAAGCGCTTTGAGTGTCCAGGGGCCTGTACTACGAAGGGAGCTTAACCTACCCAGATGTAACCCAGGGTTACTTTGTTAAACCGGGGTTGACAAAACCTGGTTATCTTTAGTGGTGTTAATCGGTACTACGACGCTGATTATGAAGTTGATTTGTTGAGCGGGGTTAACCTCATTGGAGTTTGTGCGCGTTCACATAAAAGGGGCGGGTTGCAGCGCAAATCACCACTTTCAGTGATGACGCGTTCACCTTATTTTACGGATGAGGAATGCACAATTATTTATGACAAGTTATGAGGAATTAAAACCCACTCAACGACAAAAATCAAATACGTCGGCAGTGAACAAAGCAAGCTGGCAAGGCTGTTGGCAACATATTGCAGATCCTAAAGGCCTAAAAGTAAAGTTTTATTTCCACATGTTCTTCAAATAGCCTACGGAGGATTAATAGCTTGCGGAATGTATTTAATGAGTTGAAATAATTAAATTACTTATTTTTAGTTCATAGAAATGCCTACAGATGCAACACAATTTAGAAGTGGGCATATAGATTACAGTAATAAGGATAATTGAATGTTTAAGTAGCCCCATTGACTGATTTAGTGTGTGAACATTTCAGATGCAACACCATTGCCAAACGCACATGGCAGCAGGTGAAAATGAAACACAAACACATTATTCAGAATAGTGGTTTATATAGTCATAGCTTGCATTAATATTTCTTAATTATGAAAACATGTAGGCCTATGCTTATAGCCTTCACTTGGCCTCTGTTTTACAGCTAACAAGAAAAAGGTAGGCCTATATACTGTAGGCCTATGTCCGATTTATTGTAGGCCTATGTCCGATCTATTTTAGGACATACAGTATTCTTGCATCACCGATTGAATACATGAATGTCCACGTACGGGCATTGCTATGAGACGTCTTCCTAGATCATCTGACAAAGATAACGAATTCCCTCGGCTGACAATCTATATCTTCATAGAGAATATCGTCCGGGTAGGCTAGATATATTTTCTGGCGGTCTCTAAAACCCCTCGCCCTGCGAAGAGAGTCCCTCACGATTTGCGCTCCAATGTCGTATGGATCGTCCAGGTACGCCGACATGTCTCGGGAGAAATTGTTAGTGGAGGGGTGGTACTTATAAAGGGTGTGGTTAACGGAAACCTCGGGTTAACCAAGAACATAACCTGGTCGGAGCAGGTTTGAGATGCAGCGTAAATTGCCATGGCAGCATACCTCGGTTAAAACCTATCCACCTTTCGTAGTACGGGTTAATCGGGAAGTTACGCCACACGTGATCAAGTTACTCTCGAAGTTACCCAGATAAGCCAGAAACCCCGCTTCGTAGTACAGGCCCCAGAAAAGTACTATATAAATATAACGTGTTGTTGTTGTTGTTGTTGGGTGAGGGTAGTGTGGTAATGTTGGGTGGGGGCAGTAGAGGGCAGTGTTGAGTTGTTTGAGTGTCCAGAAAAGCGCTATATAAATGTAATGTGTTGTTGTTGTTGAAAAGCGCTATAGAAATGTGTTGTCTCCTCTTATCTTCATATCCTCTAATCCACTCTCTCTTCCTCTCCTCCTCTCCTTTCTTTATCTCATCCTCTCATGTACTCCTCTCCTCTCTTCTCCTCCTCTCCTCTCCTCTTATCCTCTTCTCCTCTCCACTCCTCTCCTCTTGTCCTCCTCTCATCTCCTCTCCTCTTGTCCTCCTCTCTTCTCCTCCTCTCCTCCAGTCTTCTCCTTATGTCCTCTCTGTTCTGCCCTGTTCTGTTGAAGCTGCGTGTGTTTGCTCACATACTGTATGAGAGGCCCAGAACTGCATCTGTCACACCCCCCACTGGCAGATCTGACTGACTGAGTGTGCTTGTGTGACTGTGTGGTATTTGTAATGTTGTGCCAATTGTCTTACCTTGGTTGTTTCTGTGTGTGTGTGTGTGTGTGTGTGTGTGTGTGTGTGTGTGTGTGTGTGTGTGTGTGTATTCAGAGCTCTGTTTGACTATGATTCGCGGAGGGACTCGAGAGGTGCATCCCCAACGCTGGACTTCCGTTTCGGCGACATACTGCATGTGGTGAACGCCGTGGACGAGGACTGGTGGCAGGCCAGACGTGTCACTGCCCACGGAGAGGAGGAGGACGTCGGGGTCATCCCCAGCAAGAGGAGGTGTGTGACCGCCACCGGCTCATTCTCAACAGAACACACAAACGGATGCACACACGTGCATTCACACACACACACACACCCACACCCACACACACACATAAAACACACACACACGCACGCACGCACGCACACACACACACACACACACACACACACACACACACACACACACACACACACACACACACACATTGACCCTTCTGACAAACATTTATCTTTCAACTCACACACCCATGCTTCACACTTTACACACACCAGAACACACTCTCACACACACATTTCAAACACAGTTCATACACACATAACAAAGTATATGACTGACAGAGGCAACTTTCTGCCCCTCTCACTGTCTGTCATTCTCTCTCCCTCTCTATCTCTCTCCTTCTCTATCCCTCCATCCCTTTCTTTCTATCTCTCTCCTATCCCTCTCTTTCTTCCTCTCTCTCCCTCCATCCCTCTCTATCTCTCTCCTCTATCCCTCTCTTTCTCCTCTCTCTCCCTCCATCCCTCTCTTCCTCTCTCTCTCTCTCCTTCTCTATCCCTCCATCCCTTTCTTTCTCTCTATCTCTCTCCTATCCTTCTTTTTCTCCCTCTCTCTCCCTCCATCCCTCTCTATCTCTCTCCTCTATCCCTCTCTTTCTCCTCTCTCTCCCTCCATCCCTCTCTATCTCTCTCCTCTATCCCTCTCTTTCTCCTCTCTCTCCCTCCATCCCTCTCTTCCTCTTTCTATCTCTCTCCTTCTCTATCCCTCCATCCCTTTCTTTCTCTTTATCTCTCTCCTATCCCTCTTTTTCTCCCTCTCTCCCTCCATCCCTCTCTATTTCTCTCCTCTATCCCTCTCTTTCTCCTCTCTCTCCCTCCATCCCTCTCTATCTCTCTCCTCTATCCCTCTCTTTCTCCTCTCTCTCCCTCCATCCCTCTCTTCCTCTCTCTATCTCTCTCCTTCTCTATTCCTCTCTCCCTCCATCCCCCTCTTTCTCTTTCCCCCTCTGTGTGTGTCTGCAGGGTGGAGCTGCAGGAGCGTTCGCGGTTAAAGACGGCCAAATCTAAATCCAGAGAGAAAGGGGTA
This sequence comes from Alosa pseudoharengus, assembly GCF_046254945.1. Classification (NCBI taxonomy): domain Eukaryota; kingdom Metazoa; phylum Chordata; class Actinopteri; order Clupeiformes; family Clupeidae; genus Alosa; species Alosa pseudoharengus. The sequence continues at coordinate 35,767,085 of NW_027468576.1, read as the reverse complement.
GGCTCCTGACACACACACACACACACACACACACACACACACACACACACACACACACACACTGCCGCCATTGTATTCCATGGTGCCACAGAACTCTGCTTTACTTCCTTTTTGACTGTTCATCATCTTGAATTTCCCCTTGGGGATCAATAAAGTATATATTTATCTATCTATCTATCTATCTATCTATCTATCTATCTATCTATCAGTAGTAGCAGTAGCAGTAACTGCTTGTGTCATAGTTGTTGTGTTATAGTGTGAAATGTGCATGTGTGTGTGTGTGTGTGTGTGTGTGTGTGTGTACGTGTGTGTGTGTGTGTGTTTGTGCTGACATCTTTTTCTGTGTGTCCTGCTGTGGCTCCTCCCCCAAGACCAGCCATGATGACAGAGGCCTGAGTAAGTCACATGACTCCTCTCCTCCATTCACCTCCCACCTGTCAAACCACTCCTCCATTCATCACTCACCAGTCAAACACTACCCTTACATTCACATCTCATTGTCTGTCATACACACATTATTCTCATACATCTTAACACAGGGTGTATGTGTGTGTGTATGTGGGAGAGAACGAGAGACAGAGGGAGACTAATTGAGTAAGTTGTTGATCTCTCTCTCTCTGTGTGTGTGTGTGTGTGTGTGTGTGTTCCTGCTCATGTCCCTTTTGTTGTGATTCCAGAGCATGTCACCTTTAACTCCAGTGATAGTGACAGTAGTTACCATGGCAATTGTAAGTCCCACCCTCCCCCATTGTACTCTTGTTTGTCTTTACACACACACACACTTACACAGGCATGCACACACACACACACACACACACACACACACACACACACACACACACACACACACACATGTATTTCTTTATAGACTTTCCCTCTTCTCCCTGTCTGCCTCTATGGGTTTCAACTTTTCAGGAGTAGGAGTTGTTTGCATGTGTGTGTCTGTGTGTGCGCGTGTGTGTGTGTGTGTTGAAGACTACAAGATTAGAGAGATAAACCTATTGTTTGCACTTTCTTTGTTTCCACTTCCTTTGGAATGTTACTGAATCAGAGTGTGGATTTGGGTGTAGATTTGGGTGTAGTGGTCAACACACACACACACACACACACACAGGAATCAAGTGAAGGCTGACAAATGGCTTGTGTGTGTCTTTGCAGGTGGTCAGGAGGAATGTTTCTCTTATGAAACAGTATGTCAGCAGGAGGGTAAGTCATACACACACACACACAAACACTAGGGTTAGTTAGTTAATCTAGTTGCTTCTGATGTTGTTAGGAGACATACATTTCTCTTTATGATAATATGCCGGTTGTATGTATTAGGGTTAGTTAGTTTATAGACCCTTTCATGGAATTTTCATTATCAGCATCATAGTTGGCCCCACAAGACTTCCTTTTTAACATTCCATATGTTATCTTAATGCAGAGGAAGTAGATTGGGGCCCAAATAGAATGTTCAAGCATTGTTTTTGTTTACCTTGTTGAAAGGGTCCATATAACTGTTGCCCTGGTAACTGTTGGGATCTAACTGTAACCCTGGTGATGGTTGTGATCTAACTGTAACCCTGGTGATGGTTGCGATCTAACTGTAACCCTGGTGATGGTTGTAATCTAACTGTAACCCTGGTGACGGTTGGACTGTTGTCTCTGCAGTGAGCTACATGCGTCCTCTGATCATCCTGGGACCAATGAAAGACCGGATCAACGATGACCTCATCACAGAGTTCCCCGACAAGTTTGGGTCCTGTGTCCCTCGTGAGTGAAACGAATGTTGACACATTAGTTATTTAAACACACAGGCACACTCCCTTCCTTAGAGCATCTACTATCTATACTGTATGTTTGGCCATGTTTGTTGGAGTCCTGGCTGGTCTGTGTGTGTGTGTGTGTGTGTGTGTGTGTGTGTGTGTGTGTGTGTGTGTGTGTGTGTGTGTGTGTATTCTATTGCACCTTTAATATTGGTGTCCCTGCACCATTGTTTTCCATGTGGACATAAATAAATGGCTAAAATGTGTGTGTATAACCGTGTGTGTGTGTGTGCGGCAGACACTACTCGGCCACGGCGGGACTATGAGGTGGACGGTCAGGACTACCACTTTGTGATGTCACGGGAGCAGATGGAGAGGGACATTCAGGAGCAGCGATTCATCGAGGCCGGCCAGTATAACTCACACCTGTACGGAACCAGCATCCAGAGCGTTAGAGAGGTGGCAGAGAAGGTAACACACACACACACACACACACACACACACACATATAACAATTCCCTCACACCCATATAGTCACAGTCACACAGGGACATCTCATAGTACATACACCTGTCCGTAACGTGTGTGTGTGTGTTTGTGTGTGTATGTGCGTGTGTCTGTGTGTGTGTGTATGTGCGTGTGTCTGTATGTCTGTGTGCGTGTGTGTGTGTGTGTGTGTCTGTATGTCTGTGTGTGTGTGTGTATGTGCCTGTGTCTGTGTGTGTGTGTGTGTGTATGTGCGTGTGTCTGTGTGTGCTTGTGTGTGTGTGTGTGTATGTGCGTGTGTGTGTGTGTGTGTGTGTGTATGTGTGTGTGTGTGTGTGTGTGTGTGTGTCTGTATGTCTGTATGTCTGTGTGTGTGTGTGTGTGTGTGTGTGTCTGTGTGTGTGTATGTGCGTGTGTCTGTGTGTGTGTGTGCGTGTGTGTGTGTGTCTGTATGTCTGTGTGTGTGTGTGTGTGTGTGTATGTGTCTGTGTGTGTGTGTGTGTGTGTGATCTCTCCACAGGGTCAGCACTGTATTCTGGACGTGTCAGGGAATGCCATCCAGAGACTGCAGCAAGCTCAGCTCAACCCAATTGCCATCTTCATCAAGCCCAAATCTGTGGAAAATGTCCTGTAAGTCTGGATTCACACACTCACACGTGTGTGTGTGTGTGTGTGTGTGTGTGCCTGAGTCTGTGTTTGTGTGTGCATGCATTCATGTGTATTGTGTGTGCAAGTGTGTGTGTGTGTGTGTGTATGTGTGTGTGTGGAGCCCCAGTTTTGACCACCAGAGTTGAGAGACACACACTTAGATGTAAATATTAATACTCGCTAATCCATACGTGTGTGTGTGTGTGTGTGTGCGTGTGCGTTTGTGTGTGTGTGTGCGTGTGCTGACTCCTGTGTTTTCTCCTGCAGGGAGCTAAATAAACGTCAGTCAGAGGATCAGGGACGTAAAACCCTGGAGAGAGCCATGAGGCTGGAACAGGAGTTTACTCCACACTTCACAGGTTAGAACACACACACACACACATTTCTCTTTGTCTCTCTGCAGTAGAACATCTTTGTCTCTCTGTCTGTGACGTGTTTTCTATTTCATCATTGTGTGCCTTAAAGCACAGCACTGACACACACACACACACACATTCCAAACCGAAAATTAGTATTTTTAATCTCTGCCTTGTACTGTATATTCACTCTGTTTGGTGATACCTCCTTCCTCATCACTAAAATTAAAAGGAACCCCAATTAGTACAACCTGTTGGCCTTATAAGATTAACGTTGGCGTCAGCTATAATAACTAGCTTATTATTTTTATAATTATTATTATTAATATAATAATAATAATAATAATAATAATAATAATAATAATAATAATTTAATTTGTAAAGCACTTTTCAAGACACTCAAAGACGCTTAGTTAGTCACTTAGTTAGCAGCAGCAGGTTTAGAACATTCACTGTATGAAAAGACCTGGTGTGTGCCTTCTGTGGGTGGTGCTGGTGTGTCCTGTGATTGGTTGGGTGGTGCCGCTGACTTACTGACTGTGCTATGTTGTGTCCTGTGATTGGTTGGGTGGTGCTGTTGTTTCCTTTGACTGATTGGGTGGTGCTGGTATGTCTTGTGATTGGTTCTGTGGTGCTGCTGACTACAGTACTGTGTTGTCCTGTCTTGTAGCGATGGTGCAGGGGGACACCCTAGAGGAGGTGTACAGCCACGTCAAGCAGATCATCCAGGAGCAGTCGGGACACTACATCTGGGTGCCCACCTAGGACAAGCTGTGACTCCCCCAGACTACAACTCCCAGACTGCATTTCACTGGCTACACTTCAGCACACAGACTACATGTCCCAGACTGCATTTCACAGGCCGCACATCAGCACACAGACTACAGCTTCCAGACTGCACTTCACAGGCACAGGCACATCAGCAAATAGACAGGTCACAGTGTACATGTCCCATACTACATATCCCATACTGCATTTCACATACTACATATCCCATACTACAGTCCCACACACTATACTATATATTACATGCTACAAGTCACATACTACAGGTCACATACTATAGGTCACATACTGCATATCACATTCTAAAGGTCCCATACTACATATCACATACTAAGGTCACACACTACCCATCACATACTACATACTGTATCGCAGGACATACTACATATCACATTCTGAGATCACATACTACATGTCACATACGAAGGTCACATATCACAGGTCACATGCTACAGAACACACATACTACAGGTCACATATCACAGGTCACATACTACACACCAGAAAGTACACATAACATGCTACATGTCACATACTATGTGTCACATACTACATGTCAGCCCACATGTTAAATACTACGTGTCAGACTACACGCCTTCATTTCTGTTTTACTGAGTTGGTCTAACTCACAACTGCCCCATATCTTTCTTTATTGCTTCCTTTTATTACACCTCTCTCTATCCCTTTTTTCTCTCTCTTTTATTACACCTCTCTCTATCCCTTATTTCTCTCTTTTATTACCTCTCTTTTTCCTTTTCTACTGCTTCCTTGTATCATAACTTTCTCAATTATTATTGCTCTCATTCTACCAATTATCTTTTATTCTTTTTTTCTAACTTATCTTTCTCTTAGCTCTCTCCCATATTTTATTCTCTCTCTCTCTCTCTCTCTCTCTCTCTCTCTCTCTCTCTCTCTCCCCATGTCTCTCTCTCCCAGGCTGCCCTGTGTGCTGTTATGTTATTGTATGATTCCTTAATGTTTAAGGGAGGAGGGAACTGTTGTTTACTGATGGCATTATTAGATTTTTTCTTTTCTTTTTTTAAATAACAGAAGTAATACCTTGTATGTTTGGTGCACTAAAAAAGTTCTGAAGCATAACTTTGCACGTTGAGCATGTTTAGACTCATTTCTCCATTGCTATGTTGGTTTTCTCTCAAATGTATTTTTTCAGAGATGTGTTATCTAAGAGAAATGTATCAATGGCACACTCTTTCTTTGTATCATCTTTTACTTCCATGTGGACTTGGACATGGAATACTCACTCTCTCTCTCTCACACACACACACACACACACACACTCACACGCAGAGGGTTGTTTCTCTGTGCTCTGCATTGCATTCCTCTCTAGCGACTCTTCCAGTCTTCCATTCATGATTGTGTTATCAAGTAAAGGTGCTTTAGCTACGATCTGACACACATCACTGAATGATGCTACAGGTGTTTTTGTGCTCATGGGAGAGAGCACCAATGCAAAAATTGAAGTGATTCATTGTACACTAAGAAACTGAACAGATATTTAACCATCAGTAAACTGCCTATTTTGTTATAATAAAACACTAATTACGCTTTACTTACACAGCTTGTTGTACTTTTCTTGTGACCATGAATGACCTCTACTTCACCCTTTCCTACCGTCCTATTACCTCATCTGTCCTGTGGTTTGTCAGTAGGACAGAGAGATTCTAGCCATCACTCAGGCGTTTGAAAATACATTGAAAAGACCGGTTGATAGTCATTTATAGCAGACAGTGGATGCTACATGTGTATTATATAGTAGCAGAAATAAAAATAATGCTATTATTCAGCTTGTTAATTTATATTCATTAAATGAATAATCGTTATGGATTTATGGCCATTATCAAAGGCAAACTGCACAAATATAGTAACAGCTCTGCTTCAGCGCCCCTTCAGACGTTCCTAGTGTCAACAAACAATCACAACTGCGCCCCTTCAGACGTTCCTAGTGTCAACAAACAATCACAACTGCGCCCCTTCAGACGTTCCTAGTGTCAACAAACAATCACAACTGCGCCCCTTCAGACGTTCCTAGTGTCAACAAACAATCACAACTGCGCCCCTTCAGATGTTCCTAGTGTCAACAAACAATCACAACTGCGCCCCTTCAGATGTTCCTAGTGTCAACAAACAATCACAACTGCGCCCCTTCAGATGTTCCTAGTGTCAACACAAAATCATAACTGCGCTACGGCAGCAACACAATGCAACCATTCTGAGGCAATGTGTCCTAGCCGTTATAATAATAATAATAATAATAATAATAATGAGCTTTATTTGCATAGCACCGTTCATACACAGAATGCAGCTCTAAGGGCTTTACATTTGGTTGACCCTAAACCTAATCTAACCACGCTGCAGTGAGGTGAAGACAACCCTAATGCCACTGTCAGAGATCAGCAACATGAAAATCAGTGTTGCAGAGTCAGCAAGACTGATGCCAGCGTTGTCCAGATCAGCAAGACTGACTCCAGTCAGCGAGACGTCAGGCCAGGGTCCTGGAGAATGCCTACTGGTGTAGGGAGTGAGTTCGTGCTGATGCCAACGAAAATAGAACAGCCTGTTTTATCACCCTGAGTATCAATCAGATTTGTTTTATTGCCCCCTCATTTCCTAAGCAGGAGGGCAATAGACTTGAACCTGCTTACCCGACCAAGTTCATCCTCTGCCACCCACAGCAATGCTGACCTTATAGAGTAATAAAATACAGGTGCACAGTAAGCATTGACATGTAACTGTTTGTTGACTATGTAACTGTGTGTGTGTGTGTGTGTGTGTGTGTGTGTGTGTGTGTGTGTGTGTGTGTGTGTGTGTGTGTGTGTGTGTGTGTGTGCGTGTGCGTGCACGTGCGTGTGTGTGTGTGTGTGTATGAGAGAGAGTGTGTATGTGTGTGTACATGTGTGTTCACCAGTGGCGGATATTGACATGAGCGTCATGGTCAGCTGTTCAGGGCGGCACAAGCAGTCAAGTGCCCCAGCTTGAGAACATTTTTCATTTGTATGATGTGATTTCCTGTATTCTGGTGCATTTTGGGGATGGCCAATACTTTAATTGAATCAGATTCATAGCCTACATCCTGATTTGTTGATATTGAGGCAATGATTCCATGCAAAGGCTTGGGCTTCAGGGCCCCCTGACTCCTTGGGCCCCTGGGCCTGGGCCTGGTAGGCCCGTCTAGTAATCCATCCCTGCTTGTGTCATATTGTCATCTTAACCCCCTTTACTCTCTACCCCCCTTTTTTATTTTTATTTTATTCGCTTGTTAACTTACCTGTGCTTCACAGCACTTTGGGTCAACTGTTATTGTTTTAAATGTGCTATATAAATAAAGAGGCTTCATTTGACTGTCTCATAGGAGTGAAATCATACTTTGTATAAGTACTTATAAGTATAAGTATATATACTCTTTTAAAAAAAAATTTGGTCTCTGCATTTATCCCAATCTGTGAATTACTGAAACACACTCAGCACACAGTGAACAAACAGTGAGGTGAAGCACACACTAATCCCGGCGCAGTGAGCTCCCTGCAACAACAGCGGCGCTCGGGGAGCAGTGAAGGGTTAGGTGCCTTGCTCAAGGGCACTACTGGTCGGGGTTCGAACCGGCAAACCTCCGGTTACAAGTCCGAAGCGCTAACCAGTAGGCCACGGCTGCCCCAATTGTGGCCAGAGTAAGAAATCATCTCAATTCCAGGAATCTCTCACTGAAAGCAGAAGTCCATGACAAGACACTCCACAGGCAGCTGCAGACAGAGAGTTGAATTAGGGACACTGGCAGATCTACAGGGTGGCGATTTTGTTTACCTTTCTTAAAAATTAGATCTAATCTGAAAAGATCTTTCTGAAAACATTAGATCTTGGGGTGGCTTGGGGTGATCTAATTTGACCCATGCAGGCCAGAATGCAACACAGCAATTTCCTCCTCACACACGTGTGAAGTCCTGTGCTCAATAAAGGGCACTGAACGGGGGTTCTCCCAGGGCGCCATACAAGTTAGAACCGCCACTGACATTCACACAGTCGCTTGCCTCATAGGAGTGAAAATCATACTTTGTGGCCAGAGTAAGGAATCCTCGCAATTCCAGGAATCTTACACTGAAAGCACAAGTCTGTGATAAGACATGGAAGATAACGAGCCTCTGGAGTTATGTGTTACACTCAGTATGGCTGAGAATGATTCATCAGCTGCAGCCAGAGGGGTTGCATTAGGGACACAGAGGCAGATCTACCGATTTTGTTTACCTTTCTTAAAAATCTCATGTCCGGTCAGGGGGGGAAAGTAGGTGTGCCCATAGTTTTCCAGACAGTCGCGCGGTCGGTGAGGTGGAGCTCGTGTTGAAAGACCCTCTGTGCCCCCGCTGGCCTCATGCCACATAGACGTGTCACTTCAGGTGTGGCCTCAACGGACAGTACACACAGTCTGTGCAGTAGGTCAGTATTCGGCCTGTCTGTGAAAGAGTGTGAGACTGCTAATCAACCAGCTGTTGTGGACCTTTGGACCCGTTTCTAGCGCATATAAACCCACTGGAGAAACAGCACGCATCTTGCGCCCTACCGGCACCATGGCTGTCTTGGTTGTCTTTCTCGGAGTATCCCTCCTTGCCGTACAGATGGGTGAGTAATAGCCCACGCATTCTGGCGCCTCGCAAGTACATATAAAATCAAGACTGCAATTTCTGTATGCTACATATTGTTTAAGTTAGGATTTATAACGCTAATATAATACAGTCAGATCGCAAATCAACGATTTGCAAATCAGACTTTCATACAACTTTTAAACTTTAGAAAAATTTAAACAAACGTTTAAAATTGCCCCCTGTAAAACGTGTCAAGCCAGGTAGACTACGTTTAGATGTTGTAAGTGTAGACGTATAAGTAACCAGTCCTCACTGAAAGTATTGACTGTTGCGTTGCAGTGTCCGGTCAGAACATTCGCTGGTGCACGGTGTCTACGAAGGAAATGGAGAAGTGCAAGGCCATGTCGGTGGCATTCAACGCAGCAGCCATCCGCCCTCTTCTTAGCTGCGTGGCGGAGACGTCAGTGGTCGGTTGTGCCAGCCTCCTCAAGGTAAGGACACGACCATGAGAGTAGGGAGGCTACATCCGGCACGTAAGCTACTGAAGTGTCCCGTTCGCGTTGAATCTGCTGCAACTATTAACTTCCACTGTGATCAGTGGAATTGGCTACACCAGTGATAGCGGCGCTTTTGCGCGTCGCGAACAGAGCGCTTCAGTTACGTGCCTGGTGTAGCCTCCCTGTAATGTCTGACTGTCCTCAGAATGTGATTCGAACTTTTATTGTCTCTATGCATTATTTCAATAATATCAGCAAATTATCATGTATTTTATGACGTGTCAAAGTCCAGTTCAACACTGTTTTTTTTAGAACATAGCCTATCATGAATTGCTGTGAATGTTTGCTGGAGGTGTTATCTAGAGAATAAATGTTTATGTTCCTGCTCTTTCCCAGAATAAGGAAGCGGATGCCTTTTCAGCCAGACCCACAGACATTTATGATCTGGGCAAACTGGATACCCTTAGGATTGCTGCAGGAGAGTCTGACCGTGAAGGTACACGACCTTATCTTTTATCTACTGCAACCTGCTTCTTTGCAAGTGTTGCCCTCTGAACCCAAATACAACAGTTTGAGAGAGAGAGAGAGAGAGAGAGAGACATCTTGTTTCAGGGCACTAGAGCTGAGTGAGGCTGCCCTCATTAACAGATACATAAGAGTTTATCAGGTAGACTAAAACTGTGGACTTGATTAGCTCAGGTGTTTTACAATATTGCGTCACTGCACCCACAATGCATCACTCAGCAGAGCTGCCAACTCTTCATGTGGTCAAGGGTTGGGGTCCACTTTTGAGTTCAGCTCAAGGTTGTCATGGTGACTGTCACACAGGTGAGGGGGTTAGCTACTATGCTGTTGCCGTGGTGAAGAAGACCTCCACGGTGACGGTGAATAGTCTGAAGGGCAGGAGGTCGTGCCACACGGGGAAAGGTCGCACTGCCGGCTGGAACATGCCACTCGGGTACCTGATTGACAGCGGCGCGATGT
>NW_027468576.1:35714488-35751988 GCF_046254945.1 Alosa pseudoharengus | reverse complement strand
CTTTACAGAGGACACATAAAAAAGTACAGTCAAACAAAGATGAATGAAAAGTGGAATAGAATAAAATAGGTCAAATACAGTAAAATAGTAAAATAGAATCAAAAAGATCATAAACAAATCATAAAAATCTTAAAGGAAAATTCCGGTATTTAGCACTTTGAGTCCCTTTTCTGGTTTGTTTTGGACAAGAGTGGTGGACACCGAAATTTTGACGATTGGTCCCGTCTCGACTTTTCTGACTCGTTTTGAATCGCCTTTGACTACTCAGAGTGGCTGCCAACAGGCATACTGTAGGCTACTCAAACATGTCCTAAAACAACCCTTAACGTTCGTTTTCAAAACTGTGCAACTCACCGAGTGGTTATTGGTGTTCGTTGATTATTAAAAGCAAATATATCGGCGCAATGTATGATTTCCAACCGTCTTATTTGCTATTATGGAACTATTTATTCAGACACCTCACAACCGCTCAATATTTGAACCTGAAGCATATATGGTGGCGCAGTAATATCAACGTGCAATGAGTCTTCCAACAGAAATCAATGGGATTTTACAAAATGGCAAATAAAACACGACAGAAACTGTATTTCGCTTCGCTACTTGTTTTGGAACATCAATGAACACCACTAACCACTCGGTGAGTTGCACAGTTTTGAAAACGAACGTTAAGGGTTGTTTTAGGACATGTTTGAGTAGCCTACAGTATGCCTGTTGGCAGCCACTCTGAGTAGTCAAAGGGGATTCAAAACGAGTCAGAAAGGTCGAGACTGGACCAATTGTCAAAATTTCGGTGTCCACCACTCTAGTTCATCCAAAACAAACCAGAAAAGGGACTCAAAGTGCTAAATACCGGAATTTTCCTTTAAGGACACAATGCAGACAGGTAAAAAAAGAGATACAATTAAATAAAATAAAACAGTTTCTCTACACAATTGAATTCTTCCTTGTCATCTGTGCTGTGTGCTATCCCAGGAAGTTATAAATTAAATATATATACAGAAAAGGCCAAGAAGTTGTTGGGGTGGTGGATATCCAGAGTGAATAAGCGGTCGCGTGGATCTGTCGGGGTGGTGGATATCTAGAGTGAAAAGGCGGTCGCGTGGATCTGTTGGGGTGGTGGATATCTAGAATGAAAAAGCGGTCGCATGGATCTGTCGGGGTGGTGGATATCCAGAGTGAATAAGCGGTCGCGTGGATCTGTCGGGGTGGTGGATATCTAGAGTGAATAAGCGGTCGAGTGGATCTGTCGGGGTGGTGGATATCTAGAGTGAAAAAGCGGTCGCGTGGATCTGTCGGGGTGGTGGATATCTGGAGTGAATAAGCGGTCGCGTGGTAACAATTCAAATTTCTCCATTAAAGGATTATCTTATCTTATCTTATCTTTCTGTGTGTGTGTGTGTGTGTGTGTGTGTGTGTGTGTGTGTGTGTGTGTGTTTGTGTGTGTGTGTGTGTGCTTGATGCAGACATCCCAGAGTTCCTGCGCTGGTGTGTGTTGTCCAGTGAGGAGCAGAGGAAGTGTGTAGCCATGGCCGAGGCCTTCAACTCCGCAAGCCTCACACCCAAACTCCAGTGCGTCTTTGGAGACTCTGTGGACCAGTGCATGCAGAAAATAAAGGTGAAGGACACACACACACACACACACACACACACACACACACACATCAGTTCTTCGTTGTTCTTCATTGTTTCTAGACATAACCATCACATACACATATGGCATATGGCAATAACCTGACACTTCATGGATAAAACACCATGACCATCATGCTGTAGTTTTGGCAAAAAACAATAGACAACTCAAAGATTAAGGACAATACCCCATATGCATCCCCCAGTCTTTCCTGCTATTGGGGACATTGAATTATGTCCCTGCAGAAGCATAGGCAAATACATATCACATACCGTATTTTCCGGACTATAAGTCACACTTTTTTTCATAGTTTGGCCGGTCCTGCGACTTAGGTACAACATATATATATTTATATATATGTTTTTTTCCTCTTCATGAAACATTTTTTGACTGGTGCAACTTATAATTAATCTGACTCATTTAATCAGGTGACAAAAAATTGTATAGGCTGTCGAGATCTCCGTACCCATACAGGAATACTTGCAGTATGTTGGAGATTGCTCATGTCTCTGTTTCAGCTGTGAATGTGTACCCAATTTGACAGTCTGGATGTATTTTTAGCTCCACTGCAAAGGTGGGGGCCTTCAATGTCACTCTCCTCCCTAGAGTTGATTTACTGTCTTATAATTGTACTTACCCTTTGAAACTGTTATTTTTTATTACCTTGACTATGAGTCTGTTTATCTAAATTATCTCTAATCTATCTCATTCACAGTAAGCATACACATTTAGACTTTTCCCTTTAATGTTTTTCACCAAGGTGTAAAGGCTGTGAGTTTATTTGCACTCTGACATTCGGATCGAGCTTATTACTCATCATTTGCCTTTCTCCCTTGGTTTTTGTTTTTTGTGTTTTTTGTGCTTTATGTTTTTTGTGTATTCACAGTTCAGTTCAGTGGCCTTGTTTCAGGCACATGAGCTGCTAACTCCTTAGACCACAGAGCTACACACTCTGCACAGTTATTTTTAGCTCAACTTAGTACAAAAGTAAAATATAATAGCTTTCCGTACTTAACATTTTCTAGAATGTAGAATTCAGTGTTTGTCTTTTGTTGAGTTTACTTGCAGTGTAGCACAAATTTCAGCAATTCAAGTATAGTTTACTTGATTGTTAACTAATCCCCCTCAACATTAAGTAACACTCGTTTTAGGCAAGTAATCCCAACAAAAGGCAAAAACTGAATTCTACTTACTAGAATTTGTTTTACACTTAAACTTTTGTACTAAGTTGAGCTAAAAAAAACGTGCAGAGTGTATAGCTCACTGGTCTAATGGGTTAGGTGGGCAGTTATAAGATCACTGGTTCGAGTCTCAGGCCAATCACATCGTGTATAGAGTCGGTGGGCGGGCTTAACAGAGTTGCGATGGTTCCGCGTGAATTCCCTACTACTTGAAAAGAAAGAAGATGGCTGCTGCTGGCGACCAGTGGTCTTTCGGTCTTTGACCGCGACTTTTCAAAACTTGGAGTTAAGCTTTTCTTTGAGAAGCTATCCTATTGCGTGCAGAGGGAATTTGAAAGACAATTGTTTATCCCGCCCCTTGGATTGAGCCCTGCCAATGGTGTGTTCCCAGAACCAACATCTTGATTGTGGGTCTGGCTTGTCAGGCTACCTCCAAACAGCAGCAACCCCAAAATGTCTAAACATCTTAATAACATCTTATTAATATGTATTAACAAGAAGGAAAGTCATTACCTGTCTACAAAGCAGTAGAATAGACGTGTGCATGTTTATGATGTGGTGGGTGTGTGTGTGTGAGAGAGAGCGAAACAGAGTGTGTGTGTGTGAATGTGTGTATGTATGTGTGTGTGTGTGTGTATGAGAGAGAGATAGAGTGAGAGAGAGTGTGTGTGTGTGCAAGTGTGTGTTTGAGTGTGTGCAAGTGTGTGTGTGCGATTGTGTGAATGTGTCTGTGTGTGTGTGAGTGAGAGAGAGAGGGTGTGTCCACACATCCTGACCTCTGTACTGCTTTGCAGGACAATGAGGCAGATGCCATCACTCTGGACGGAGGCTACATCTACACTGCAGGGAAGAGCTACGGACTGGTGCCAGCAGCAGCAGAGAGTTACACAGGTATGAGCACCTCACACCTGAACACCTCACACCTGAACACCACACTCCTGAGCACCACACACACCTGATTATCACACACCTGATTATCACACACTTGATTATCACACACCTGAGCACCTCACACCTGAACACCACTCCTGAGCACCACACGCACCTGATCACCACACACCTGAACATCACACATATCTGAGCACCACACACCTGATCACCACACACCTGAACACCACACACCTGAACACCACACTCCTGAGTACCATACACACTCCTGAGCATCACACACCTGAGTACCACACACACCTGAGCACCTCACACCTGAACACCGCTTTCCTGAGCACCACACACCTTGGCACCACACACACCTGAATATCACACACCTGAATATCACATATCTGAGCACCACACACCTGGTCACCACACACCTGATCACCACACACCTGAACACCTCACACCTGAACACCACACACCTGAACATCACACACCTGAGTATCACACACACCTGAGCACCACACACCTGAACAACACACACCTGATCACCACACACCTGAACACCTCACACCTGAACACCACACACTTGAGCATCACACACACCTGAGTATCACACACCTGAGTACCACACACACTCTGAGTACCACACACTTGAACACCACACACATCTGAACACCTCACACCATAGCACACCTCACACCATAGTACACCACACACCATAGCACACCACACACCGTAGCACACCACACACCTGAGTACCACACACTTGAACACCACACACATCTGAACACCTCACACCATAGTACACCACACACCATAGCATACCACACACCATAGCACACCACACACCATAGCACACCACACACCATAGCACACCACACACCTGAGTACCACACACCTGAACACCACACACATCTGAACACCTCACACCATAGCACACCACACACCATAGCACACCACACACCTGAGTACCACACACTTGAACATCACACACACCTGAGCACCACACACTTGAACACCACACACATCTGAACACCTCACACCATAGCACACCACACACGATAGCACACCACACACCTGAGTACCACACACTTGAACACCACACACATCTGAACACCTCACACCATAGCACACCACACACCATAGCACACCACACACCATAGCACACCACACACCTGAGTACCACACACTTGAACATCACACACACCTGAGCACCACACACACCTGAACACTACATAAGTGAGCAATAATAATGATAATAAGCACAATAGATTGCAACTTAAGCAATGTGTGTGTGTGTGTGTGTGTGTGTGTGTGTGTGTGTGTCTGTTTGTGTAGGTGACACTGATGGCAGTGTGTACTATGCTGTGGCGGTGCTCAAGAAGAATAACAATAACATCCGGAGCATGTCTGACTTGCGTGGGAAGACCAGCTGCCACACAGGTCTGGGCCGCACTGCCGGCTGGAACGTCCCCATGGGCATGCTGATCAAGCGCGGCCTCATCACCCCACACAGCTGCCAAATAGAAGAGGGTGTGTGTGTGTGTGTGTGTGTGTGTGTGTGTGGGTGTGCTGTTCCAACGCGGCCTCATCACCCCATAGCGCTGCCAGGAGGATGTGTGTGTGTGTGTCTGTGTGTGTGTGTGTGTGTGTGTGTGTGTGTGTGTGTGTGTGTGTATGTGTGTGTGTGTGTGTATGTGTGCACCGCTGGCTTGAACGTCCCTGTGGGTCTACTGATCTAGCACAGCCTCATCACAGACTCAATCTGTGCTCTGATTGGCCTCTAGCACAGCAGATCCCTGTGTTCTGATTGGCCCTTTAGCACAGCAGATCCCTGTGCTCTGATTGGCCTTTGGCACAGCACATCCCTGTGCTCTGATTGGCCCATGGAGCTCATCAACAGGAAACTGGATTCACTCAAAGAAGCTTAGATGGCATTGCCACAAGACTTGGTCAAATCATCTTTCTGTGTGTGTGTGTGTGTGTGTGAGTGTGTGTGTGTGTGTGTGTGTGTGTGTGTGTGTGTGTGTGTGTGTGAGTGTGTGTGCATGCATGTGTGTGTGTGTGGGTGTGTGTGCGTGAGTGCGTGTGTGTATGCACGTATGTGCATGTGTGTGTGCGGGTATGTGTGTGTGTGTACTGCCCAGGTGCTGCAGGGTTCTTTAAGTCCAGCTGTGTGCCGGGGGCCAGCCAGTCGGCGCTGTGTGAGCAGTGTGTTGGCGATCAGAAAGGAGACAACAAGTGCAAGAAGGGCATGGACCTGTTCGACGGCTACTCCGGGGCCTTCAGGTGAGAGCTCAGTTGCCATGGAGATGGTAAACCCACAAACAAACGGAGCCATTGGGGTGAGAGTGTTCTGGACTGATCACACTGGACCTGATTTTCTTTTGCATGTATAAAAATGTGAAAAGGCATATGCAAGCTAAACAAACAAATGTGCAAACTAATGTGTCTGTGTGTGTGTGTGTGTGTGTGTCTCTCTCTCTCTCTCTCTCTCTCTCTCTCTCTCTCTCTCTCTCTCTCTCTGTGTTTGTGTGTGTGTGTGTGTGTGTGTGTGTGTGTGTGTGTGTGTGTGTGTGTGTGTGTGTTTGTGTGTGTGTGAGTGTGTGTGCATGCATGTGTGTGTGTGTGGGTGTGTGTGCGTGAGTCTGTGTTTGTCTGTGTTTGTGTTCCAGGTGTTTGGCCCAGGGTGCTGGGGAGGTGGCTTTTGTGAAACATGCTACTGTCTTCGAGAACACTGATGGTGAGCAGACAAGTACACACACACACACACACACACACACACACACACACACACACACACACAATGTTACAGATGGCACAGTGTTACAGATGTTAGAGATGTTAGAGAGGGCATAGTGTTAGAGATGTTAGAGATGTTAGAGACGGCATAGTGTTAAAGATGTTAGAGATGTTAGAGAGGGCATAGTGTTAGAGATGTTAGAGAGGGCACAGTGTTAGAGATGTTAGAGATGTTAGAGGGCACAGTATTAGAGATGTTAGAGGGCACAGTGTTAGAGATGTTAGAGATGTTAGAGATGTTAGAGGGCACAGTGTTAGAGATGTTAGAGATGTTAGAGGGCACAGTGTTAGAGATGTTAGAGATGTTAGAGAGGGCACAGTGTTAGAGATGTTAGAGATGTTAGAGATGTTAGAGGGCACAGTATTAGAGATGTTAGAGGGCACAGTGTTAGAGATGTTAGAGATGTTAGAGGGCACAGTGTTAGAGATGTTAGAGATGTTAGAGATGTTAGAGGGCACAGTGTTAGAGATGTTAGAGATGTTAGAGGGCACAGTATTAGAGATGTTAGAGGGCACAGTGTTAGAGATGTTAGAGATGTTAGAGGGCACAGTGTTAGAGAGGGCAGTGTTTCCCAGAGAATTGAATTCCATTTGTGGTGGTTGGTTTGCAGAATTAACTTGAATGCAATAGTTTTTAACAAATTAGCACAGCGTGGTTATGACGCAGATTTAAGCACAATTTAGTGCAACCTGGAAAATCATTGTGTGGTGGTCAATGATGATATTGTGGTGGGCCGCCACAAATAAGTCAATGTATGGGAAACACTAAAGGGCACAGTGAGAGTGCACAGTGTTTGAGATTATACTCTTCTTTCATTAACTGTCAGTGTTCAGAGTTCTTTACATACTGTCAGTGTCTGGGGCTTCTCTCTTTGTCTCTCTTTTCAGCCCTTTCTTTCTGTTTCACTTTCTTTTTCTTGCTCTTTATTTCCAGCCCACTCTTTCTCTCTCACTTTCTTTTTCTTGCTCTTTATTTTTAGCTCTCTCTTTCTCTCGCTTTTCTGTCCATTAACTGCTAAATGTGTGAGTGATTCCTCAGACAGCAGTGTGGCTCTTGGGGTGTGGTTGTCGTGGTGACTGACTACTGTACCTGTGTTTTCCAGGTAACAACACTGATTCGTGGGCGGTGCACCTGCAGTCGAGGGAGTTCCAGCTGCTGTGCAGTCAGGACACGCGTGCGGAGGTCACTCAGTACCGCCACTGCCACCTGGCAAGAGTGCCCTCCCATGCGGTCATGATGCGGCCAACGCTCAACCGCCACGCCATCTACGGCCTACTGGACAAAGCACAGGCAAGCACCATCCAAACAAACACACACACACACACACACACACACACACACACACACACACACACAGATCACAACACACAAATTTACCCCCAGGCATCCCAGTGACAGTTCACCAAGCTGACCTCTAACTTCAGTGTGTGTGTGTGTGTGTGTGTGTGTGTGTGTGTGTGTGTGTGTGTGGTCAGGAGTCCTATGGTAGTGACTCAAACCCAGGGTTCCGGATGTTTGACTCTGCATCATATGGCGGTGCAGACCTGCTGTTCAAAGACTCGACGCAGCGCATCATAGGCGTTGGGGAGCGACGGACCTACCAGGAGTGGCTGGGGCACGAGTACCTGGACTCGCTGGTCGCCATGGAGTGTCCATCCTCCGCTGCAGGTCTGCCCTCTTACTGCGTGTGTGTGTGTGTGTGTGTGTGTTTATCTGTGTGTGTGTGTGTGTGTTAATCTGTTTGTGTGTGTGTGTGTGTTTGTAGGTGTGTAGGTGTGTTTAGCTATTTGAGAGTAGGTCATATATAATACTATCACAGTGTTTATTACTATTGCTAGTTTATTACTACAGTAGTAAAGCTGAAACTTGAACTACAAAAAGGGTTTAAATAACAGCATTTCCAAGCACATTTGCTATTAAAAGTGTTTAAAGTGCTAAAGGACTTTCCAACTGGCTAGTGTTATAGAATTATTATGATCAATATTAGCCCACAGATAAGAATGCTGTTTGGCTTGCCATTATTAGTGGTTTTTATTGTTATCTCTGAAGTCACGTTGACTTCCGTGGTTGGCTGTAGGCCTGTGTGCAATTTCTTCATATGATTATAGTGTAATAAATTCTAATTGTCCATTTTCCCTTGACTGACTTTGTTGGTGGCCCATGATGCAATTTGACCTTAGTCAAGTCAAATCAAGTTCATTTATATAGCGCATTTCATACACAGAGGTCATTCAATGTGCTTTACATAAACAAAAGCAAACAGTAATAGCAAATAAAAGCATAGAAGGCCAATAGTCAAAGAATAGTTTAAAAACTAAAGATCATAATAAAAAAGAAAACATAAAACACACAAGGTAAAATCATTTTAAAATAAAGAATAATTAGAAGGACAAAATAACAGACACAAGGTAGAACAATTTAAAGAAAGATTCAGAATTTGTAACTCAGTTAGCAGAAGGCATCCAAGAACAGTTTGGTCTTAAGTCTAGATTTAAAACGGGCTACAGTTGGAGCCTTTTTGATGTCATTCGAAAGCTAGTTCCAGAGCTGAACCGCATAGCAACTTAAAGCTGCGTCACCATGTTTAGTTTTAACAGCAAGCTTTACTAACAGATTTTTCTCCTGAGACCTGAGAGGTCGTGAAGGTGTGTACTGCTGAAGCATGTCTGATAGGTATTTAGGTCCTGCTCCATTTACTGATTTATAAACAACCAGTAGTGCTTTAAAGTCAAATCTGTGACTTACTGGAAGCCAGTGCAGGGACTTAAGAATTGGAGTAATGTGGTCAGTTCTTTTAGTTTTCGTGAGAACCCTATCATTGCAGTAATCAACCCTGCTGGAGATAAAGGCATGAATGAGTTTTTCTAAATCATGTTTTGACATCAGCCTTCTAAATTTGGCAATGTTTTTGATGTGGTAAAAAGCTGATTTAGTTATTGCTTTCATGTGGCTTTTGAAATTTAAATCACTGTCAATTAATACACCACGATTTTAACAGTATCCTTTGCATTGAACCCTTTTGTGTCAATAAGAGTGGCAACCCTAAGTCTTTACTCCTTTTTACCATATATAATTACTAAAAATTTGAGACATCCAGTTGTTGATTTGGTCAATATACTGGCAAAGAGATTCAAGGGGACCATAGTGATTTGGTGACAGAGCTAAGTAAATTTGGGTTTTATCTGCATAGCTAAGATATGAAATAGAATTAATTTTGATGAGGTGTAAAGGTTTAATAGTGTGGTGTTCATTTGACGCTGCAGTAAACAGACCTCAATGAACAGACAATATTCTGCACCTCATCATACTAGCTGTTTAAGCCCATAGATAAAAAAAATATTTATTTGAAGTCCAATGTTTGAATGTTGATATCACATCATCATCAATTCATTTTTCTTGAACATGTTTTTTTTTGTTTACTTGTGATCCTGGGATTGACAAGTGCTGACAGATTAACAGATTAAGGCTACGTTTCTACGGTGACGATGAAAAGAGAAGACGCAAAAGTGGCGTCTCGTCTTCATTGTTTTATTCGCGTTTAGACGAGCATTCTCAGGGGGAAATCTTTGTTTATATGAAGACGCAAGAGTATGTGATATTCGATTGGATATGCATTCTAGACCGCTGGGTGGTGGTGTGATAGAACCCCGGTACGTCACGCGCAGACATTCTAATTTGACAGTTTAGCCAGAGAGGTAATCAAGGATCTTTGGTTTAGCCGTTTAGACGGAGACGCAACCCGGGTCGTCTTCAAAACTCTACACTCTGGAAGGAGTCTTCAGATTTTTGCGTCTTCAAGCCCCGATGGCGGGGTCGCAATGTAAACGAAAGGCACTTATGATAAAATATTTTGTCGTCTTCCTTCGCAATCGTTCTCGTATAAACGGCCCCTAACATTATGTACATTTTTATAATCTAAGAAGTGCCACACATCTGTGACTGACATGGCATAGCCAAGAGATCAATGGATTTGCATGATTCAAGACAAAGAAATGTCTTTGCCAGTTCAGTTTTTCTAGAGACACCTACCATGACAAGATTACAGCATGCCAACAATGTGATTATTCAATTCAATTCAAAACACTTTATTTATCCCCAAGGGGCAATTCACAATGGGAAGTGTCACCTAATGTAAATAGACCAAGGTGTTCTCATCTCATGTGGTTCACCTAATGTAATCAGACCAAGGTGTTCTCATCTCATATGGTTCACCTAATGTAATCAGACCAAGGTGTTCTCATCTCATAGGGTTCAACATGTAATAAGACCAAGGCGTTCTCATCTCATAGGGTTCAACATGTAATAAGACCAAGGCTTTGTCATCTTGGTTCGAAGTGGTGGTAGTATAGTGGTTAAGGGCTAGCATGCAGTAGCCTGAAAGTTGTGGGTTCAATTCCTGGTTTCCACCATTGTGCCCTTGAGCAAGGCACTTAACCCGAAGTTGCTCCAGGGACAATGTAATGCCTTGTAATATAGTTGACATATGTAAGTCACATTTTATAACAGTGTTAATGAATAAATGTATATGTTCTGTGCTTTGTGTCTGAATGTGGTGCACATGTCACATGTATAAAAACTCTAATCAGCTGTGTTTATGGATGGGTATGTCTACATTACTATGTGTGTGTTGATTCATATGTGTGTGTGTGTGTGTTTCAGGCCAGTCATTCACCACCCTGGTCATGGTGGCGTTGCTGAGCTCCCTGGTATCCCTGCTGGCTGTGTAACTGCACCTTCGTCCCTCCAGCGTCGTTCTGACATTGATTTCTGCTCAGCCCAGCTTGAGCCTGGTTGCCTTTGTTGGGGTTGGGTAGCAGACGATTTTAGCCTTATTTCTGTTTCAATTATGAGAACTGGATGATTTTGCACTTAGCTTGAACAACATGCAAATTGTTTTTGTTTTGATTGTTTAAAGGGACATGTTTGAGAATATTTCTGGCTTTTGAGAAGGTGGGTGTTTAGTTGGAGGCCTTTATCAACACTGCTTTCTTTTGAGCGAGTTCAGTACTGATATCGCGTGAGAGTTTTGTTCATTGTTGATGAGCAAATGTACATATATTTGCCACAGTACTGAAGGCAATAGCCATATCAGTGCGTATGCATTGCCTGTTACATATCTACTGCAGTGTTTTGTGATAGAGCCTCCTGTTGTTTTTACTCAGATGTTTACATGTGTTAACTACTTGGAAGGCATGAGCCGTATCAGGGAATACGCGGTGTCTTCTGCAGAGATATGGAAGATGACCCTGCTCTAGTACTTTAGGGTTATAAGACTGACATGGACCAGATGTTTTCAGCATGTGTTCTCCCCAAATTAAAAAAATAGTTTAGATGTAGGCCTAGCAGTTTACGTAGATGTAAAACAATCAGTATTATTATAGTTATTATTATTAATCGTGGGCTTCTTTTCCTGCTATTTGATGATTTATGCTCAAATGGAAGTAGTGAATCAGCAACAACAGGCATCAGTGATAGCATCTTGCAAGCAGGTCAGCAAGGTCATTTTTGGGGAGAACATCTCTGCTGTTCACACTGTGTCCCTGTGCAGCATTATCCAAAGCACCAGTAACACTGTGTAGCGTGTAGCAATCTCTGACCATCCCAGTGGATGTGTGACCACCTTCCGCCTGTGATGACTTCACCAAGGGCAGCAATCTCTGGAGCTATTCCTGATCGGGAAGCTGCCCAGGATGTCCCTGGACCTTTCTTCCTGCTGAACCTTGCCTGGGCTGCTGTAGAACAGCGGCCCCTGGTAGGTTGTTATGGAACGGCACCCCTTGTTCTGCATTACGGTGCACGCTGCTGACTTCTGCCTCCATTTGATGTGATATGATTTATGTGTTAAGCTTCATTTTACAAGTATTTTTTTACTCAATGGTCAGGTACCATATCAGTGAATATGTACTGGCACTCAGTTCTGTTAGACACGAATGCTTGCCTTTTAATCGTTTCTTTGATGAAATGAACATATGTAACTAATATTTAGTTGCCAGACCAGTGTGTCTGCTACAGTATTGCTACATACTGCACACAAGTCTTTGCTTTTCTTTGAAATAAAAGAGCATTAACAAGATGGCGTCACTTTCATCTCATATTAAACTCAGCTGATCTGCATTTAACATGAGGGACCATCAACTCAGATATGATCACATATAGACAACAAGAAGGACCATCAGCTTAGATAAGATCTCTACATAGACAACATGAGGGGCCATCAATCAACTCAGATATGATCTCCACATCTAGACAACATGAAGGACCATCATCTTAGATAAGATCTCTACATAGCAGGCTTGTGCAAAAATTCCAGAATTGAATGGAAACTGGCTCAAGAATTCAATTCTTGAATTTCACTTGCATTTCAATTGAGGTAGCAAACAGGAAGCAGAATTGCAATTCGAATTTTGCACAACCCTGCTACATAGACAATATGAGGGACCATCAACTCAGATAGCTGGTGAGTTTGATCGGAGTTTTAATGATAGCCAGGTAATGCCAGTCCACTGTAACTCACTAGATAGAACCAGACAACCTGTTGTACCACCACATACAGGGTTATTGCTTTGAACTACAGGAAAGATCAGATGTAGCCTATAGGCTACCCTACGTGGGCCCAACTACACCGCCTCATCAACATCAACCAGCATCCTCTGGCCAGACATGTCACCCCAAATGCATATAAAGTGTTTTTCAGTAACCAGTAGGCCAATAGGGTACTGTAGCACAATACAGGTGGGTCTCAGAAAATTTGAAATCGTGGAAAAGTTCATTTATTCCCCCTAATTTATTTCAAAAAGTGGATATTTCATATTTTCTAGATAGATTAGATATAAAGCTATATATAAAGTTAAATATTTCAAGCCATTTTTGGTTGCGTGATGATTATAGCTTACAGCTCATGAAAACCAAAAATCTTAGAAATATCAAAATATTAGAATAAAAAAGTTAGGTAACACTTTACTTGACAGTATCGAAATAAGAGTGACATGACACTATCGTGAACACACTGTCATGACACATGAAACGTAACCCTAATCTTAATCTCTAACCCTAAACCTAACTCTAATCCTAACCTTAATTTGTTATGACAAAAACTGAATGTCACTTAATAACAGAAGCGTTATGTCATAAACGTTCATGACAGTGTCATGTCACTCTTATGTCGGCACTGTCAAATAAAGTGTAACCAAAAGGTCATAATAGAGAAATGTTGAATGAGGTCTCATTCACTGAGAAACCGTTTAATACTTGTTACTTTCGAAATACTATAGCTCACTCCAAGTTGCATATGCATGCTGCACGTGAAAATGATCTTCTACCCCCATTGCCCGCATTAGCCAATGAAAGAAAATACACGGAAAAACAAGCGAATCAGAAAGAGCCCTTCCCAATGACGCCGAAGGGAAACTGATTATTCATGGCCTCGCCCACCTTGGCTTGTGACCGCCTACAGGAAGACTGGAAGATTTTGCTGCTAGGGGATTGTCTCTCTGCAGCTAGTAGCTAACATGGCGGGAAAAAATCGTGCCTGTGTTATTTGTGGCAATAACACATCAATGTTGCATGTCTTGCCTTAGAAACAAGAGTTGAGGAAGAAATGGTTCGGATTTATCGTTGGAACACCACCACCGAAGTAGTGCAACATTAGTTCTGTGTTCCAATCATTTCGACCACACTCACTGCCTACAGTTAGAAAGTGGTTTTGCATCGATGTTCTGAAAACCTGGTTCTGTACTGTCATGACGATCGACCACCAGCTCACAGGCTGTAAGTACAAACAAACTTTTCCACCTAAAGTCTGTTACAAAATAGCATGTTCATATTCTTCACGTTAGCATGCATGAAAAGGGTACAAGCTAGGCTTAGGCTAGCCTATATTACAGGAAGCTACACCAGGCACGTAACTGAAGTGTTCTGTTGACGTGTAAAATCAGAGAATGTCTAATAGGAAGGGCTCTGGTAAAATTTTACTGTCTATGGGTAAAATCCATTAGAGGAATGGTCTATTTTCCCGAACGTAGCCTACAGGCCACTAACACGCCAGGTGTAGCTACTTCCATTGATTAGGCCTATTGGAAGCTATTGTTGCAGTAGCCTACATAACGCGAACGGAATGCTTCAGTTACGTGCCTGGTGTAGCTAACGTTACACTCATAAGAAACTGACCACACTACCCAGAGATTTAGCTTGTTGAACCTATAATCTTCTAACCTAAGCGTTAAACCACAAATAATAATATTAGCAACAATATCTTATGCTGAACTAAGTACAGATATTGTTCTAGTCTAAACAGGGAAAATCAAAAACACAGTTGCTATCACTAGAGCTCAGGTATTTACACTTCAGTCTAATTTATGTCTTCTTGCCATTATTACGTTGACCTTTGTAGGCCTACAATGATGTTTTGTTTGATTACTTGCTGTTTACTTAGTGTTTTGTATGTCTTCCAGAGCACATCCTCATGTCAGGCTACACAGCTTTCTAGCCTACATTAGGTCATCACGTTAGAAGCAAAGGTTTGTTTTTTGTTGTGCTAGTTAGTTTCTAGAAGTCTTTTTCTAGTAGGCTAATACAGGTTCTTATGTGCTCATCAATGTTTGGGAAAGTCAATTCATGGGTTTCTTCATGTCACTTTCCACAGGTGTATAAAATCAAGCATCTCGATTATGAATGCAGACTGCATGGTGCTTGATTAATACACCTGTGTAAATGGACCTGATGAAACCCATGAATTGCATAACAGATAGAATTGATATTACCGAATGTCTTTTTGTGGGTGTGCTACTTAGTACATCATACACCTTACCGCAGTCACTAAAATATTTTTGTTTCCATTGTACCAGTACAGTTTTGTGTGAGAGAGTGAATGTCCTGTGTACTATTAGTATCTTGTAACTTGACAGTAATACACATTTATTTACTTTAGGTACCCAAACAGAATACTTCATGAAAAGTATGAGTATTGATACAAGCACTTCGGATACACCATGGGCATGGGGGCCTGCTACCTTTACTGCCATCAAGCCTGTTCATCCAAGGCCAGCTAGAAGACCTCGGGTTGATCAAGATGAGGAGTCCACAATAACACCTGATGGCTCCACCTATGGCCCAGCGCAATCAAAGAGCAATGTAATAGAATCATCACAGCCAATGAATGTGTTTTGTGTGTTGTCCCTTTGGATCCCCAGGACAATACAAGCCGAAACAACAACTCAGACCTTTTACCCTAAATAATCCCAGCACCATCTTACAAAGGATCTGTAGGCCAGATGTCTGCATCGTCTGGCAAAAAGAGGAAATTGTTGATTCTGTGCATAGTTTGGATGTTCTTGTTTTGTGTTTGCATTATGTTAATAGACTGCAATATTACTATTTGTCAGTGTTTCACAGACCACCTAGCAAAAAGAAAAAAACAGTAGACCTACTTCAACAGTATATTACACAATAGGCCTTCTCACTGAACCACCTTGCTTATTGTCTTTGCACCTTGCTTATGGTGTCAGAGGATTCATATGATTTAAACTGGCATAGGTTACATCAGTGTTGCAGAACTGTTTGGATTTACATACAAGTTGGTTCAATATTGCAAACAACTCATCTATTATATTTTACCACATCTACTTGTGGAACACTGGAGATAGCTTGCGGACCACACTTTGAGTACCACTGCTGTATGTAAATATAATAAAGTTATTTATTGAAAATTGACCTGTTTTGTATATTTGTTTTAGTAGTTTCATCAGTTTTTGTCCCTTTTAAGCTAAAGGTTTATCTTACCTTTCATATCTTCTGTCTCACAGAGGGTCATAGTCGAATGTTTAGTGCATTTTGAAGGGAGTATATTATGCTAAGGCAGACTGGTTCTAATCCTGGGTACAGGGTCATACAGACAACAGGGGTACTGGTGTTGCCCATTTTTCTAACCACATGAGCAATCCCCTTACGAAAAAGTAGTATAGGAATCTTATAGTATTTGGAACAAAATATTATAGTAATCTTATAGGAATAATTGTGACATACTGTAGAAGTACTACTAATAACTATAATATCCTGTAACCGCTATAGTTTTTCTATAGTAGTCTTATAGTACCTATAGTATGTCCAAATACTATAGTATTCCTATAAGATTACTGTAATATTTAGTCCCAAAATAGTATAAGATTCCTATAGTAGGCTACTTTTTCTGTCATACGTGACAGAAAACAACTTGAGTAACCTCTGCCAATGTCAGGCTATCAAAGCCATTCTCATTAAGAAGTCTTGCAGCACACATTCTCTGCTTCTGTAGGCATTCTGGTACAATTCCAGAAAAATATAGCTAGGTAGGTGTTTGCATTTAAATCTATATATATATTGGGCTATGACCAAGTGGTCTTTCAATGATAGTATCATGGAATTCAAACCATAACTATCTATTCCGATAGCATTAGCAGGCTAGGTCAGTGACTGAACTGCATTTAGGGTGCTTACCTGTGTTGTGAAGTAAAATATCTACTAGGAAGATTGCAAAGACTTTTGACTGTGTAAAGAAATAGGTCTTTATTTTAAAACGTTTCCAACTGTTTATTACTTGAAAGCAAGATGACGATTGTCACAAACGTTTACCTCTTTTAGGAGAGATTTTAAGCTGACAGGCAATTGTTACCATTCTATTAAACCAACGTTCACCGACAAACGATCAGGAAGCGGTTCTTCTTCCTACTCGGATACTAGGATCAAACCTATGGTTCAAACACATGAAGTTGTATCTCCGAAGACATTTTGTGCAACAGTTTTGACTCGAGTTTTAGCCAGGTTTTAACACTGTAAAGTTGAATATGGAGCATAGCACAGGCAGAATCGGATGAGGACGCACTGGATGAAGCGTCACAGTACTGTTAGCCAATCAGAGGTGAATTCATTAGCATGTCATTAATATTCATGACTAGAGGCGAAATCCAGTCGTTCCTCCCCGCCCACCTTCCCCATCAAACTAGAACAGCATGAAACAGACGCAGGACAGCATTTTTTTCTCCAAAACCGGCTCACAGGGCATTCATCAATACTACAGACCACTGCAAAATTAATGAAAAAACGATGAGATGAGACCTAAATGAACTAATCTAATGACTTATCTAAAATAGTTAATTTGGTTGGGCTGTTTTTGCACAAATTACTGCATCATTGCAGGCAATCAGACTGTGGCACTGCTGAGGTGTTATGGAAGTGCAGGTTGCTTTGATAGCGACTGATCGTGTATGGCCTTAAGGTTGGGTCTGGTGTCCCTCATTTTCCTCTTGACAATAAACCAGATAAATAAATTATAGATTCTCTATGGGGCTCAGGTCAGACAAATTATCTGAGCAATCTAGCACAGTAATACCATGGTAAACAATCCAGTTACTAGCAGTTTTGGCACTGTGGGCAGGTGCCAAGTCCTCCTGGCAAGGGCGTAGGTTTGGTCTGAGCTTTGGTGGGGACACTACCCACTAATTCCCCCGAAAAAAAAAAGGAAAAGCCACTCAACTCTTTCACCAACCACTATAGATATATAAAATGATTAAAATGTGCTACTGTCCAACTACCCATGATTAAAATGTGCTACTGTCCAACTTGATCTATACTGTGTAGCACATAATCTGATTTTAATATGTATACATATGTAGGCTATATCATTTATTTTCTATTTGGTCTGTTATGAAATCATGCATTGACCCATATAAGCACAGCTCAGTTTTAAGAAACTTAAATACATGCATGCTTAGCATTTTGTGAAAAGAATCATTAAGGCTACATTGACAACTCTTAACCATAAGCTGCCTGTATATTCTCTGATTTTAATATTTACAGATATCTAGGCGATGTAAGCACAGCTCAGTTTTAAGAAATGCTTAAAGCCGAAAGACCATGTTGAATTTTTCTACAATTTATTTCAAAACCGGATTACTCTGGAACAGCTAACTGTACACGGAATGCATTACACCTTTGTGTTCGGTAAGGTCTGCTGTTTATTCTGATATATGGGTTGTCATGTGTTGCGTGAAGAGTATGTACTAGGCCTACGATATTCCACCGAGACGAATGGATGTGGAGATGGGCACAGAGAATAATTATTAAATCTCTTGAAGTTAATTTTTCTCGCGAACTGTTTATCACAGCAAATAGTGGTCGTTTAAAAGCTGAAAAAAGGCTCTTTCATGTGACACATGTGTGATGAGTAGCCTACTCGAGGAGTTCAACAGAGAAGAATGGATGAATTTGGACGCACTTCATGTGCCTTGTTGTGAAGTGAAGCTGAAGCGTAGCAGGAGACTGCGGCTCACTGGTAGTTATTATAGGTAACTTCAAATCAGCGCGATTTACCCTTACAGGCTGCACATTACAAGATCTGTACGAGATGATCCGCAGCAAAGTGAGGAAGTATTTAACTCTGAATATTGGTGGGGACATTTCAGTCGTAATCTGACATTGGTGTGGACACGTCCTTCGGTCCCCACGCAAATCTACGCCCCTGCCTCCTGGAAAAGGAAACCAGCATCTCCATAAAGCTTGTCAGCAGATGGAAGCATGAAGTGGTCCAAAATCTCCTGGTAAGGCTGCATTGACTTTGGACACTGTGGACCAACACCAGCAGATGGCATGGCACCTAAAATCATCACTGACTGTGGAAACATCAAGCTGGACTTCAAACAACTTGGATTTTGTGCCTCTCCACTCTTCCTCTAGATTCTTGGAAACTTGATTGGACCCTGCTATTCCAATTTAATGGAACATTTGTTTTTATGTGAAAAGAGGAGTTTGGACCACTGAGCAATGGTCAAGTTCTGTCTCTTTGTAGACCAGGTAAGACGCTCTAACATTGTCTCTGATTCAGGAGTGGCTTGACACTAGGAATGTGCCACTTGTAGCCCATTTCCTGGACATGTCTATGCATGGTGGCTCTCGATGCAGACTCCAGCCTCAGTCCACTCCTTTATGAAGTTCCACCAAGTTCTTGAGTCGGCTTTGCTTGACAATTCTCTCAAGGCTGCGGTCATCCTTGTTGCTTTCCCACCTTTTCCTACCACACTTTTCCCTTCCAGTCAACTTTCCCTGAATATGCTTTGATACAGCGCTCTGTGAACACCCTGCCGTATCAGCAATAACCTTCTGTAGCTTACACTTCTTGTAGAGGGTGTCAATGAGTGTCTTCTGGACAACTATCAATAGTGGGGGGCCTTAAGCAAATTCATCTAAAAGCGCCAAATTTGGTACAAATGTAGCTTAGGTCATACTGAAATGATTTAGCTAGGGCGCCGGAGTCAGCGACCCTTGGGGCCAAGATGGCGGCCAAATCCAATATGGCCGCTGCGCGAAAAGGGTTCCGGCTATAACTTTTGAACTACATGAGTTACAAATACAAACTTGATATCTTTTTCAGCTTAATTGATCATGGGGAATACATAGGAATGTTAATATTTATGACCCGGTGCATCTGGACCCCTTATTCCTCCAATTCTAATATGGCTGTCCAAAAAAGCAGTTTTGGCTGTAGTATGGGGCCTTACTAACCTGACTCCGCCAGATGGATTTGCTCCGCATATCCATCTGGAAACTTTTCATTGAAGAACTTTTGGGAAGGGGCGGACATACTGGTTAGCTGATTGGATAAACCATCTGTCTATCACCACCTTTGTTGGTTATCGACGGGCCAAATCAACCAATTAGATGAACAAAGTATTCTTCTAATGCCGTTTAACATACAATTAAGTTAGGTAACGTGACAAACGTTAAGATGTTTTAACTTACCATTTAGGCCTATGAACCTAATCAACGACAATTCCCATCAAGTTTTCACGGTAGGCCATACACTTCTGAAGATAGTATATTCCTCCATTATGAACTGGAATCAGCCGTGGAGGATGTCTGTGTCGTTCATTCCTCCCAGCTGCATGGCTGAGACTCATAACTAACACAGTTTACCCAGTTTACCCATAGCTATGCTCATCTCTGTGGATGCCGTCATGTTGTTCGTTGCGTCACACCTCAACCCGCCTCAAAGCCAACGCTGATTGGACGTTCGTTTGGTGAACTGCTCCAAATTTTCTTTAACGGAAAGTATCCAGACTGATCTGCGAGTGAAACCCTGAAGCTCGCGAGATCAGGATGGTCTCACGAGGCTAGGGCCTTACACCCCATTGTTTGTGCAAATTAATCTACAAGCACCAAATTTGGCACGGATGCAGCTGAGGGAATAATGAAATGATTTAGCCAGGCCGCCCAAGCCAGTGGTCCCTGAGACCAACATGGCAGCCAAATCCAAAATGGTTGTCGCCTGAAAGGGATTCGGCTATAGCTTTGGAGCCAGATGAGATACAAATACAAACTTGATGTCTATTTTACCTTTTTTGATGATGGGAAACCCATAGGAATACTTACATTTATGATTGGGTATATCAGGACCCGCCAAATTCCCTAAATTCAATATGGCTGTCCGAAAAAGGGTTTTGGCTTCAAATTTTGAACCAAATGCGCTACAAATGAGGATGTTGTGTTTATTTTTAGTTTATTGACCACAGGAAGTCCATTGGAATATTTATATGTATGCTTGTGTCAGTCTGGAACCTGTATTCTTTTCAAGACTTTGGTTGAAAATCTTTTTTTACCACAGCTTTGAAGGTTATTCTCAATGTGGAAGTAATTTCCTTATAAAAGTGAAATGCTTTCAGTGTACCACAGGTGAATACATTTCGAAATGTAATCATATAAGAAAGAATAAGACACAATTATTATTGCAAGGCAATATTTATAGTATGTCAAATTGTTAAAAGAATAAGAGAATAGAATAGACTATCTAAGAGAATAATAGATAGTCAATTTGTCCAAAACTCTTCAAAGGTTTGCTTAGCATATAAAAAAACCCAGCAATAACATAAAAACAACAACAGAATTTTCATGGTCTCTCTCATGAATTTTTGCCTGAAGAAGACCCAGCAGGGTCGAAACGTTGCCTGTTGTGCATTAAATATATGGGAGTCAAAAGCAGTGTTGCGGACATTATATTTTTTCAATTGAGTACGTTTTAATTTGTCCTGCACCTGCCAGAAGGTGGGATGTGCATACAATAACTGTTTGCTCTCTCATGAATTCTCATTCTCATGATCTCTCTCACAATTGTAGTCATAAGAACAAAACACTTATGGAAAAAAGTACACCTGGTTAGGAAGGAAGTTGGTAGGAAAGGAAGTAGTTGGCTAAACACTGTTGTTGGTCATCTTCTGAGACCACAGGTGACTACTACAGTACATGGACCCATTACAATTTGCATACCGTCCAGAGGTGGGTGTGGAGGATGCCTTAATCTACCTGCTTCATAGAACACACTCTCACCTGGACAGGGGCTGGCAGTATTGTGAGGATCATGTTCTTTGATTTCTCAAGTGCTTTTAACACCATACAGACTATGCTGCTACGTGACAAGCTTTGAAGGATGCAAGTAGACACCTCCACAACTTCATGGATTACTTATTACCTGACTGACAGACCACAGGTTGTGAGAATGAAAGGGTGTGTGTCTGAACAGGTAGTCAGTCACATAGGAGCACCAAAAGGGACTGTGTTGTCTCCTTTTCTTTTCACACTGTACACCTCAGACTTCCAGTACAACTCTGAGTCATGTCACCTGCGGAAGTTCTCAGACAGTTCACAGACTGCAGTTGTGGGGTGTGTCAGTGATGGTAAGGAGACGGAGTACAGGCAACTGGTGGACCACTTTGTGACATAGTGCAGAAACAACCACC
This sequence comes from Alosa pseudoharengus, assembly GCF_046254945.1. NCBI lineage: Eukaryota > Metazoa > Chordata > Actinopteri > Clupeiformes > Clupeidae > Alosa > Alosa pseudoharengus. The sequence goes on along the minus strand of NW_027468576.1, from coordinate 35,729,740 downwards.
TTGTCTTGAATGTGGCTAATACAAGGGAAATGGTGGTGGACTTTCGTAGGGCCAGGCCTGAGCTAAATACCATTTCATTACTGGGTGAGGAAGTTGTTGAGAACTACAAATATGTGCGGGTTCTTATAGACAATAAACTGGATTGGAGGTACAACACTGAGGCTGTATACATAAGTATATATACTCTTTTGATCCCGTGAGGGAAATTTGACTCTGCATTTAACCCAATCCGTGAATTAGTGAAACACACTCAGCACAAAGTGAACACACAATGAGGTGAAGCACACACTAATCCCGACGCAGTGAGCTGCCTGCTACAGCGGCGCTCGAGGAGCAGTGAGGGGTTAGGTGCCTTGCTCAAGGGCACTTCAGTTGTTCCTACTGGTCGGTGTTCGTACCGGCAACCCTCCGGTTACAAGTCCGAAACGCTAACCAGTAGGCCACGGCTGCTCCAAAGAAGGGTCAGAGCAGACTCTATTTTTTGAGAAAGCTTAGGTCATTTAATGTGTGGTCATGGTAAAAAAAATAGTTTTCATCTGTAGCTTATTCGGTTCAAAAGTTGTAGTCAAAACCCTTTTTCGGACAGTCACCAGATTGCATTTGGGGACTTTGAGGGTCCACATATACCCAATCATAAATATTTAGTGTTTCCCATAGCCAGAAAAGGTGAAATATTTTTTAATTTTACATTTGTATCTCATCTGGTTCAAAATATGCAGCCTACAGTAATCCCTTTTCAGGTGGCGGCCATATTGGATTTGGCAGCCATCTTGGTCCCAGGGGCCACTGGCTCCGGCATCCTCACCAAATCATTTCAGTATGCCCTCAGCTGCATCCATGCCAAATTTTGTGCTTGTAGATAAATTGGCGAAAACAATGGGGTGTAAGGCCATATTGGAATTGGAGGATTAATGGGTCCAGATATACTGGGTCATAAAGATGAACATTTATATGTGTTTCCCATGATCAATTAAGTTGAAAAAGACATCAAGTTTGTATTTGCAGCTCATGTGGTTCAAAAGTTATAGTCGGAACACTTTTCGGGCAGCAGCCATATTGGATTTGGCTGCCATCTTGGCCCCAAGGGTCGCTGGCAGTGGCGCCCTAGCTAAATCATTTCAGTATGACCTGAGCTACATCTGTACCAAATTTGGCGCTTTTAAAAGAAATTGCGCGAAACAACCTATTTATGTGCTTAAGGCCCCCCACTACAAGTATTTCCCATGATTGTGGTTGTGTTTACTGAACCAGACTAAGAGATTAGAGGCTCTTCTGTATTATTTCTGTATTATAACATCTTTATTCTAATATTTTGAGAAACTGATTTTTTATTGGATTTGATTGTAGGCCTAAGCCATAATCATCGACATGCCTTGAAATATGTCACTCTATGTAACGAATCTAGAATATATGAAAGATTCACTTAAAATAATACAGGTTAGGGGCATAGGTGTTTTTACCCATGCAGAGAGTTTTGGTCATTGCATTTAGATGGCAGTGTCTTTCAAAAAGAAACACAAGAATTTGGTTCGTTAAGTTCACAACCAAGGCAATAGGTGGCAGTACAACACATTCCAGGCAAAATAATGAGTTGCGTTCCTCGATAATGACGTAGTTCCGGCTTCAAATTGTGCATAGAAGAAAGCGGTAGGAAAGTGGTGGTGTGGTGGTCCGCCAGCTCGTCTTTGTTGCTATCAACATGTCTGTGAAGTTAAACGCATTGTATAGCGACTCTTATGTTGACATAAGCCAATATAGAGACCAGCATTTCAAGGTAAGTTTTTATATTCACAAAGATATTTGCTACAGTTGCCTACCGACCTATAAAATGCACACTAAATGTTCAATTACGCTAATGTTATCGCTAGCCAGCTAAACTAGCTTCGCCATCACTGTAGATTCCCTTGCTTCCATGAGAGTAATTTCTAGTTATCTGTTAAGACAGTGAGCACAGACATCATTGTCTACTACCAAGAGTTATTCAACCATATGGTGTGTGATGCCGTGTAACGGAAACCGAAATGTTTGGCACATTGGTCAGTCTCACAGGCGGATCCACTCACTGGCTATCAAGGTAGCTAGCGTTATTGGGCTGGCTGTGTGCTCTCTCAGCTAGCTGGCACATCCGCCAACACATTAGTTTAGGGCAAAACGGTGGGGACTTTAGAGAAAATTGTGTGACAGACTACTGTCGCAACGTTACCTATGGACTTGGGGTTAGTGAGATGAAAGTTCTCTTTCCTACAGGGTAACCGAGTGGAACAGGAGAAGCTACTGCGCCAGAGTAATACCCTCTATGTTGGGAACCTGTCTTTCTACACCACAGAGGAACAGGTTTACGAACTGTTCGCCAAAAGTGGCGATGTCAAGAGAATCATCATTGGCCTTGACAAGGTGAAGAAAACCGCCTGTGGCTTTTGTTTTGTGGAGTATCCTTTACAGTTCCATCAGTCTTCAGAGCCCAGCCTGCCTGGGGGAACATCTTCGTTGAATAGCAGTGTTTTCATTTTCTCCATTGCTGTGTATAGTGTATCGGTGTCTTGTCTTGAGTTGCTCCTTAATGTAGTTTTTAGATACTACTCACGCACAGACGCAGAAAACGCCATGAGATTCATTAACGGCACACGTCTGGACGACCGTATCATCCGCACGGACTGGGACGCCGGGTTTAAAGAGGGCCGCCAGTTCGGCCGAGGGAAGTCTGGTGGTCAGGTGAGTAACCTCTCCCTTTCCCTTCTCTCTCTCTCTCCCTTATGACTATCTTATCCCTCTCTGTCTTCTGTCTCCATTCCTCTCTCTTTCCCCTATGACTATCGTATCCCTCTCTGTCTTCTGTCTCCATTCCTCTCTCTTTCCCCTATGACTATCGTATCCCTCTCTGTCTTCTGTCTCCATTCCTCTCTCTCTCTCCCTTATGACTATCGTATCCCTCTCTGTCTTCTGTCTCCATTCCTCACTCTCTTTCCCCTATGACTATCTTATCCCTCTCTGTCTTCTGTCTCCATTCCTCACTCTCTTTCCCCTATGACTATCTTATCGCTCTCTCTCCTCTCTCCATCCCTCACTCTCTTTCCCTGTGACTATCTTATCGCTCTCTCTCTCTCTCTCCTCTCTCCATACCTCTATGACAGACTTCAAACTTCAAATAAAATCACGATTGAGTTGTAAAATGTTAGAATGTGTGTAAATAAAAAAGCATTACAAAACCCTGCCCAAGTAAAAGGTGCTGGGCCAGTGGTAGTGTTTGTCATAAATTATCTCCATTGTGTATGAAGGGCTGATGAAGGGCTGCACTGATAAAAAAACAAAATCTAACCAAGTGTTCTTGATCTTATATTAAGAACAATATTTGGTATTGTTTTTTGCGTGAAGGAGACTTAGGCTCCCTAGCACTCTCGAAAGATAATTTTGATTTAATTAATGAAGACTGACTTATTTTAGGAGTCCTATCAAGACAAATTTGCTCAACGTACTGGCAGACAAATTTGCGTAACACACTGGCAGACAAATTTGTTTGTCTTAAAATAAGTGAAACTCTTATTAAGTCAAGTCAAATGATTTTATGTGAAAACGCTAGGTAAGTGTCTTCATACTAAAAACATCAAATAGATTTTTTTGATCTTGATATAAAGACTAATGACATTTGGTTAGATTTGTATTAGATAAGCAGTTCTTGCAGTGTAGAGTCTCCGTGTTTTGGTGTCTTTCTTTAATCGCATACGATCAGAGAAGGAGCTTCAAGCCCTGACTATTAACAAGACAAACTTGGATGATGCCACTTAAGGGATGTGGTTTATTTCTGCAGATTTTTTTCTACAGGTCCTCTTTGTATGTTTATTTAAATAAATAAATAAATAATCAAAGTAGTAACATTATTCAGTGAAAGTACTGTTAACTGTTAGCATATATGCAGCAAGGCCAGATGCCTTGCCATGTTGAGAACCCCCCGTTTCTTTATCTCCCCAGGTCAGAGATGAATACAGACAAGACTATGACCCAGCCCGCGGGGGCTATGGAAAAGTCATTCATAAATGACAAGCTGTGTTTCTATGCTATGTGTGTGTGTGTGTCTGTCTGTGTGCCTCTTCCAGGTCAGAGATGAATATAGACAAGATTATGATCCAGCCCGGGGCGGATACGGGAAGATAGCTCAGCTGCAGAAGGGTCCCGAGGGACGGCATACTTTTTAATTTGGGAAATTTCGGAATTTTACGAGGCTGGAGAGCACAGACAGCAAGCAAGGTCCTGATCAATTATTCCTAAATTTCAGTTTTGACATCTTGACTTGTCCAACGGCATGGTCCCATTCTGAAGAGAGTTCTAGGGCTACAGATCAGCTTGGCAGACTACACACGTCCCCTTTAGAAGGTGCAGGGGTTCCCCCTGTCCCCTGTAGCGGGTGGGGGTTAGGTTTAGCGGCGATGTATGGGATCTCTGAGGAGAGGGAGTCGTAGATACAGTGGGAACCAAGATCAGCTGGGGACAGTCCTCTATACTAGTCACTGTAGTTTTCATGTTTTCTGTACATACATACGTTGACCTTTTTTATAAATAAAAACAAAACCTGATGTTTTAATCTTTATTGACTTGTGTTTGTATTTGGAGGGAGGGGGGGTGTTAATGAAGTCATCTTAAGACAACTTTGGTTTCAAGGTGTTTGGCATGGCTTATGGTGTTAATAATAACATTTTAAAAAGACCATCAGGATGTTTTGGAACGCCACAGGGCATTCTGAAGACTAATCAAAATATGTTACTGATTAATTAATCAATTAATACTTAATTGATGTTTTTTTTTCTTTCTTGAACATGTGGAGCTCAAACTCCCTATTGCCTAGTCGTAATCCTGATGTTTCTTGGACTCTTACTTACTATTTATGTAAAATAATTTAAGCTTGAAAAAAGTACTGTGTGGAGCAGTGTAGTTTTTCATGTCCAAAATATTGCATATCTGTATGAACTGTAAAGAATTCCTCCAAATCTGCTGTGTTGGTGCTCAGAGAACTGTAGTTTTGACACTTGAAGTAATGCAGTTATTTTTAACTAGGGTTGATCTTGGTATGGTAAAACTGTTTTACTGGTTATTAATGTGCTATGACTGTACCTGCATTTGTTCACCTTGTGCGTGTCAGTGTAGCAGCGTTTGTTTTGAGCCACCAGATAAGGGTAGGGTGAACGGGGACGCCGATCACCTGTCCATGCTCATCTTACACCTCGCTGACTCTCTTTAGACCTGGCACTTACAGAACAATGCGATCGTCAGAGTCACTCTTAAGTACAAAATAGGTCTGGCTGTTGACCGCAACAGGTAGGCTACAATAGACAAGGTTTTACTTGATGAGCATGTGGGAAAACAGAGAAAGTGTTTGGCCTTTAGAGGCAGTATGATACAAGTATAGCATATTATAGTGCACTGTAGCCTATAGCCTAGCACTCTGCAAACAGTAAGCACAGAATGCTCCCCAGAGAGAATGATCATCCAAAAAATAAACAGATGTAGTCCTAGACCTGCTGGCAAACACAACGAAGTGGGCGTGGTCTAATAAGCCGAGCGCTTGGGGGGAAAACGGCATTAGGCTGCCAAGGTCCTCTACAGATAAAGATCAATTCAAGTACAATTGAAACATAAATAGATCGAGTTAAATTAATAAGATAAATAAATTGAAAATCACTGGTCTGAAAGTACCGGATGATTATCTCAGCCTTGAGTGATTAATATGGATATGATGTTGAAGGGTGGGGGGGCGTCGTTGTCAAGGTAACGTATAAAGGTAACAAACTTGCAGACCTGCAGGAGAAGTTGTAACCCGGAACTTTCGTGCAGGTAGAAATGGAGACCTACAAAAGTGGGTAAATCAACAATGTCCAGTTCAGTCAGTCATCTAGATGTGCCGTTTCCAATCGGTTACATCTACAGTACTGAGCCAGACAGTGGTAGAAACGGGCTGGGTGTCCAAGAGTGGCCAGATGGGTCGAAATACGAGGGAGAGTTTGTGAATGACCTGAAACACGGAGTGGGTGTTTACTCTTGGCCTAATGGAGAGGTAGGTGAATACTACGTATCCTATCAGTATTGCATTTTGTTATGAATATATCTTCAAATGTGCGCCTACATCGTGTCTCCTAGACCTAGAAGACAAGCTTTGACGCCTATCCAAGCTATCGATTGTAGTTAACATCAAACATGTTGTCTTTAGATCTATGAGGGTTCCTTCTACAAAGACTATCGCCATGGTAAGGGCACATATACCTGGCCTGACGGCTCCAAGTTCTCTGGAAAATTTTATTTGAATCGGAAAGAGGGTTATGGCGTACAGCTGTTACCGGACGGCTCATTTTTCAAGGTAATCTGCTTTTACCTGGTCCAAATCCTTTCACACTATGCCCACAAAGATAACCTGACAAAAAAGCGTTTCACATGTAGAATATTAATCAGCATTTGAAGTGTTGGGTAGGCTATGTTTTCCCATGACTGTACCTTAGTGTCTGTGTATGGCTGTTCAGGGGCTCTATCACGCAGACGAGCGTTTCGGCCCAGGTGTGCTCACCTATGCGGATGGCCGGCAGGACGTGGGGCTTTGGCATCGCTGCCGGTTGTTCAGCCTCTGCACCTGGCTGAAGGACGCCTTCAGCCTCAGGTCCCTCCCAGACTTCCAGTCCCAACAGAGTCGGGTGCGGACTGGCATTACACTCCAGGGGGACCCACAGAACCTGCTTCCAGAGCTACCCAAATCCACAATCTGCAAGGACCCACTGGTGTTCTCCCCAGAGGAGATGCTGAAGGACGAACGCTTCATCCTGCCACCTGACACGCTCCGCTATGCCAATGACCCAGACCATCTGCCCCTGCCCCCACGCATTAGGAAGCACCTGGATGAGCTCTTCTTCAGCAGCAGCAATCCGGACACTCCCGTACACACACACACACAGGTGTACACTCACACATATGGGAATACCAGCTGTCTGCCACTACAGGAACGCATGCAGGAGCACATCAACAGACACAGGTCAGGCACACACACACACACACACACACATACATATGGCTAGGTTAGTGTGCATGTCCTGCAGGTTTGAAGTGGAAGATGTTGACTGGGACATGTGTTGTGGACTGTGTTTGTTTGTGTGTGTCTGCGTACGTGTGTGTGTGTGTGTCCTGCAGGTGTAAGGCGGATGGGGTTGACCGGAACGTGTGTGTGTGTGTCCTGCAGGTGTGAGGCGGATGGGGTTGACCGGGACGTGTGTTTGTGTGACTGTGTGTGTGTGTGTGTCCTGCAGGTGTGAGGTGGAGGCGCTTGACTGGGACGTTGGGGCAGTCTTGTCCATGCGCAGGGAGGCGTTTGGCCCTAAGGGGCCCTTGGAGTTGGGCTCGGAGCGGCTCATTAAGGAGGCGGCGCGGGGGGATCCCCAGACTGTTTACCACATCCTCAGGGACGGAAGGATCCACCCTGACGTGGGGGACGCACAAGGCCACACTCCTCTTCTTGCTGCTACGGTAACACCATAGTGATGCCAGAGGACATAGGAAATGACATCATTCCGACTATGGACTATATATCTCATTCGCATTCATTAAAGTTCAGCCAGAAAAATAAAAGTTTGGAAGTGTCAGATGGAAACACTTATTCCTAAGGATTCAATTCAGGTTAAAGGCATTACCAGACTGGCAGGTGTTTGCGTTCCGATCGGGGCTGCTGGGATGTGATGTGGGTTTAGGGTGTTGCTGGGATGTGATGTGGGTTTAGGGTGTTGCTGGGATGTGATGTGGGTTTAGAGTGTTGCTGGGATGTGATGTGGGTTTAGAGTGTTGCTGGGAGGGTGATGGAAGGTGGAGCCTGTGTGTGTGTCCCGCAGGTGAACTGTGTGTGTGTCCCGCAGGTGAACTGCCATAATGAGGTGATCAACATGCTCCTGGACAGCGGTGCCAACGTGAACAAGTTGAACACAGAGGGCATGTCGGCCCTGGCCATCTGCCACGTGCTTTACTACCCTGCCAGCTCTCTCCACACCACCGTGGCAGAACTCAGGCTCGACAGGGACTCGCCCAAGCCACAGGTCACTCACTTACTTATTATGTGCCTACCTGTGCACGCGTGTGTGTGTGTGTGTGTGTGTGTGTGTGTGTGTGTGTGTGTGTGTGTGTGTGTGTGTGTGTGTGTGTGTGTGTGTGTGTGTGTGTGTGTGTGTGTGTGTGTGTGTGTGTGTGTGTGTGTGTGTGTGTGTGTGTGTGTGTGTGTGTGTGTGTGTGTGTGTGTGTGTGTGTGTGAGTGTGTTTGTGTTTGTGTTTGCTGTTGATAATGACATGCAGGACTGGTGAAACCTGTGTTATTTGATTCTCAGGTGTCAGTACCAAAGTCTCCACAAGCTGACAATCAGGAAGATGAGGCTAGTAAAAACTCAACCAGCCCTGTCCCTCAGTCACCTGATCAGAGTCATTCAGCCAATGAGGAGACAGCAGCCCCAAGGCACACACAGGCTGACCCGGGTGAAGCTCCGCCCCTCAGTTCCCCAGTAATGGAGGAGGTATCAGAAGGGGAGGGGCCTATGAATAAAAGTATCAAAGCTCAGAGCGAATATTCAGAGAATGAGGGACTTGGGAATGGACAGTGGGAGGAGCCTAAACAGGAAGCATCTGACATTAAGGGACTTCAGAGGGAGGAGCCTAAACAGGAAACATCTGACTCTGAGGGGCCTCAGAGGGCGGAGACTAAACAGGAAACATCTGACATTGAGGGACTTCCAAGGGAGGAGTCTAAACAGGAAACATCTGGCATTGAGGGGCCTCAGGGGGAGGAGCCTAAGCAGGAAACATCTGACATTGAGGGACTTCAGAGGGTGGAGACTAAACAGGAAACATCTGACATTGAGGGACCTCAGGGGGAGGAGTCTATAGTTAAGGGGTCTGACAGGGAGAAGCTTGTAAATGAAGCACCAGAGAGGGTGGGGCCTATAAGTGAAGATTCAGAGAGGGAGGGGCTTATAAATGAAGAGTCGGAGACAGGGGAGCCTCAGATTGAGAAGTCCATTATGATTGGTCTGGGCGAGGAGCCAGCTGTGTCGAATGGAGGCACTGCAGGCAGGGATATGACCTTTGACCCTGAAAGCGCTGAGCAGTGTGTGGCCAGTGACTCTGTGGTGTCACTGGCCAGCTTCCAGATTGCCGTATCAAAGGAGGCGCTGGACCAGGCTGCGGAGGCCCTGTGCCATTCAGGACTGCTACCAGCAGAGGGCACTCAGGAGACCGTCCACAAGATCGCTCTTGCCAAAACGCAGTGAGTCTTAGAGGTGGTCAGAGCAGACACTAGCACAGCTGGACAAAGTGGTAATAAACTAGCCACTTTCACAGCTGGACATACAGTAGTGTAAATAAACTAGCCACTTTCACAGCTGGACATATAGTAGTGTAAATAAACTAGCCACTTTCACAACTGGACATACAGTAGTGTAAATAAACTAGCCACTTTCACAGCTGGACATATAGTAGTGTAAATAAACCAACTACTAGCACAGCTGGATAGGTTTTTTTTTATGTTGTTGCTGGGGCATTCTTCCTGGCAGGATTTGTTTGTTTGATGCTGGGGCTTCTTGACGGGGGCTTGTTTGTTTGTTGTTTGTTGTTTGTTGGTGTTGCTGGCTGTTGCCTGGTGTGGCTGTTGCTAGGCGCAGTGAGCGGTGGGCCACTCTGCGGCTGCTGCTGTCCCGGGGGGCGGATCCCAACGCCGCTCTGGTGCCCATGCCAGTCCTCTTCCTGGCCATCAAGGCAGCACACACACACGCCGTCCAGCTGCTGCTGGAGGCAGGAGCACGCACAGACATCTGCCTGCCCTCTGAGGTACACACACACACACACACACACACCTGCTTGCTCTCTGAGGTACACACACACACACACACATCTGCTTGCTCTCTGAGGTACGCACACACACACACACACGCACACACACATACACACACACACACACACACACACACACACACATCTGCTTGCTCTCTGAGGTACACACACACACACACACACACACACACATGCTTCTGTACATAATAATAATAATAATAATAATAATAATAATAATAACAATTCTCCTTATTCCCTCTTTCTGCTCTTCCCTCTCACCTGTTCACCCATTCTCTACTACTTTCTACTCCTCCTCTCTCCCTCCTCCCCTCTCCTCCTCCTCTACTCCTCCTCTCTACTCCTTCTCTCTACTCCTCCTCTACCCCTCCTGTCCCCCTCTCTACTCCTCTCCCTCCTCTGTAGCTTAATGGTCTGTATCCGCTGCACGTGGCAGCTGGTCTCCCGGGAGACGAGGGTCCGCGGATCACTGAGCTGCTGCTGCATGCTGTGGCGGACCCTGATGTCCAGGCCCAGGACACACACATGCTCTTTGAGCTGGACAAGGTCAGTGCTCACTCACAGGGCCCTTTTTGAGGGCTGCTGCCTCATCTCGCCTCGTCTCGTCTCGTCTCTTCTCTTCTCTTCTCTTCTCTTCTCGTCTCGCCTCGTCTCTTCTCTTCTCTTCTCTTCTCTTCTCTTCTCGTCTCGCTCGTCTCGTCTCGTCTCGTCTCGTCTCGTCTCGTCTCGTCTCGACTCGTGTCTTCTCGTGTCTTCTCGTCTCTTCTCTTCTCGTCTCGTCTCGTCTCGTCTCTTCTCTTCTCTTCTCGTCTCGTCTCGTCTCGTCTCGTCTCGCTCGTCTCGTCTCGTCTCGCCTCGCCTCGCCTCCTTGTCTCGTCTCGCTCGTCTCTTCTCGTCTCGTCTCGTCTCGTCTCATCTCGCCTCGCCTCTTCTCGTCTCGCCTCGCCTCTTCTCGTCTCGTCTCGTCTCGTCTCGCTCGTCTCGTCTCGTTTCGTCTCGCTCGTCTCTTCTCGTCTCGCTCGTCTCGTCTCGTCTCGCTCGTCTCGTCTCGCTCGTCTCGTCTCGTCTCGTCTCGTCTCGTCTCGTCTCGTCTCTTCTCTTCTCGTCTCGTCTCGCTCGTCTCTTCTCGTCTCGTCTCGCTCGTCTTGTCTCTTCTCTTCTCGTCTCGCTCGTCTCTTCTCGTCTCGCTCGTCTCTTCTCGTCTCTTCTCGTCTCTTCTCGTCTCGCCTCGCCTCGCCTCGCCTCGCCTCGCCTCTTCTCGTCTCGTCTAGTCTCTTCTCGTCTCTCTCGTCTCGTCTCGTCTCTTCTCTTCTCTTCTCTTCTCTTCTCGTCTCGTCTCGTCTCGTCTCGTCTCGTCTCGTCTCGTCTCGTCTTGCTCGTCTCGTCTCGTCTTGTCTCGTCTCCCCGCATTACCTCCTTCCACCTACATGAAATACCAATGATGATTTGTATACCTCTTTTTACTCATCATTACCATAGGTGCCAATAGATGTGGAGGGCACTGCAGGTGTTTGTGTAACAATATGTATATGAACGTAACGCTTTCTACAGTTTGTGAGCGGGCAGACAGGTGAAGTTGAGCGAGCGCGAGAGAGATCTCCAGAGCGAGCGGAGGAACAGTTCCTGTGAGCGAGTAGAGGGAAACTGAAGTCAAGTCAAGTCGGCTTTATTGTCAATTTCTTTACATGCACTGGTCATACAAAGAATTGAAATTTCGTTTCTTACTTTCCCATACAGACATAGACATACTTTAGACATAGACATAGCCATAGACAATAAATAAAAAATAAAAATATTAAGACATACCACATACAGACATTAAAGTGCGAGACTGAAATATAGAACATATATCAAAAAAATTGAGGTAGTTGTGTTGTATATTTACATAGTCCTAGCGTAACCTTCTGACAGAGTAGTAGTAGCAGCAGCATTGTGGCAGAGTGATAAATAACATTGATAACATTTACATGAAGTTTAAACTTGTGCTTGTGTGTACTGTATATTTACATTGATATGCAGTCATTTCAAGTATATCAGGCTTGATATGAAGCAGCAACACGTTAGGCTGCGCAGTCACAGTGCAGTACAGGGCGGTCCTGGGGGGGGTGTTGGGGGGGGGGGGAGGTTAGGGTAGACAGGATCCTAGTGTCCTAGGTTCCTGGCTGGCTGGTGGGTGGGGGGGCTGTCAGTGATGGGAGAGTGGGTAGAGTGTTCAGCATCATGATTGCTTGGTGGATGAAGCTACTTGCAAGTCTGGTGGTGCGGGAGCGGAGGCTCCTGTACCTCTTTCCAGAGGGCAGGAGGCTGAACAGTTCGTGTGCAGGGTGGGTTGTGTCCTTGACAATCATTAGTGCTTTGCGGGTGAGGCGGGTGGTGTAAATAAGATGGACGACACACACATGAATGAAAAGGGGGCTGTTGTCGCACGTACATATTCAACTTAGCAAACATGCAAAGACATTGGTGGAGCACAGAATAGATTCCTGTTTGCTCAACTACAAGTTTTTTGTGCTCGAGTTTCATTTTTCGTCAAAATATAATTTGTGTCCTTGCTCAAAGCATTTTTCTGCGCTCAAATTGTTCTAGTGCTCGCTCATAAAAGAGGCACAAATGTAACTCCATAGTATACGGGTGCTGAGATAGGGCTGCTGGAGTTTATTGTTCTGTTTTTGTGCCACCTGTAGAACACGCCTGATCCCCAGGGAGGATCTGGGAACAAACCTGGCAACGTGTCTGGGGCACCACCTCAGGGCCCGGGCACTGGCAGTCCCGACAGAGGCCGCACGCCGCTCCACATCGCCTGCCAGAGAGACCAGGACCACAAGGTCAGTCAACTGTTGTTGTTGTTGTTGTAATTATGTGTGTGTGTGTGTGAGTGTGTGTGTGTGTATTTTAGAATGCCAGAAATGTGGTGTGTGCATGTGTGTATTTTAGAGTGCCCGCAATATGGTGTGTGCGTGTGTGTGTGTGCGTGCGTGTGCGTGTGCGTGTGCGTGTGTGTGTGTGTGTGTGTGTGTGTGTATTTTAGAATGCCAGAGATGTGGAGTGTGTGTGTTTTTTTAAAATGCCCGAGAGATGTGGTGTGTGTTTTAGAATGATGTTATGGATGTGGTGTGTGTGTATTTTTTAGAATGCCAGAGATGCGGTGTGTGTTCTGCTGTCTCATAAAGCCAGCACCAGTCTGCTGTGGAGTGGACACTCTCCCCTCTCCCTGGCCATCGCCAGTGGCAACCATCTGGTATGTGACCTTAGTTCCTTTCTAACAAGTGTGTGGTGTGTTCAAGTTCTTTGAACAGAGGTGGACGTTCAAGGAGAACACATTTTCTTTGAACTGTTCAATTGTCATGTTCTTGTGTAAATGTTTCGCATTGTTAATTGGTAACATTTCATCCAGCCTCCCTGTTTATTTGTGCCATACCCATAACCATAACCATAATCCTAAGAATAACTTTAAACCTAACCATGACCCTAACCATAACCATAATCCTAACCATAACTTTAAACCTAACCATGACCCTAACCATGACCCTAACCATAACTCTTTCAAGCCCTCCGTAAGAGGCACTATTCTAAACGTTTCCTCCGCCACATTAAGCACTTGACTCTGGCCGGCCTTGCTCCCACTCACTCATACACCCCAAACACTTGCCCATCACCCACTCCCACACCAGACCTTCCTCCTAACCCCAACCCGGACCCCAACCCAGACCCAGATCCTAATCCCAACCCTTTTCCTAACCTTAACCCTGACTCTAACTCCAACCCTTTTCCTAACCTTAACCCCAACCCTTTTCCTAACCCTAACCCCAACCCTCTTCCTAACCCTAACCCCAACCCTCTTCCTAACCCCAACCCTGACCCACCCCATCTCCTGCCCCTTATTGGCACCTACTCACACGGCATACAACACCTTCACCACACACTGAAACAACACTATACCGAATTCCAAACAACACACCCCACCTTCCAACACCACAAACTCATCTCTGCATATAGACGCAATAAAAACCTCAAAGACCTCCTCATACGCACCACCTTCACCCGTCACTTACAACCCCCACCCCCTAAAGAAAACGTACACTTCACCCCTCACCTTTTTATCACCAATATTCATAGTCACTGTTCTGCACCCACCAATCCATTAAACTTAGACACTCCCAATTTAGTATATGTTATCACCTGCACTCACTGCCACATGTTGTACATCGGGGAAACTGGACATACACTACGCATACGCCTCAAACAACATCTGCACAACATACACAAAAATACACGCAACACTTACCTCGTCACACACTTCCAGACGCACAACATCACACTTTTGAGGGTCTGTGGCATTGAAGGGAACCCAGGCTGGACTGTTTTACAGAGGAAAAGAGCAGAGAGATTGTGGATTTTAAAACTTCAAACATTACACCCAACAGGTTTTAATGAAAATTTAAATTAAAGTTTTAAACCACTCTGTGTCTTTTTTTATAGCTCCTCTCTTTTATCTCTTCTCTTTAACTTTTATTTTCATTTTATTTTATTTTATTTTATTTTATTGGACTTTTAGATGGGAATAGTGGGGCGAGAACAACTGGCCAGTGCACCATAGTCAAACCAACTACATACTAAAATAAATTTTAATTCTAATTTCCTAACCCTACCTCCTAAGACTGGTCTCAAGTTGGAGTTGACATTGTTGTTTTCAGAGACCAAAATGAATCACCAAAAGAAAATTTCTTTAATTTTTTAACAATGTCAACTCCGACTTGAGACCAGTCTTATTTTACTAAGACTGGTCTCATGTTGGAGTTGACATTGTTGTGTTCAGAGACCAAGATAAATCACCAAAAGATGATTTCTTTACTCAACTGTAGAGTGTATGAGTGCATATATGAGGATTATGTCCACTCGTTAACTGTACTTGTATGTTAAATCAGAGTGTATAAGTGAATATCTGAGGATTATGTCCACTTGTTAACTGTACTCTTATATTAAATCAGAGTGTATGAGTGAATATATGAGGATTATGTCCACTCGTTAACTGTACTTGTATGTTAAATCAGAGTGTATGAGTGAATATCTGAGGATTATGTCCACCCGTTAACTGTACTCTTATATTAAATCAGAGTGTATGAGTGAATATATGAGGATTATGTCCACTTGTTAACTGTACTCTTATATTAAATCAGAGTGTATGAGTGAATATATGAGGATAATGTCCATTCGTTAACTGTACTTGTATATTCAATTTGAGTGTATGAGTGAATATATGAGGATTATGTCCACTCGTTAATTGTACTCGTATATTTGTAAACATTTGTAGTCTTATACCCACACTTAAGCGTTATGCATATGGAAAGGCTTTTTATGCACCTTGGGCTTAGAAGAGCCGCATTACAATATTCTTACTAC
>NW_027468576.1:35621988-35709488 GCF_046254945.1 Alosa pseudoharengus | reverse complement strand
TTTGGGAGGCTGCAGGTCTTTGGTGGATCACCTCTTCCCAGAGCTGCTCAGTAACGTCCTGGTTCCGACAGTGTAGGATCTTCAGGAAGCATGGAGGTGCAGGGGCTGCTAGCAGACAAGCCATTGCTAGCGCTTTCAGATGCGCGGGAGCTTCTAGCAGACAAGCCATTGGTAACGCCTACAGAGGCACGAAGGGTGGTTATGGTTATGATTTTGAGTTGATCTGTTAAAGGTTTGTGAAGAGTATTTCCTGCCAGCCCTAGTATGGTTGTGAGCCACATCATGTGGCACTGGTTAGCAGATGGGAGGCCTATAGGGGCCCCCTGGTGGTGAGTAGTGCTACAGGCACCCGTTGGCTCAGTGTCACACCTGCATGACTAGCCTGGGAATACCCATACAACCTTTCGGCAAATTTGGGATTTGCTCTGCAAGTCAATCTGGCCAAGAGCCCATTTCCAATGTCCATAAAACATAGGCACTGAAATACAATCGCTAATCCGGCATGGACGTGTATTTCTTTGGAATTGAAGAATTTAAGTTTAATTTCACTGCTAGTTACGCCCCTACTGGAAGTCATAAGTCAATTAACCTTTTCCAGACCCACTCTAAATTGTACAATTGTGAAGGTTTGGGTGTTCCCAGGCTACTGAATGACCACACAGAGCAAAGACATCAGGCCACTAGACACACACACACACACACACACACACACAGGCCTCATTTTTTACAGGAGCAAAAAACCCAGACCTGTACAGACACGTACACAAACACACACCTCAAGTTGAGGGAGGTGTCAAGAGATATGTAGTGTGTGTGTAAAAGGCATTATGGGTATGAGGCTAGTGTGTGTGTGAGGTGCTTAGGTGCTGTTGTCATGTGCGTGTTTCGTTTGCTTCCGGCAGGTCAAGATCACAGTGAGCCTAGTGACACACTGGAGAGTGACCCACAAAGAGAAAACACAGGCAACATTAAGAGTAAGATGGCTATGTACCAGCTAATGGTAGTCAGTAAGAGTAAACCTGGAGTATCTGATAGCTAAATACCAGTTAATGATAGTCAATAAAAGTAAACATGTAGTATGCGATGGCTGAGTACCAGTTAATGATAGTCAATAAGATGAGTGTGTGTGGATGAATGTTGCTTTCGGGACAGCTGGCCAATGCTAGGACTAGAGAGTTGGCCTGTGCTATGATTAGTAGGTAGGCTATAGTTTGTAGGTTAGAAGAAGAACAGGGCAGACTGCAGTAACAGAGATGTGAGCAGTTGGCCTAGGGTAGGTTAGGGTTAGTTTAGAGGGTTAGGGTTAGGTTAGGGTTAGTTTAGAGGGGTAGGGTAGGTTAGGGTTAGTTTAGAGGGTTAGGGTTAGGCTTGGTTAGATTTAGGCAAGGTTAGGGTTAGGCTAGGTAACTGGTGGGCGAGGTTATGGTTAGGCAAGGTTAGGGTTATGCTAGGTTGCGGGTAGGCTAAGTTAGGTAAGGTTAGGGTTATGCTAGATTGCGGGTAGGCTAAGTTAGGTAAGGTTAGGGTTATGCTAGATTGCGGGTAGGCTATGTTAGGCAAGGTACAGGTTAGGTTAGGTTAGGGTTAGGCTAGGTTAGGTTAGGGTTAGGTTAGGATTAGGCTAGGTTAGGGTTAGGTTACGGTTAGGATTAGGCTAGATTAGGGTTAGGTTACGGTAATGGTTAGGCTAGGTTAGGGTTAGGTTACGGTTAGGATTAGGTTAGAGGGGTGAGAGCGCAAGGTGGACTACAGTAACAGCACTGTCATCTACAGAGGCTTCAGTGAAGACGCCAGAGCAGCCGTCCCTGATCACCCAGATGCAGGCCCACTTCAAGAAGAAGATGATTGTAGAGAAGCTAAACAAAAAACGGAAGGGTAGGGAGATGGGAGGCTGCCAAACACACACACACATACACACAGAGAGAGAGGGAGAGAGTCACAAACACATGTCAATCAGGAAATCCTCATGGAATGGTGTGGTCATAAGTGGGCTGTGGTTATGGGAATGCTATGTTATGGGAATTCTGTGTTTGTAATGCTATGGTATGGGAATACTGTTTATATGAATGCTGAGATTATGGGAATACTGTGTGTATAGGAATGGGAATGCTGTGAGTGTGACTATGGGATTGCTAAGTGTGTTTGCCTGTGTTCATCTCCACAGCGCTGTCTCAGAAGTGGGCCGAGAAACGACTCGCCTCAGGGAACCAGTCCAAGGGCCGGAGCGCGGGAGCCAAGGGTCAGAGCGGCCTGCCCAAGCATCCTCCAAAGACCCCGATGTACGACCCCACAGAGAACTACAGCTACATTTAATTACATCATTAATAAAGTTCCCGTTTGTGCTCAGCCATGTTTGTCCTCACAGGAATCTGAGAGTGAGACAGAGTCAAACTTAATCACAGTAATGTTTATAAACTGCAGGTGTCTGGAGGGTGGTTGCTCTGCACAGCAAATACTTGTCAATCGTGTGACGTGTTGTGTTAGGACTTAGAAAGGTTGAGCTTTCAAACAGCAGATGGCGCTGTTAGTCCAGATTTGTAAAACGCATTTTTGAAAACTGCTCGCGACCACAAAGACACTGTTTTGTGAAACACAGGGAACTTGTAAACACACTCAAGTTGTTTGTAGTGTTTAGTCAGGACATGAACATGGATTCTATATCGTCAACCTGAGGAGCGTAAACTGTAAGGACTGGTCTGGATTGGATGAGATGCAGGCTTGTCCAGTCTTCAGCTGCTTCATGAAACAACCAAGCTGGAGGAAAAATGACACGTAGGCAGACATGTTTTTTTAAAATGTCCTAATATTAACAAACACATTGACAGACACCAAACATCTGCAACAGTTATGACAGAACATAACATGTCCCATTGTGTGGACAAACATTCAGAGTTCACTTCCTGCAGTGGGCCTGTGTGTGTGTGTGTGTGTCACAGAGAGAGGCAGACCTGTGTGTGTGTATGTGTCAGAGAGAAACAGGCTTGTGTCTGTGAGCGTGTGTCTAATACTACATCACCTTCCACTCCATGCGGTGAAACCTCTACAAATTATCCACAAAGTAGTGGTGTCTCTGGTTTTCACATGCTGTCCCACAACCAAAAAGAGCCCACGTTACCCCGCTGTTCATTGAGCTCCACTGGCTACCAGAGCAGGGGCATCTCTATCTTCAACAAGCTCTTGAGGATCCAACTTTTCTTCTCCTTACACTTCTAACAACCCAACACAACTAACATGCACTTCCTTTCTGTCCTCCGCAACTTCCCTCTTCCTCTAGCACGTTCTCCTTCGACTACACTTTGGCTAGTAATTAGATATTTCTACACACTCTCATGCACTGGTAGTAATATTGATTGATGTAGTATTAATCGTTGCCTAAGCATTGTTGCTCAAATGTTATTCCTCATTTCTGTAAATCGCTTTGGATAAAAGAATAAATATAATGTGATGTGTTGAAGGAAGACAGTCCTGTGTGTGTATGTGTGTGTTTAGGACTGGCCTAGTTGCAGCAAGAAACAAATATGCAATGTCTTTCATCTTGCTCTGAGTGCTTTGGGCTTCCTTGTGTGTGTGTGTGTGTGTGCGCGTGCGTGCACTGCTCTTGGGTGTTTGTGTGTGTCTTAGTAGAACAGTGTAAGACCTCTCAAGTGGATGCCTGACAGGAGACAACAGAAGTAATAAAAGCACTACCTGGTTCTTAAACACCTACACACACACACACAATGTAGTGTACTTTCACAGATACCCTTAAACACACACATACACACTCACGTCCCTGCTGAAAAAAACAGCTAGAAAACAACTTTTGCGGGTAGCTGGTTTTACCTGGTCCAACTCTTGCTGGTGTAGCTGGTTGGGCCACCAGGTGGACATGCTGGCGTGACCATCTGAGGAAGCTGGTCATGCTGGTGTGACCAGCCTGTCGTGTGGGATAAAGCTGGTGTAAGATGGTCATGCTGGTGACCAGCCTACCAAGCTTGACATTGTTGGTGTAAGATGGTCATGCTGGTTTGCTAGAATGACCGACATAAGCTGGCATGGCCAGTTAAACCAACAATGTAGACCATCAACACCAACTAAAATGACCAGCTTGAGGTGGTGGAACAAGCAAAACCAACTAAATTACCATCGTAAACTGGGTAAACCAGCTGAAGGTATGTTTTCACAAGAGTTTTGCTGGTCTAGCAGATCAACCATCATAGGGTGGTCAAGCTGGTTAACAAGCTCCAACAGTCTGGTTCAAGCTGTTTTTTTCAGCAGGGGTGTCAGATGTGCTGTATTTTCACTGACGGCCTTAACACACAAACATATAAACACATTGTATGTAGTGTACTTTCACTGACACCCTTAAACATACACACTCACATGTGGCAGATGTAGTGTACTTTCACTGATACCCTTAAACATACACACTCACATGTGTCAGATGTAGTGTACTGACAGCCTTAAACATACGCACTCACATGTGTCAGATGTAGTGTACTTTCACTGGCAGCCTTAAACATACACACTCACACATGTCAGATGTAGTGTACTTTCACTGATACCCTTAAACATACATACTCACATGTGTCAGATGTAATGTACTTTCACTGTCAGCCTTAAACATACACACTCACATGTGTCAGATGTAGTGTACTTTCACTCACATTCCTTCTTGTGTAGATCCATTAGCAGCCAAAGGTGTATAGAAATGTGTGTCATGGAATGTCACAAAGTGTCTGTATCTATGTGTGTGTATCTATGTGTGCGTTAGGGTGTGTGTGTGGATTGGGGTGTGTATGTGGTGTGTGTGTGTGTGTGGCCACTGGACCAGCTAGACTAGTATCCCGACCACCACTGCACCACTAACAGCTAGACCAGCATCATCTACCTCAGGGACTGATGACCACTATCAGATAGACTATAGAATCAAATCAGGGGGTCAGGTGTCAGTACCTGTCTAACATCAGTGTTAGATTCAGGTGAGTCGATACCTGCCTAATGTGAATGACAGACTCAACACCTGCTGTGTGAATATCTGCTTAGTGTTAGACTCAGGTGTGCTAGAGCCAGGTGTGTGTGTGTGTGTGTGTGTGTGTGTGTGTGTGTGTGTGTATGAAAAAAACAATCTGGTAATCTGGTGTGTGTGGGGAGGGGGTATATTAACAGTAAAATGTACAGATCAGTAAAAACAGAGAATGGTTAGATGTCACGAAACATTGTTACATTATCATGAAGTAAAAAAACACTCTTCACTCTCAGTCACTGTAAGAGACGTTTCTCCATCACCGTCTCAGTCAGAGCCTTTCATTTCCCCAGCCTCCGTTTGGGATACGTCAGGACCCCCACCCCACCCCACCCGCCCCCCACACACCTATCCCACCGTGGGAACTAAAAAACCCTCGCTGACATGGAAACTAAAAAAACAGTCCTGGCCCTCCAAAGGCCTGCCCATTACCGCCTGAGCAGCACCACGCTGGCCAATGAGAGCAGGAGGAGGTTGTTACACGGAAGGCCCTGATTGGCTGTTCCTTTCACTCTCTTGTTCTCAGGGGTGTAGTACCTTGGCCGGTTGCCCCTGGAGACCAGCACCCGAGAGTGGACACAGGCCTGGCCCAAGCACAGACCACTTCCTGAACCGCTGATGTCATCACCTGGTGACAGGGCAAGAAAGCACATTAGAAGAAGAAAAAACACATATCAAAACACAGACAACCACACACACATCAAAACATACATAACCACACACACATCAAAGTATACTCATCAAAACTAAAACAACCATCACATTACAAATCATCATACACACATAAAAACAGACACAACTCACAAATAACTGCAACACACACATCAAAACACGCATATACTGCACATACATCCTTGAATTTCCCCTGGGGATCAATAAAGTATCTATCTATCTATCTATCTATCTATCTATCTACACAACTGAGCACACACTGCACATACATAACTAGTCGCTGGTGCTTACTGTTGTCCTGGAAGTCCACATCCTGTCCACTAAGAGCAGTAAGCAGGCGACTGGTGGTGATCTTCAGCTGCATGATCTGCTGCCGGACGCTCATGTCCGGCTTGGTGATGTCCACGTCCACCTCAGGGTTGTTGATCTGGCTGGCCAGGCCGTCGCCCATCACCTCCGGCAGGTACCTGAAGACCAACCACAGCCGAGCCAATCAGCTGCAGCTCTGAGACCACACCCCCTCATGTAAACCAATCAGCTGCAGCTCTGAGACTAAACCCCCCTCAAGTAAACCAATTAGAAACAGCTCCGAGACCACACCCCCTGAGGTAAACCAATCAGTTGCATCTCTGAGACCACAGCCCCTCTTTCAGTGGTGTGTTCATTTATGTGTGTCTGTGTGTGTGAGAGAGAGAAAACACCTGACTCTACCTGGCCTTAGTGTTGCCGTTCCAACACCTGTCGGTGCTGCTGGCAGCTTTGCTCTTGCAGAGGGCGGCTGGAAGCTGCAGCCAGAACTGCAGCATCTCCTTCAGCTTACTGGACACATCTGACACCTACACACACACACACACACACACACACACACACACAGAGAGAGAGAGAGAAACAGATATGACACAGAGACAGAGAGAGAGACAGACATTACACTCACACACACACACACACACACACAAACAGAGAGACAGACATCACACACACAGACATTACAAACACACACACACACACACACACACACACACACACACACACACATTAGAAACATATTCACGCAAACACACAGACATTACAAACACACACACACACACACACAGAGACATGCATCCACACACACACACACACACACACGTACACGCATAGACACAGACATATACACACACACACACACATGCAGATGCACATTCTACACACATGCTACACACACCTGCACTTCCAGACGAACAGCAGCAGTGGAGCTGGATTTGTAATGCAGGACTGTGATGCTCCTCTTCCTCCTGTCTTCAGAGCCTGCACTCTCAGTCGGTTCTACTGTTGGAGTCCCACACGCCTGCCAGACCTGCACACACACACACACACACACACACACACACACACACACACACACACACGCACACACACACACACACACACACACACACACAAACATTCAACTGATGAGTCTTAATGAGTGCACGATCCCGTCTGAATGAGTGAGTGTGTGAAAATGTGATGATACCAGACTTTATTTGAGACTGTGTGTGTGTGTGTGTGTGTGTGTGTGTGTGTGTGTGTGTGTACATGTGTGTGTGTGTGTGTGTGTACATGTGCGTGTGTGTGTGTGTGTGTGTACATGTGTGTGTGTGTGTGTGTGTGTGTGTGTGTGTACATGTGCGTGTGTGTGTGTGTGTGTGTACATGTGTGTGTGTGTGTGTGTGTGTGTGTGTGTGTGTGTACATGTGTGTGTGTGTGTACATGTGTGTGTGTGTGTGTGTGTGTGTGTGTGTGTGTGTGTGTGTGTGTGTGTGTGTGTGTGTACATGTGCGTGTGTGTGTGTGTGTGTGTACATGTGTGTGTGTGTGTGAGTGTGTGTGTGAGGGAATAAAGTTGTCAGACCTTGCTTCTGAAAGTATCCATGCCGTCCTGGAGGCTGAGCAGTCCTTCGGAGATGCGCACTGGGATGGAGAAGAGAGCCGAGTCCAGGCCTGGAGACGCTCCGAAGCTAGCGGCCACCTCGAGCAGAGCGTCTGGGTTAGAGGAGGATAGAGGGACAGAGATGTAACTACTGCTTTGGCAACATTGCAACACTTACAGTCAGGCCAATAAAGCTCATTGAACTGAAAAATGTAATTGAAATTGGGAGAGGGAGAGAGGGAGAGAGGGAGGGAGAGGGAGAGAGGGAAAAAAAGAGAAAACGAGAGTGTGTGTAAGGACATGAAAATACTGGTAGGTTAAAATCATATGGACCGACCACTGATATATTCCACAAAATGTTTCTCAGCAAAGATTATAATGTATAAATAACTATAATTCATTATTATATGTGTTTATTATATAAATCACCCCATTCATTTTGAATGTCATACATAATTTGGTCTGTATGATTAACGGTTTATTGCTTACTTAACTTGTCTGTGTATGCGTGTGTGTATGTGTGTGTGTGTGTGTGTGTGTGTGTGTGTGTGTGTGTGTGTGTGTATGTGTGAGTGTGTAGGTGTGTGTGTGTGTGTGTGTGGGTGTGTGTGTGTGGTGTGTGTGTGTTGTGCTCACCAATCAGGCTTTCCCACTCTGCCTGCAGGTCAGCTTGGTTGGCGAGGCAACCCTTCATGACGTTACTGCAGTAGTTAGGACACGGCTTCAGACCGCCCAGCCCACGGCACTGACCACAATACACCAGCTTCATAATGGCGCGATTACACTCAGCACTCAGGGGAACCTACACACACACACACACACACACACACACACACACATTTTTCTAAATATAGGACACAAATTAAGCAGGTCCAAAAACATGATTCAAACATTTGATAATAATAACACCGCAGCACAGCAGATATTATGGGTGTTATACACAAAGCACAAAGCCGTCCAAATTTGTGTGATGAAGTTGAATAGCACTGAGCCAACTGTTTTGAGAAAGCGGCTATCCTGAGACCCAGTACAAGAGACTGATATTTCATCAACATTGTTACATAAGCTTCATCCAGACACTAATCAAAACAACAGCCTACAGTACTTCTGGGGTGAGCACAGTCTCACAGCTCTCATCAGTGCTAATAATATCTGGCATTTGCAGCAGAAACCATCACTTCATGGCATTGGGAGCGTTTTTTCTACCACCACATATACCAGCCCACATTTCCAGCAGTTTTAAACAGAACCAGGGATGTGTCATAAACAGAAGGGGTTGAATGCGTAACTGAACTGTATAATGGCGCTCACTCTGATTCACGGGAAAAAGCAAAAACATTTCACACCCGGATAAACCTAGGACAGTAGACTATTTACCTATCTATCTATATAAATATATACCCCACTAAACAAGCACAAATACATATATACTGTAGTGTACATACATACATATACAAGTATAAACTACAGTCCTAGCCCAAAAAATGCAAATGAGGCCACATACACACATACACACACACACACACACACACACACACATACACACACACACACACACACACACACACACACACACACACACACACACACACACACACACACACACACACACACACACCGAGGGCCGCTACCTGTGGATCACCTCCTGTGCTGGTCAGGGCCTGTGTGAACGCACACGCTCACACACACATACGCACACACACTCCAACGGGGCGGGTACCTGTGAGACTTTGCGGACCACCTCTCTTGCGCTGGTCAGGGCCTTTGTGAACGCGCGCGCTCACACACACACACGCACACACACAGGCACACACACACACAGACACACACTCCGATGGGGCGGGTACCTGTGAGACTTTGCGGACCACCTCTCCTGCGCTGGTCAGGGCCTGTGTGAACGCGCGCGCTCACACACACACACGCACACGCACACACACAGGCACACACACACACAGACACACACTCCGATGGGGCGGGTACCTGTGAGACTTTGCGGACCACCTCTCCTGTGCTGGTCAGGGCCTGTGTGAACGCACACGCTCACACACACATACGCACACACACTCCAACGGGGCGGGTACCTGTGAGACTTTGCGGACCACCTCTCTTGCGCTGGTCAGGGCCTTTGTGAACGCGCGCGCTCACACACACACACGCACACACACAGGCACACACACACACAGACACACACTCCGATGGGGCGGGTACCTGTGAGACTTTGCGGACCACCTCTCCTGCGCTGGTCAGGGCCTGTGTGAACGCGCGCGCTCACACACACACACGCACACACACAGGCACACACACACACAGACACACACTCCGATGGGGCGGGTACCTGTGAGACTTTGCGGACCACCTCTCCTGCGCTGGTCAGGGCCTGTGTGAACGCGCGCGCGGTGATGAGCGTCCGGACCAGCGCCGCCTTCATCTGGCGCGGGGCCTCTCCGTACAGCTGCAGGGCCTCCGCCTGCTTCACGCCGCACTCCAGGAAGTCGTCCGTCAGGCCGTCGGTCGCCATGGTGATGTTGGGCGTGGCCTTGATGCGGCGCTCCAGCAGCCGAGTCCAGAGGTCGTCCAGCGCCTCGTCCAGGCTCAGCGGGGTACCGCGGTAGAACCGCCGCAGGTCTCCGTAGAGATCACGGAACAGTCCCGCGTTCCGCTCGTAGAGCCCGCCCACAGCCTCCGGGAACTCCGACTCCAGCCAGCGCTCAGAACCGTCCAGCAGCTCCAAAAAGTATGCTAGAGGAAAGTTAGCAAGACAACTGGTCAGTGAGTGTGTGTGTGTGTGTGTGTGTGTGTGTGTGTGTGTGTGTGTGTGTGTGTGTGTGTGTGTTTGGCTGTGCATTGACCATAGCCCGAATGAATCCCCCTGCCTCTCTCACCAGTGTGTGTGTGTGTGTGTGTGTGTGTCACTGTCTAAGCTAGGGTGTTGTCTGTTGAACGTAGCCTGTATGAATCTCCATGCCTCTCTCATCAGCATGTGTCTGTGTGTGCAGCTGCAATATTGTGCGTTGAGCGAAGCCTGTAAAGATCTCCCCGACTCTCTCATCAGGGTATGTGTTTGTGTATGTGTGTGTGTGTGTGTGTGTGTGTGTGTGTGTGTGTGTGTGTGTGTGTGTGTGTGCATGCGTGTACATTTTTGCAATAATAGGTAGTATATCCATCTGGAAATGACGATGCCATGTTTACCTACTCTGTGATTGATCAGATATGTCTAAGTGTGTAACATACTTCCATCAATGTTTGTATCTGTAGATTCTTCATCCAGCGTAGCCTGGATGGATCTCCCCGCCTCTCTCATCAGCGTGTGTGTGTGTGTGTGTGTGTGTGTGTGTGTGTGTGTGTGTGTGTGTGTGTGTGTGTGTGTGTGTGTGTGAGTGTGAGTGTGTACTCACTGTCGAAGCTGCGGTACTGTGCGTTGAGCGTAGCCTGGATGGATCTCCCCGCCTCTCTCACAAGCCCCTCCAGCTCTCGGCGACTCAAAGCCACAAGCGTCTCCTCCATGGCACTGGTACAACACGTGTAGCCCTGAGGACACACACGCAGGTGCTCACCTGCACACACACACACACACACACACACACACACACACACAGATATATATGTAGATACATTAAATTAGATTAGATTCAACTTTGTTCACTTGTATTGTATAAAACTGACACCAGTGTTTCCCCTACAATGTATTCATCAGCGGTGCAGCGCCGCTCCTGGAATTCAAGCGCCACTGCAAAAAAAGTTGCCTAATTAAAAAAAAAAATAGACGCAAGTGAACTTCAGGAACAGCTGCCGTTCGTTCAGGTTTCATGTCAACAAATAATAGTAGGCTAACGTTGAAGGCGCAGTCAGGGATTCCACAGGAGATCACGCTTGTTTGTGTTTATGTTTAAGTTTATTAGCAGACGCAATTTTGTGCAAAAAACGTAGCCTACATTATGTTAACCAAGGAACCAAATTAAACACGCCAGCGAGATAGCTCGCCCCTACCTTCAGTAGCCTATTCCCAGATAAATCCACGCATTGTTTCGTTTTTGTTTGTGATACAGGCAATTCTTTCAAGCCCTGTGTTGCTAACATACCTAGGCTGTGAAACTAAGGTCTAGCTAGCCTATTGGTGGGTTTAATTGAATTTGAGTAATAGGATACGCAAGCATTTACATCTGAGATAGTTTGTAATTCCTGTAGAGCTCATCAAAATTATAGATATACAAGACACTTATCTGCTATAATCCAAGATAGATTTTCTTCGAATTTTTGACCATTTATTTTACCAAATGACATGGGAAATATAATTAATTTCACCCACATATTCTTATGCACCATGCACAACAACGCTACTAAGTTAGCTTAAAACCGTGAGAATCAAGCCAGCGTCACTCAATTCGACTTGCACAGCACCAATACAGTGTAATGGCATGAAAGAGAAGTCTATATAGTTTATACAGTGCTGTGCAAAAGTTAAGACACCCATGCTGAAATTGACTAAAGGGAGGAATAAAAACATATTTTGTCTTTTGTCTTAATGCCTTAATTAAAAAAAAAATAGGACATAAATTATTTTTAATGCATCATGTATTGTAAATAAATACATTATATATAAATGTCTTAACTTATGCACAGCACTGTATATTCTAAATAGTAATAGTTTGTACAGTGGCCTACAGTGTACAGTTGTACAGTGGCTAATACTAATAATGTAAATGAAAAAGGTGAAAGAAAAACATGAATACATGACACGTACACAGACGATCCCCAGATCTAGCGTACAAGTTATCATTTTCTGAAAGTTTATCCTCTTTGCCATTTTTCCCTCCTTCTCACAGTGTGTGTGTGTGCATGTGCGTGCGTGCGTGTGTGTGTGTGTGTGTGTGTGCCCTCCTTCTGACGGTCAACAGTCACCAGTCGGCTGAGAGAGCAGCCAGCCCTAGGCAGCTCACACACTCATCTGCCAATTAGGGCACAAAACTCCTCCCAATACAAACACATACGCACGCATGCACACACACACACACACACACACTTCTACCTACAAATGCTGATGTGTGTGTGTGTGTGTGCATGCATGTTGGTGTCAGTGTTTGTGTGTTTGACCTGTTTATGTGTATGTTTTGTGTGTGACCGGTATATGTATGTGTATGTGTGTGTGTGTGTGCTAGTGTAAGAGTGTTTGTGTGTGTGTGTGTGTGTGTGTGTGTGTGTGTGTGTGTGTGTGTGTGTGTGTGTGTGTGTGTGTGTTAGAGTGTGCGTGCATGCGTGCGTGTGTATGTGTGTTTGTGTGTGTGTGTGTGTGCGTTGTTTGAGCTTTAAGTGGCATGTCTGGAGGCTGGTGTGGTGGGTGGCATTAGTAGGCCGTGACCCAGAATGCTGGAGGGTTGAGAGCACGCTTGAGAGGAGAGGAGTAGGGGTTAGGTTGAGCCTGCTCATCCTTCATACTTTCTCCTCCATCCCCACACATCCGTAAACTATGGGGAAATGAATTGTGGTTGGGTTGGAATGATTGAATTAGATTAGGCTGGGTTGGGTAGAGTTGGGCTGGGCTGGGTTGGATTGGGTTGAGTAGAGTTATATGAAGTTGGGTTGGGTTGAGTAAAGCTATATTAAGTTGGGTTGAGTAGAGTTATACTAAGTTGGGTTGGGTTGAGTAGAGTTATATCAAGTTGGGTTGTGTTGAGTAGAGTTATATTAAGTTGGGTTGTGTTGGGTAGAATTTGATTAGATTGGGTTGTGTTGGCTAGAATTAGATTAGATTGGGTTGGGTTGGGTAGAATTAGATTAGATTGGGTTGTGTTGGCTAGAATTAGATTAGATTGGGTTGGGTACATGTAGCCTATGTATCTCTCTGGTGGCTCCTTTCATTTTCCCTCTGATTATATTGATAGCCTGGTTGTGTGTGTGTGTGTGTGTGTGTGTGTGTGTGTGTGTGTGTGTGTGTGTGTGTGTGTGTGTGTGTGTGCTCCTTTCTCTTTCCCTCTGATTATATTGATAGCCTAAATGACAAACCTCTCAGGGAATGTAGAATTTAAAATTGGTGTTGTTATAGACCTATAAGGCCTATATCCAGCCAGCATGTTTTAGGCCAGTAAAGGTTCTCGTTTCTTGACGTTGTTCTGCAAAAAGGCATGTAACTCCCCTTGTGCTGTTGAAATTCATTAAAAATGTCTATTGTAGTTTCTTTGACACAATGAGGTTAACAGTTTCATAGCACATATGCTTACTGTATATATCAATCCATCTAAAGCAGGTTGTGGGTTGTTGTTGACACTATGGGTCTTACAACTTCACATAACTCCACATAACTGTTTAATCCACTGCTGATGAAATATAATACAATGCTGATGTAATCCAATGTATTCAAAATACGTTACTCAATTTGAGTAAATTTTAGGAATACGTTCCAAAATACATTTTAGGGCATGTATTCTGTAATCTATAGTGGAATAAATTTTTTAAAGTAACTTTCCCAACACTGTTTTCCATATTGGCATATCTGATGATTACACTGTGCTACTTAGGCAACAATTAGGGAAGCTTAACAACCAATCTGAGCAAATCTTTTCCCAATGGCCCAGACGTCAAATTCAACATGTTAAATCAGCTGTAAACAAGCCGATAAAGGTCTGTCGAGATGGTGGTGCCGCACACACTGCACCAATTGCAGCTACAGATGCTCATCGACTAACCAGACACCAATTGCAGCTACAGATGCTCATCGACTAACCAGACACCAATTGGAGCTACAGATGCTCCTCGACTAACCAGATGTTATCAGACATCTGTCCGTCGGCTTGGTGTGCAGCCCCTACTGCACACCACCCATTTGTGCGGTCAGCTCAGCATCCTCCTTACATTACATTCTCTAGGGTTGGGTAGGGTTAGATTAAATTGAGTTGGGTTGAGTTGGGTAGGGTTAGATTAGATTGAGCTGGGTTGGGTTGAGTTGGGTAGGGTTAGATTAGATTGAGTTGGGTTTGGTAGGGTTATATTAGATTGAGTTGGGTTGGGTCAGGATGGATTGGGTTGAAGTTGGATTAGGCTGAGTTGGGTTGGTTGAGTTGGGTTGGGTTGAGTTGGGTGGATTTGGCTAAATTGGGTTGGGTGGGTGGATTACGCTGAGTTTGGTTGGGTTTGGTTGGGTTGGGTGGGTTGGGTGGGTTGAGTTGGGTTGGGTTGGGTTGTGTCGGGTTAAGTTGGGTTGGGTGGGTTGAGTTGGGTTGGATTGGGTTGGGTTGAGTTGGGTTGGGTTAAGTTGGGTTGGGTTGAGTTGAGTTGGGTTGGGTTGGGTGGGTTGTGTGGGTTGAGTTGGATTGGGTTAAGTTGGGTTGGGTTGGGCTGGGTGAG
Organism: Alosa pseudoharengus; assembly: GCF_046254945.1. NCBI lineage: Eukaryota > Metazoa > Chordata > Actinopteri > Clupeiformes > Clupeidae > Alosa > Alosa pseudoharengus. The sequence continues at coordinate 35,694,583 of NW_027468576.1, read as the reverse complement.
TTGAATTGGATTGGATTGGGTTGGGTTGGGTTGAGTTGGGTGGGTTGGGCTGGGTGAGTTGGATTGGGTTGGATTGGGGGTTGAGTTAGCCCAGAACTGTTACACACACAGAGAGAGAAAGACAAGCTCACACAAACAAGACCACTATTAGTAGTCTAGATCAGGACACATAGATCAGGTTTTTAAATCCTGATTTTGTGAGCGCTGTATCAGTAACACAATAGGACACTGTAGCACATGAACACACGCTCACACTACATCCCTGAGCACATACCATACACACCACAACCCCCACCCCATGCACCCCACCCCCACACACACACACATCACCCCCTCTAAAAACCAAATCACAATGACAGCTGGCCTCCTTTTAAGGGGGGGGGCTCACTGCCCTACATGATTCAGATCTAGTACCGCCGCCACTTAGCAAGCTACATCTTTCACACACACAAACACACATTCTCTCCCTCTCTCTCAAACACACACACACACACACTCTCTTTCTTACATTCTCTTGCTGTCTTGCTGTGTCTCCCCTCTCACTCTCATACACACACACACACACACACACACACACAAACACACTCGCTCGCACACCTCAGTGTCCTACACTTCCTGGGCCATTTTATTGTACTAGTGGCTGTCACTACATATCCAGTGGGGGACACCAGACACACACATACACACTCACAGAAGGATTAAGGCGTGTCCCTGAGATTAGCGACGCCGAGGTGTGTATTAGTGAAAGTGTAATACTCTTACGCCAACTGTGGTGTATGTCTGTATGTGTGAGGGGGTCATGTTTAGATCATGTTAACACAAGGTTACTACTCCAGAGTCCGAGGTCAGAAATCTCACCTGTCACATGCCATAAACCCTTCATTAAGTGTGTGTGTGTGTGTGTGTGTGTGTTTTCTATAGATTAGTTCCTTTATTTACATGATTCACAAACATGTTTAATGATTTACAAATGTTTTGATGATTCACTAATAAATATATTGCTATTTACAGATGTAAACAGCGTTAGATTTATTTACAGATTGACAAACACATTTATAGATCAGTTGTGGATTTTGGGGACCTTTCTGACTGCTTGACCAACAAATGTGTGTGTGTGTGTTTGTGTTGAATATTGATTTAGTGTGTGTGTGTGTGTGTGTGTGTGTGTGTGTGTGTGTGTGTGTGTGTGTGTGTGTGTGTGTGTGTGTGTGTGTGTGTGTATGTTTGTGTGTGTTTGAACTGAGGACTGATTAAGCATGTGTGTTTGTGTTGAGAACTGATTTAGTGGTTGTATGTGTATGTGTTTGCGTTGAGTACTAATTTTGAATGTGTGTGTGTTTGTGGTGAACACTGATTTAGCGTGTGTGTGTGTGTCTATGTGTGTTTATGTTGAGGACTGATTTAGCATGTGTGTGTATGTGTGTGTGTGTTGAGGAGGACTCACCAAAAAGATGGTTTCTCTCATGGGATTAAATACAGATTAGTGGTGTTTTTAAAAACATCCTAATCCAACAGTTAGCAAACCGGCTACCCTCACCAACCCCACACACCACACCACTACTAATACACATACCACCCCATGGTGTGTTTAACAACAGCTTCAGCTGTAGCCTCTAGAACAGAAGTGACTGTTTTAAGAGTACGCCTCAAACTGGGTCAGTCTTTGGCCTGTCGCACATGATGACTACATTTGATCCAGATTTGATACACTATGATCCACTAGATTTTCTACACTTCATCCAGCTATTGAGTTAAACGGCTACTGAGTTGAACAGCTATTGAGTTAAACGGTTTGAGACGGAAGGCTGCTGCCTTGCTGCCATGGTAGAGAGCAGTCTCGTAAGACATGACTTTGGAGTGAAGGCATCTTTTAAAGAACGATGGTTTCGAACGGCCTCTTCAGAGAACGTTGACACTATGGTTTCCTTTGAACACCCTCAGGCTTTCGAACAGGGCGGATGTTCCAGCAGCAGCCTTGGCCTCTCTAACAGCGAGGAGGCTGGCGAGTCTGGACATGAGCCTCGGTCCACCTGACAGCATGACCTCGCACGCGGAGTTAGTGGACAGTGTACCTCTCCGTGGGGGAGGAGATTAGGCGGCTGATCTCTAATTGGCTAGGCTACCCTGTGAGGTGGACTTTGGATGGCCGCTGGACTTCCAGGCTGCTTCAAAGGCAACCACTAACTATCACCTATCAAGAATCCCCATCCCTGACTAATCCCCATCCCTGATGACTTCCTATTTATCATAAGGACTGTTGCTAACAGCTAATGCTAACCCCCAGCTGAGGGAATCCTGTTTGTTGCCATGTCAAGTCAAACCAAATAGCCGCTAGTCTAGCTAGCCAACTTTCACTGTGCTGACCTCTGCTGCCACTCTAAGCTGATTAACCCTCGGTGTGAAACCAATTATCTGCTTTCAGACAAGCAGACCAACCAAAGTTGTCAAAAGAAACATCCTCCTCACAATCCGCTAGATGGCTATTCCGTGACACTGTAAAAAAAACTCTGTAGGCAGCCCAGCCTACAAAAACTGGAAACAAAGTCGAAACCCTGTGTGCAGATTCTCTGGGAATACTGAAGGGAGGTGTGAGCCATGTCTGGTGTGTTTCGTTTGGTCCTTGGTTAAAATATAGTGTACTGTATGTTGTTTTGGGCAAAAGCATCTGCTACTAATGTTAAACATATACATAAACAAATGCAATTTCCTGTGAAACCACTGACTGCATAATTTCGATTTCCATTGCGATGTCTATATTTTAATTTATAGTTTTTTTTATTGTTTATTCATAAATGGAAAGTAGAGTTTGCATCTGCAAAGAACACTTGTCAATTACTGTTGATGTAATTATTGGGAGGTATCTTTTCAATCGTTCCAATCCCTTCAACCCCTCAAACACACTGTAAGTTATACTGTGTTGACAAAACACCACATTTGATACTTACATATAAACACACCCAGGGCCTAATCCTAAACCGGCGTCTACACACACACACACACACACACACACACACACACACAGACATCATCTCACATACAGCTGCTCACGTACAGACACACACATACACACATGCACGGCATGAAACGCCCCTGGCCTTTACAGACAAACTGCCTTCTGCATCCCACATACAGCTGCTCACGTACAGACACACACATGCACACACACACACACACACACACACACGCACACACATCCCCCCCTCGACAAAACCATCTGCCACACTCACAGACAATGGTGCTCGGCTCCTGTTACAGGTTTCCTCTGTTCAAGCAGCCAGACACTAAGGATGAGTACTACACACTCACACACCTAATCATATCAGTAGACACACACACACACACACACACAGACACCTAATGGTACCTGCACACACACACAACTATTCATACCTGTACACACACATCACACACACACACACAGACACACACACACAACTATGCATACCTATACACACACACACACCTATTCATATCTATACAACACTCCCCCTCCTGCATCACACACCCACACACACTCATACACCCACTCATACACACTGTCCTCCTACATCTCACACTTCCCAGTGCTGCTGAGGCTGATGGAGGTGACCTTGAGAATACCATTGGTTGCCTAGAGATGAAGCCGTCTGTGCCGTTATTCACACACACACACACACTCTCTCTCTCTCTCTCCTCTCTTTCTCTCTGTTTTCCTCACACACACTACAGCCAAAGGTAAGTGTTTATGAGAGTGTGTGTATGTACAGAAGCACACACAGAAAATACACACAGTAGGCTAGTAGAGACATGCCAGCGCCAGGCAATAGCATCCCTTACAGGCATATGCTATATTAGGGAGGGACGTGCTAGTGCCCCTAGTCTCCTTAGGAGTCATGTTAGCAGCACCACACACTAGCACCTTTAGGAAATGCTAACACCGCACACTAGCATCCACAGGCTTCAGGCTCCCTGTCGGTGCTCTGAATGGTTCAGAGACAATGCCAAAGGTCAGTGGAAACAGGGGACACCTTAGTACGGAGTCCAGGCTGCAGAGGACACTCAAATACTGAGTCCAGGCTGCAGAGGACACTCAAATACTGAGCCCAGGCCGCAGGCGCTAGCAATGGACACTGGTACTGAGTTAAGACCACAGGCGTTTGCTATGGACACTGTAGTACTGAGCTAAGACCACAGGCGTTTGCTATGGACACTGTAGTACTGAGCTAAGACCACAGGCGTTTGCTATGGACACTGTAGTACTGAGCTAAGACCACAGGCGTTTGCTATGGACACTGTAGTAGCCTACTGAGTTAAGACCACAGGCGTTTGCTATGGACACCGTAGTACTGAGCTAAGACCACAGGCGTTTGCTATGGACACTGTAGTAGCCTACTGAGCTAAGACCACAGGCATTTGCTATGGACACCGTAGTACTGAGCTAAGACCACAGGCGTTTGCTATGGACACTGTAGTACTGAGCTAAGACCACAGGCGTTTGCTATGGACACTGTAGTAGCCTACTGAGCTAAGACCACAGGCATTTGCTATGGACACCGTAGTACTGAGCTAAGACCAGGCGTTTGCTATGGACACTGTAGTACTGAGCTAAGACCACAGGCATTTGCTATGGACACTGTAGTAGCCTACTGAGCTAAGACCACAGGCGCTCATATTGGACATTCTAGTACTGAGTCCAGGCCACAGGCGCGCACAGTACACACTCTAGTACTGAGTCCAGGCCACAGGCGCAGAGGCCAGCTGCATGCAGAAAAACCTACTGGGACGTGAAACAGTCAGGGACATAATATGGACCAGACTAGACACAGTGCTCGAGACAATAATCATCTGGCCAGACCTGAGAGCGGGCAAGTTGCAGTAGTGGCGCATGGGACCACATTACATTAACAACATGCAAATTATGAAGAATAAGGTTGCAATGCTGAACTGTTTTTTTCTTTCTTTCTGCAGACTGTTAACACACAGCACCGTTTTAAAGAAGCTGCACTAGATAGGCTAAATAAAATAGGATGCTGGCACCGGACTCAAAAAAGCTTGACTACGCTCATTTGTAGGCTATATCTTTGCACAGGCCTAAAAGCGTTCAGAAAAACACGGTTTGGCAAAACCGAGCTCGAGATATTCGGCAGCAAGTGACTGCCTTTTCTGCCGCTATGACGGCGAGGGCGTGAGCGCTTATTACAAAGAGAACAAATAGAATACGCCACCCGAGTGCTGTATGATTTCCACCCGGCCCCCAAATCCGACTCCATCCTGTGATCTCACCAGATATTTCGCTTTGAGGAACTCCATTTAACGTGAAACCCTTGCCGCTGTAGAACTGACGAACATCAGCGCAGCTTCGCGCCTTGCTGCCCACGCTGTCCGCCGACAGTAGTACCGGGACAGCTAGCGAGAGGAGCAGGATTGTCGCCGTAACATCCATTGTGTCTGACACACGGTGCGATGCGAGCTCGGCAGCGGAGAATGCTCTGAAGTTAAGATACAAGAAGCATAGATTAAATCCAATTCCGTTGATCAGAAAAAAATAATGTCTACTGATAATCCAGAAATGTATCCACAGTTTCAATTGTATTGTCAGCAGGTGCGTGCAGAATACCTCTCGGCAGCACAGGTCCTCTCACTGAGGAAAAAACCCCGAATCAATCACTGAGAAAAGCATGTGCTACATCACTGCCTTCTGTGTCCGTAAAAGTCTAAATCCGAATAGCTTTCCCATCACATTGTTTAATAACAATGTCATTATAGTCCTACACCGATCGTGATAATAGAGCAATTCATATAAATAGACCGAGATAAAGACCGCACGCGAGACAGGTGCCTGTGCGCTCCCTGTCGCCCTCCCGACGCGCGTGCTGGTGTTCTCTCTCTGCGTGCTTGTCGGCTCCACCTGCAGGTGGCAGCGTGCAGCCACTCTGCAGTTCACCGGTTCCGCGTGCAGCCACTGTACTGTTCGCATCGTTCTGCAGGCTGGGTTGACCATCAAACGTTAGCCGGAAAGAAACAAATGCACTTGGCATTTGAAAAACCCATCCCATGCTCATTTATTATTGTGTGGAGTAGTGTGGGATCTTTTATTCAAAGCTTAAGTCGACTTTCACGCAAGTAGCCTATAACAATCTTCCCATGCATACAGTATGCACAGAAAAGCAACTCATCAGTCTGACCTGATGGATTATTAATAGGATGAAGGTGGAGTACAAGATTATGAGATCGCATATTTGTCAGTGATTAATGTCTATTCAATCCCAAAATACCCCCCCCCCCCCCCAACACACACACACACACACACACACACACACACACACACACACACACATTCAGAGTCTTTCATCTGTTCAAATTCCCCATTGCAAGTGATGTGAGGTTAGTTTTGGATGGTCGTTTCTGAGTGTTAGTGTTTTGGTATTTGTGAGTTCAGTGGCAGGAAAGCTACAAGCTAGCTGTACAACACCCGGGGCTGGGCTCAATGTGGGGCGGACTCGGAGTGCAACGTTGAGCTAAACCCACGTCCAGCACGTCATTCCCCGCTGATGGACCTCTGTTTAGATTGTGTTTAGACAGGGAAAGAGTCTTGTTTATTTATTCCAAAACATCTAAAACATGTAAATGAACATCCCTAGACATGTAATATACACAGGGCAAAGTTAATGGAGACAAGATTTAAATTTTCAATTTAATATCACTTATAGAGCGCCAAAACATTACACATGTCTCATGGCGCAGAGTGTTCAACAATCAGAAGGCCCATGAGTAACAGGGGCGAGGAAAAACTCCCTAGAACCTCGAGCAGGTCCGCGACTCAAGGGCCTGACCCATCTGCCTAGGGTCAGTACAGAACCGTAAAACGGGGTACAATAGTATAGGCCTACAAGCAGGTTGCAAATAACTATATATTAAATTGTTGCTGAGAATCCATGTGATTTTGACCTGGGCCATAGCTTGATGCTCATGATGGGGATGGTAATGATGTATTGGTGTTGCTGCTGCTGGTAGAGGGATCATTTCACCTGTGCCAAAAAATGAAAAATAAAATTTTACTTTAACAGTGTGGTCGTTTATCAAAACTAGAAGGAGTGATATTAGGCTCTTTAATCTAGTCTGTTGCCTGACATTATTGTGATGTTCTCTTCCGTCTGTAGAAGAACCAGACCGTTTGTTGAGAAATAAAGTAAAGTTTACTAGAAATAATACTTCAGTCAGGTGACATGCATATGTATCGTTAACAGGCACATCATGTATGGTACCGGGCTTCTTCATATGTAATATGTAACAGTACATAACGGCAGAAGTTCATGCTATATATCACTGTCATAAAGCACTTTGTAATGTTGTACACAATAAACATTACAATTATGGTAATATGCACACAAGGACTAAAATAGTCTCAAATTTAGAGCTCTAATTTAAATGCTAGGCAAAGTGCAAAGTCAGTCTATGGCCAAAGTTCTCTTTCATGAACTAACAGCATCATGTGATGAGACAGCTTTTAACTAACCCACTGTTGTTTGTGCTTAGGACCTTTCTCATGGTATTAAATCTGCAAATAGATTTAGCATATTAATCAAACTTTAGGCTTTGCACTGTGTCCAGCATTTCATTTAGGGCTATTGATGTATTAGAAATTAATAACTAAAAACAATGGGAGGGACTATTGACTTTGCCAATCTCAAAGGCTGCCAAACCAAAGGTATTCTAGATTGAGAGAGAAACAGAGAGACAGAGAGACAGACAGAAAGAGAGAGTGAGTCTCTCCCAACAAGATGATGTAAGTGGATGCAGGTTATAGCATATTTGTACACAGGTAGCCAAACAGAAACGAGAGCAGGAATTGACCCACCTTACCATATTTCACATCACTTATTGACCCCACAAGCACACGTGCCATTTCATGTTTTGCCGTGGAAAACACATCCCTTTTTGGAGAACCTTTTTCACAGGGTGGGCCATATTCTGGAATCTGTATAGGAACAGGCAGACAGACAGGGTGTACAGATGGAGGGCAGATCAGAAAGCATCGTTAATTTACTGAAGTGGGTGGCTACATATTTAGACTGGAACTGGAGAGGGCTATATGAGTGTTTTAGGCCTACTTTCTGGGACTTAACTTGGTAGCACAGCAATGTTACAACATCAAGTTACACAGAAGCTGTGTAGATTCATCTTAAAGGTAAACTATGCAGTATTGGCAATTTCCTTTTTCTCGGTTTTTGCTTCTTTTTCGCTGGCTCTGTCATGACGAATGTCTGAGAAACTCCATCGCTACCTTTTTCTAGCCGGTGCCTGGCGTGTATGTTTATTTGAATGCAGTAAACAATTCGTTACACACGTTATACTTCCTGACACTGAGGCCGTCGGCCCGCCGGCCCACAGTTGCAAGGGTGGTTTTTCCGCTCACAGGCGCTAGGGGGAAGCGACACAGCCACCATTCAACCCGAAAAAAGTCATATAACCATTCCAATGACTCTGAAGCTGTTAAATGAAGGTAAATTAAGCTAAAAAAAACTTGCATATTAAGCTAAAAAACCTGCATAGTGTGCCTTTAATAAACCTACCGGTATCAGAGCTGAAGTTAACAGGAACTTACTGATGGTTAACATTATTAACGTTCATGACAGCTAACATTAGTAGGCTAACAACAACTCAACCATTTCAATGAACACTTAACCGTAAAAATAATGTTATAATTCAAAATATTTAGATATTGTTCAAATGTTTTTAATAGCAATAGTTGATTGTAAGGGCAAAGTAGGCTAAGTTGCAAATCATTACTCATATTGCTCATAACTCACTAGAAGACGTCATTTGAGGGTTTTTTTTTTCTAAATTTTCTCCAGGGGAGCATACCCCCAGAATCTTGTTTCAATCCAGATAACTAAATCTATTGATGGCTTATTTTGTATGACTAAATTTGTCCATATTCCCTCAAAACTCACTCAAAGACCTCATTTGATGGGTCATTTTTTCAAAATGTTCTCCGGGGGAGCATACCCCCAAACCCCCATAAAATTGCTTTTTGACACTGTACAATTTAAGTACAGACTATACCGACTGTAGATAGTGATTACACAGAGAAAGGGTCCACAATTCACAAATTAAGACCCACACCATCCAAAAAGCCAGCTACATGTCTGATTTGCCTCTCACCCCGTTTACTAATGTAGAGAACAAAACACATTCAATGAAATCCCTAGAATTTTAAGTTTTGAATGATGTCCATGGCCCCCCTCCTGGAACCTTATGCCACCCCTTTGCCACGAATAAATCTCTCCATCCGCCACTGAATGTCATAAACATTTATAACTTGTTTATAATGTTTATGACGCATTCATGACAATGTCATGTCACTCTTATGTAGATTCCTTCAAGTAAAGTGTAACCGTACATTCTAACTTAATAAGTCCGTTTGTCCTCCTTCACTCCATGCTATGATCAGGCTCCATGTGATCATGTAAACAATATTTAAACCAAAACAACCGCACCCTGTTTAACCTTTTAACTAAGTCAGTTTTTGCTCATCATCCCATGCCACCTTCTATCCATGCCCAACTGGCATCAACCATTTTCATGCACTGTAATGACTGCAGACTGTAAACATTTCAAACAACTCCTTACTGAAGTGAAGTGCTAGTATTGGTATGGTGCTATAACATTACATGTCACATCAACAGCTGAATGTAACATTACATATCCTAACTCTAGACTATGAGCTTTGGGATAGTTTTATAAAGAATGTATTCTAGTTTACAATTGTTAAATTCAGTTTGTAGCTACTGTATTAGTAAAAGGTGCAGTCAGTGATTTAACATGATTTCAAGCCATAACATTCAGCAATCATCTCCTAATGACCGCTACACTGTAAAAAAAACCTGGTCTCAGTAGGCGGCCCAGGCTCTGAAAACTATAAACAAATCCTGGGAAATCTCTAACAGGTTTCTTCACTTAACTGAGATCATTTCTCTGCACTCCCTTTCTCTGTAAATTATTTAACCATTTAGCATAGCACTTCCAGTTTGTGATTTCAAGTGATTAGTTTGGACAACAGTGAATGATACAATTGTAGCATAACAATTTATGTGTTTATATTGGGTGCATGGGGTCATTTTGGCCATCATATCTCTAAAGTATATTATGATTACAGCCTCGCTCCAATGTGCTTCTGTTTTCTGTAACTCTTCAACAGTGATCCTTTCTTGCCTCTTTCCTCGTCATGCTCACTCTGCGCGGGGGGCAACACAAACACGGGTCCTTGCCCAGCCATGTTTGGCACAGTTCCAGTTGATTTTAAAGTTCTTAATTATTGTTTCAACTGCAAGGCCTATTTTTATAGCCATTGCCTGACTTACAGAGACCAACACACTTTCCCAAATGAATTTGAATTGTGTATGCCAGGGCCGGTCCTGACTGTGCTGGGCACCTCGCCAGTTATACTGTAGTTTTTCTGAAGCACAGTGCAGTACAATGCAGTATAATGTACAACATACTGTGCTTATGTAGTGAAGTGCAGGACAATGAAGTTGCAATGCAGGACAATGAAGTTGCGTCCAAAATACTGTATTCCTTCATATGAACTGCAAGGAATTCCTCTAATACTGCACCTTCGACTCCCGTAAAGCTGCAGTGCAGTTCTGAAATGTGAAAACTGCAATTTAAGTCCTTTGTTATGAGAACATCAGAGAGAAGCCCTCTTTTGTACTTTCTTTTGACCCTCTGGTCAGATGAGTCCATTAAGTAGACTTTATCACTTTCAGACTGCATTATGTCTTACAATAGCAACACACAATTGACAACACAATTCTAACTTCAAATTTGATAACATCATCCTTCGTCACATTTTCATCAGAAAGACTTGCTGTAAGAATCTGCTTGATTTACCTAAGATGTCTGCTTGATACTGTCTGCCCACTTCCCCCAAACAACAGAAATGTTTCCTTACTCAAGTATTTTATCTGATCTGTGATGTGGTGTTCCCTGAATGGATGAAGCAGTCAATGATATAAAAGCCTGAGGTCCAAGGAGGTTTAAATAGTAGGCAGTAGCGTCACCCTGAGTGTTGACAATGTTTGGCTCTTTTCGTATAGTGATGCTGGTAGCAGCGCCGCTTCTTATACAGCTGGATGGTGAGTACATTTGTAGGAAACACGTTTTTTATATTATTCTTTTTTCAATTAGTTGTCCCTTACTCTCCTTTATTACTGATACATTTCTAGGTTTCAATGGAGACCCAGAGGTAAGTAGTGATGTGATTTGTCATTCTACAGTCAAATCTTGCATAGATCGATCCTTCTTCCCAACCTCTGCCTTCCTCTGCTCAAGATTGCTGTCTCCAGCTGCTCCATTAGAGTTAATCATTCAGTCATGCTTGTGCTCAAACAGAATGTTTGAAATTGAGTTTGAATGTCTTGTGCATATTAAAGTAAACTGTGGTCATTAAATTACATTAAGAAATTACAATTTGACTGAAAATTGTCGCTGAACTACTACTTCTCTCTCTCTCTCTCTCTCTCTCTCTCTCTCTCTCTCTCTCTCTCTCCACCCCTCCTTCCACCACAGGCTGCTAAGTTTTTTTGCAGGCCCGGCCCTCCTGGGCCACCGGGTCATCGTGGCCCCCCTGGTGGACATGGTGGACGTGGACCCCCCCCCCCCCCAACACACACACACACACGCACACACATACACTCATATAGTATAACGACATTTTCAAGGCCATCATTCCGCATATATCTGTGGCCCATAATCCACTAATCACACTTAGTTCACTCAAGAAAGAAGCCAGCCTGGGTATGTTAGCAAAAGCATTCTATCACAATTACAATGATCAAAAATGTATATATAGATTATATTTTTGAACAGTCTATGATGGTAGTTCAGCCACCCCTTTGTGAAATGCGCCTTTGGGCCTAGGACTAATGGAATGCAGTTTTTTCAATTAAGGTTTTGAACAATGTTCCCTAATGTTCATAGCTAGGCCTACGTATACTAAGTCATACACTTGTAAGGTTGGTCTGGACAAAAGTTAAATATAATATAGTGAACATCAGTCATCATTAGTGTCTGTTTTTGGGTTATATTTTCTGTTCATCAATATTAGATATTCTGTGTCTACTCTTGGTTTAGGCTTGTTTGTTATAAACAATATCCTATCCTAATATCCTATGCTGTAGGAACTGTTGTATGCAGCCGTGGCCTACTGGTTAGCGCTTCAGACTGGGGCAGCCTTGGCCTACTGGTTAGCACTTCGGACTTGTAACCGGAGGGCTGCCGGTACGAACCCCAACCAGTAGGCACGGCTGAAGTGCCCTTGAGCAAGGCACCTAAACCCTCATTGCTCCCTGAGCGCCGCTGTTGTAGCAGGCAGCTCACTGCGCCAGGATTAGTGTGTGCTTCACCTCACTGTGTGTTCACTAATTCACGGATTGGGATAAATGCAGAGACTAAATTTCCCTCACGAGATCAAAAGAGTATATACAGTATACTTACTTACTTACTTATTAATTTGCCTTCTGTGCCTTGCAGGGACCTCCAGGAAAGGATGGCGCTCCCGGCCCTTCTTGTGTAAGTTTATAGATAGATAGATAGATAGATAGATACTGTATTGATCCCCATGGGGAAATTCAAAAATGAATTTATGTTAGTTTATGAGAAATAATACTAAGTTCACTGTTTCTTCTTTATCTTTTGTTCTTAGTAGTAGTAGTATTTGCAATGATCAATAATTGTGTAAGGGTCCTGTCGTGTTTTGTTTTCCCTGTTTAGTGTTTTCCTTCATGTCTGCTCCTCTTGTTTACTTCCTGTGTCCTGGGGCCTGTACTACGAAGCGGGGTTTCTGGCTTATCTGGGTAACTTCGAGAGTAACTTGATCACGTGTGGCGTAACTTCCCGATTAACCCGTACTACGAAAGGTGGATAGGTTTTAACCGAGGTATGCTGCCATGGCAATTTACGCTGCATCTCAAACCTGCTCCGACCAGGTTATGTTCTTGGTTAACCCGAGGTTTCTGTTAACCACACCCTTTATAAGTACCACCCCTCCACTAACAATTTCTCCCGAGACATGTCGGCGTACCTGGATGATCCATACGACATTGGAGCGCAAATCGTGAGGGACTCTCTTCGCAGGGCGAGGGGTTTTAGAGACCGCCAGAAAATATATATAGCCTACCCGGACGATATTCTCTATGAAGATATAGATTGTCATCCGAGGGAATTCGTTATCTTTGTCAGATGATCTAGGAAGACGTCTCATAGCAATGCCCGTACGTGGACATTCATGTATTCCATTGGTGATGCTGAACATCTGAGCAAGAATAGCCTACTGTATGTCCGAAAATAAATCGGACATAGGCCTACAGTATGCTGAACATCTGAGCAAGAATAAATCGGACATATAGTAGGCCTAATAAATTAAAATCACTAGTTTTACAAACGTATTGAATTGAATGTCATATTACTGTACCCTGCACATAAAGGCTACACATTTCCACAACACCAGAATCCGACCGAATGCCTCCCTCAACCCCCTCCATAATCGGCCTTCCACTATTATTCTATATTCTACTATATCCAACTCCTCTGCTACTGTAAAACACTCTGGTGCCTTACAGTAGTGTTCAAAGACACCTTTTTCTTGTTAGCTGTAAAACAGAGGCCAAGTGAAGGCTATAAGCATAGGCCTAGGCCTACATGTTTTCATAATTAAGAAATATTAATGCAAGCTATGACTATATAAACCACTATTCTGAATAATGTGTTTGTGTTTCATTTTCACCTGCTGCCATGTGCATTTGGCGATGGTGTTGCATCTGAAATGTTCACAGGATTAGGCATACACTAAATCAGTCAATGGGGCTACTTAAACATTCAATTATCCTTATTACTGTAATCTATATGCCCACTTCTTAATTGTGTTGCATCTGTAGGCATTTCTATGAACTCAAAATAAATAAGCAATTGAATTATTTAAACTCATTAAATACATTCCGCAAGCTATTAATCCTCCGTATTTGAAGAACATGTGGACATAAAACTTTACTTTTAGGCATTTAGGCTACCCGATCTGCAATAAGTTGCCAACAGCCTTGCCTTGCTTTGTTCACTGCCGACGTATTTGATTTTTGTCGTAGAGTGGGTTTTAATTCCTCATAACTTGTCATAATAATTGTGCATTCCTCATCTGTAAAATAAGGTGAACGCGTCATCACTGAAAGTGGTGATTTGCGCTGCAACCCGCCCCTTTTATGTGAACGCGCACAAACTCCAATGAGGTTAACCCCGGCTTAACAAATCAACTTCATAATCAGCGTCGTAGTACCGATTAACACCACTAAAGATAACCAGGTTTTGTCAACCCCGGTTTAACAAAGTAACCCTGGGTTACATCTGGGTAGGTTAAGCTCCTGTTCCATGTCTTTCTTTGTTTGTTTTGCCATGTGTTTCTGTTCCCTGTGCCCGTGTCTCCGCCCCTCACCTGATCCGCGTTAGTCTGTTAATTATGGTTTCCACCTGTCTGGTTTTACCTTGTTCATTGTCCACCTGTGCCCTGTTACCCCTGTGTATTTAAACCCTCTGTCTCCCCTCAGTCTTCAGTGGTTTTCAGTCAATGTGTGAGCTGTTCTGGGAGGATGAAGAGGAGGGGGGGAAACCACTGAGGATGACTGGTCCTCTGAGGAGGATGGACCAGGTCCCTCTCCAGTCCCAGCTCCCCCTCCAGTCCCAGCTCCCCAACGCCCTGGGCCTGCAGTTCTTCCGGTAGCTCCAGCTCCAGTCACGATACCAGCTCTAGCTCCAGTCCCAATTCCGGCTCCAGCTTGCTCTCCAGCCCCGAGTGAGGCTCCTGTGCCGGCTACTGATCCTGCTCTTACTCCGGCCCCGAGTCAGACTCCTACACCGGCTGAAGCTCCAGTCCCGACTCCGGCTCCGGCTCCGGCTCCAGTCCCGAGTTCGACTCCGGCTGCAGTCGCGAGTTCGACTCCGGCTCCTGCTCCGGATCCGGCTCGGGCTCCGTCTCTGATCGGTCGCCCAACGGGTCGTCCACCTGATCCTCCGTCCCTGGCCAACCGTCCGCCTGACCCTCTGTCCCTGTCCGGCCGGCCTGACCCTCCTGCCGTTAGCCCCCTCCGCCCACCCTGTTTGGACCTTTTTTTGTTTGGGCCGTCTGGAATCCGGCCCTTGGAGGGGGGGGTAATGTAAGGGTCCTGTCGTGTTTTGTTTTCCCTGTTTAGTGTTTTCCTTCATGTATGCTCCTCTTGTTTACTTCCTGTGTCCTGTTCCATGTGTTTCTTTGTTTGTTTTGCCATGTGTTTCTGTTCCCTGTGTCTCTGCCCCTCACCTGATCCGCGTTAGTCTGTTAATTATGGTTTCCACCTGTCTGGTTTTACCTTGTTCATTGTCCACCTGTGCCCTGTTACCCCTGTGTATTTAAACCCTCTGTCTCCCCTCAGTCTTCAGTGGTTATTAGTCAATGTGCGTTGTGTTACACAAGGTTTGGTTAGTTGGGAATAAAGATTCTTGTAACTCTTAAGATTGCCTTGCCGTACTTTGCCCTGCATTTGGGTCAAGCCCTTGCAACCGTGACAAATTGTGTTTACTCTCATTTATATCTCAACTCAATTAGTTTTGTTTAGAGGCTCTTAGTTAGATTGCTTAAGAATTTCACTTAAAGTTTTTGACTTAATTGCTCATTGGTGCCTGACATGTCTTATGTCAGTTAAAGAGTGCCTTAGGGATGCTTGGAGGTGAAAGGTGAAAGGAAAGATTAGATTAGAAGTATAATGTGAATGCCCTGGCCAAAATGTAAATGAACCAAATACCAAAACCTGGCACAGGACATGAGTGGGATCAAGCTTGGTGCCTTTCCTCTTGGTTGTTCAATGCACTTCAATATTTCCCCTCTGCTTTCTCATAATTTCCAGCTTATTCTGTGCCCAAACAAACCATGCAGTCAAGGATCCCCCCAAATTGGAGTTTTAAAGAGCAACAAGATCATTGCTACAAAACACTGTGCAAATATCATAAGTTTGTCTACAATGAATTTTCAAAATAAATTGTATTTTATGGTAACATTACATGTTAAATGAACATAATAAATAAACAGTGATCAAGAAGCATTATCCACGTGTAGGGAGTTTATGCTTTGAAATGTGTGCAGCTGGTACAAATTGGTACAAATCGCCAGAGGTGGAAAAAGTCCTAAAATATTGTACTCAAGTAAAGGTACCAATACTTTGATGAAATATTATTCAAGTACAAGTTAAAATACTGATCTAAAAATGTACTCAAGTAAAAGTAAAAACTAGTTCATTTAAAATGTACTTTTTTGGGGGGGGGGGGGTTGTTGCAAAACATATCAATGAAACTGGTTACAGGTGCATTTCAAAACTTCAGAATCTTCCAGTAAGCAGCGTGGGGATCATTATCTGCAAGTGGAAGGAACATCACTGCATCATCAACCAGCCATGCACAGGATCTCCTTGCAAGATTTCTGACCAGGGAGTCAGAAAGATAGTTAAAAGTGTAGTCCAAGAGCCAGACCATTCGGAAAAAAGCTCCAGAAAGACTTGGAGGCAGCAGGTACAATTGTTATAGAGACAATTATAGGTAATGCACTCTAAATCCATGACCTCTATGGACGCTCACCCAGCACGACTCCATTACTAAAGAAAAGCATGTCGAAGCTCGTTTAAAGTTTGCCAAACAACATTTGGACAAGCCTATATGAAACACAGAGAGAAAGTAGTCTGGTCAGGCAAGAACTAAATAAACTTTTTGGATGTCAAACTACTGTCGTGGCAGATATTCAGACTCGGGCCAGAAATTAAGTCCAAACATCTTGCCTACAACGTAACAAAAATACACCATTATAAGTGCTTATAAAAACTTATCCCAAAAAGAAGGCGCAAAAGTCCGGCAGAGTTCCGTGCAAAAATTCCTTTAATGACTACATAGTGCAAAGCCTGAGTGGATCGCACGATCGCACTCCCGAACAAAGGTAGAACTCTCTTACTTATACCCCTCCAAAATGCTGACACAACACTACCCCGAATGAACTTTTCACCTTAAGTTTATGGAAAGTTCAGGGGTGTACAGTATAGAGTGATCACAGGTCATACATTGTGCATGGGTTAAATATTGTTCGCCCCCCTGCACTCTCCTACTGTTTGTTATGAGTAGAGCTCGCCCTGTGTATGCGTTATCTTGCAGCTTCAAGGCCGACTCTGGTTTCTTCAAAAGGCCTAGGCTAAGGCAGCATGAGACACAGTGCAACAAAATGAGACACAGGGCAGCAAACAGAGACATCGGGATACAGAGTGCACATTCTGGTAGGATGGCTTTGTTATATTATTAGTAATAGTTAAACTTGTCATTTAAAATGTTATAAAAGTATGTTAGCTAGGAATAATTTCAGTGTAATTCTTGATTATGATTGAGGTTATATGAATACATGCTTTACAGTTTCAAACTCGTTCTCTCATCATGATGTCTACAAACCATAGTGATAATTTTATACAACACTACAAACCACTTTTTGGATATTACCCTACAAATACTATACCAACTGTGAAGTTTGGAGGTGGAGGTATCATGGTGTGGAGCTGTTTTTCATCTCATGGTCTTCCAGCAGGACAATGATCCAAAGCATACAGCAAGGCCCTGACTTAAATCCAATTAAACAGTTCTGGAAGTAACTAAAGATCAGGATTCACAAGAATCACAGCGGCTTTTGACACAGTTGATCATACCATCCTTCTTTCTCGTCTTGAGCAGTGTGTTGGTATTAAAGGCACTGCTTTGGAGTGGTTTAGATCATACCTGTTTGATAGTTTCTCTGTCAGCATTGTTTCCTCCTCAGCACCTCTATCCTGTGGTGTCCCTCAGGGATCCATTCATGCACCCATCCTCTTTTTCCTCTATATGCTGCTCCCTTTAGGCTCCATCCTTAGAAAAGATGGTATCTCTTTCCACTGCTATGTAGATGACACCCAAATTTACCTTCCCCTGAATGGTCAAGACTCCTTAAAACCTCTTTTAGACTGCCTTGATGATGTCACAGCCTGGATGGCCTTTAATATTTTTTTAATTTTAATAACAGCAAAACTCCTAGGACCCAATGGAAATTCCACCCTGGGTATGGACCTAAACTCCCTGAGGCCCTATGTAAAGCCCTCTGTAAAAAGCCTGGGTGTGATCATAGACAGAGATCTTACATTTGACAAACAGGTTAAGTCCGTAGTCAAAGCTAGTTTCTTTCAGTTAAGAAACTTATCTAAAATCAAGCCTTTCCTGACTTATGTGGACTTTGAAAAAGTAATATTGGAACTCTTTATATGTGGGTCTTCTCTTAGAAACCGCATAACATCGCTTAGAGTACCTTTAAAAAAAAGTAACATTGCTTAGAGTACCTTTAAACCTCTAAATTGCTTGTGAATTTAGTCATGTTTAGGGAATCACTATTAGTTGGAACCCAATTGGGAATCCAAGGGAATTGGACACACATGGTTGGTTCATTTTCTACTTGTCACCAGCCCCTCACACTCTCCTCCACCGATGTGTGTGCAGCACTGAGCAGGACTAATGCATGTAAGGCTGCTGGTCCTGATGGCATCCCCGGACGCGTTCTCAGGGCCTGTGCTGTGCAGCTGACTGAGGTTTGGACTGACATATTGAACCTGTCACTAGCCCAGGCAGCTGTCCCCGCATGCTTTAAAACCAGTTCCATTGTGACGGTGCCAAAACACTCCGGAATGACTTCCGTACAGTTGCACTGACCCTCATCATCATGAAGTGTCCTGGCCCACCTCAACCCCTGCTAACACTCACTGGACCCTTTCCAATTCACCTAGCATCAGAACAGGAGTACAGAGGATGCCATCTCAACGGCACTTCACGTCGCCCTGCCTTGACAATAGCAACACCTATGCCAAGCCTGCTGTCTGGAATCTGGATTACTGCTGTTAGGGTCTGGTGTCCTTTTGTTATGATGCACTTCCTGGACTCATCTCTCTCTCCTTATGACTCTCTCCTTATGTTGGTATGCCGAAATGTAAGGGATAGGCTACCATATGTGATTTCTGCAACAGTGGTACTGAAAACATTTTTTATTTTCTGTTATTTTATACTGTAGGGTAGACCGATGACATACATGTACAGAAAACGCTTCACACTGATTTGATGTGCTATAATGCTGACTTGTTATATGCAAAGTCTTGCAAATGCAAGTCCCTTCTCTCGGAGGCCATACTGTAACGTTTTTTGGGCACTTATCGGGTATCTATTTCGCAAGGCTTCATGACACCAACCTTGCTCCAGCGGCGAGATCACACCACATGATTGGCACAATGTATTCACATGTCGACTTTTTTCCCGCGGAAGTGTAGACAACTGGCATATTGGCGTTAAAAACTAACCCCATGCATTTCTATGGAGGATATTTGTGAGTGCTGTGTCTCCTCATTAGAAAGACTCTGTTAAATGTATGGAAACAATGGTTTATTAAAACAACATCAAAAAAGTAATTTATTTTGTCAGTCATCATGTTTGGAAATTTAAACTGTAAATAAAATTCAGCGGGTGTGTTGAGAAGCCCTGGCTCTACATTGAGCCCAGCCCCGATCTGCAAGCTGCAGCCAGGGGGTACTTGGATCACACTGCTGCCAGACCCCTAGCTCTCTAGCTCCCCCTGCTGCCAGACCCCTGGCTCTACAGCGCCCTGTGCTGCTAAGACCCCTGGAGGCTTGCATTCCCAGTTCGGCTGGTTTGTTCCACTGTAAGTCTGAGTCAAGAGCTCGAAACGTCACACAATAAAAAAAAAAAAAAAAAAAATATATATATATATATTGGAGCTAAATGGTTTAAGTATCTCTTTTCCTCTCATCATTCTTTCATTTGTTCTACTAACCAGGAGACTTGCATACCCAGTTGGGCTGGGGTTACAGTGAGCCAGCAGCGTGCCATGATGGTGAGTGGGACGTCTGGTCCCGAGGCAGATTCCGAGGGTCCTGGAGCAATTCACCTGCACTGTGTTGCACTACTGACAGGCATGACTGTTCTGAGAGGGGAAGAAAGCACACAAAACAGAGGGATTAGGTATTCCTGCGTTGTGTTGCTTTGTACACCTAACGTGTGTAAATGTCACTAGACGTGGAGATAAGCCAACTGGAGGACCGCAGCTGCTGCCAGTGGATCATTAGGCCGGCAGATGTCAGCGTGGTTTCCACGAAACAGTCCTTTACACACACAATAAGAAATGGCTTATTTATGTCAGAACAAACAGTGGTCTAGGTCTGTACATAGCAAAGAGTCTGTTACTTTTTTTAAGCTCATGTTTATGCACATACACACACGTGCAAACATCGGGCACAGAATTACTTTTTGGAGCTGGCCTTGAAAAGGGCACTGTGTTTTCTGGCACGAGCTGTGGGCTAAAAAAAAGTAGAAAAAAAGAAAGAAAGAAAAAAAAAACAGGAATCCAACAGGAGATAAGCAGCGCGTGTGTGAGTGTGCCACGTTAGCACACACCCCGTGCAAACATGCAGCTCAAAGCCCCACTCCTCATTTCTGACCACGCACCCTCGAGGATCCACAGGTGTCCTCTCCGCTCTCTCTCTCGGACTCCTACCGTCCCCTAACAAGCGAGTGTGTGTCTGTGTGTGTGTGTGCCTGCCGTGGCCATGTCGGACCTGAACCTGACACTGGGCTACTTCCTGTCCGTGCTGGGCTTGAGTGCGCTGCTGGGCCTGCTGCTGAGGCGCCGCGGAGGCCGCTGGGCCGACCTGGCCGAGATTCCGGCCGTCTTCTCGCTGGCCGCCTGCCGGCTGGAGGTGCGCACCATCGAGGAGCTGGGGGGCTGGGCGGCGGGGCTGGGACCGGACGTCACGCTCACCATCCTGTTCCTCACGCTGCTGGCTCACGGCGCCTCCTGGCCCGTCGCCAGCGGCAACCCGTCCGTCAGCCTGCAGAGCTTCCTGCTCCTGGACGCCAGGCCTCTGCCCACGCTGCTGCGGCTGCTGCTGCAGGTGGCCGGCGCACACCTGGCCTGGCTGGCGGCCAGCAGCTACTGGGCCCTGATGCTGACCGACATGCACATGATCAAGAGCCTCATGGGCTCCGAGTGCAGCTCCGCGCTGCACACCTCCGTCCTGCAGGGCGGCGCCACTGAGGCCGGCTGCTCCCTCACCTTCCATCTCCTCCTGCTCTCCCTGCAGCGGCGCTCTGCTTTCCTCAGGGTCCCACTGGTCGCCCTGTGTCTGACCTTCCTCTCATTTGCAGGTAACACACACACACACACACACACACATTCAACCTGATGCTGTTCTCATACACAGGCAACACATACACAAACACACACAGCCCATGCTCCTCTCATACGCAGGGAAGACACACACACACACACACACACACACACACACACATACTACATACATACACACACTCCGAGCCTCACTTTTCACCCTCCTTTCATATGAGGTAAGGTAAGACATGCACAGACACAGACACACACACACAATCAGCCTAATGCTCCTCTTATACACACATAAGACAAACATGCACACACACACACATTCAGATTCATGCTCCTCATACACAGATGAGACACAAAGCCTCTTTCTCCTCTCATATGCAGTGTAGATACACTCACACACAATTATATTAACGATTAGTAAGCTTAGGCTACTATATCCACTGTAACATATAGTTATTAGAATTGTATTTACAAATCAAAGTATTTACAAATCAAATTGTATTTACATTAAGTACAATGTGTAACACAAATGCAATATACAACACAAATGTAATTTATTTAAATTCACCGTACCTGCTTGTGGAAAAGTATTTCTGAGTTGCTTGAGAAATATTGTGGCAACAGTAACATGTAAAGTGTCTGTGGAGAGCTCGGAGGCCCCAACTGAACTGTCTGCTCATGAACTAAAACATGGAACAGTAGCTCCCTCTTCTGGTCATGAGGGCATACTGCAGCTCACAGTATACAAAGTCCTTTTAGGCAAGTCCCTCCACTCGGTGGGCATATTGCAACACATTTTGGGCACTTATGGAGTTATGACACCGAAAGATGTACTCGTACTCCCGGAGGGGAGTTGAGAGTAACGTTATGGCCTATACAGATTACACCATTTGTTTTGTCTTCCACGATGATCTTTTACGATTGACCATGTCAGACTAGGCGATCAGAGAAGGCCAAATATTTGTGCATTATAAAAGGAAATAATTGTACATCATAAAAGACTAAATATGGCTAAATACATATACATACACACACACACACACACACAGAAACACACATACTGTCTGTGTATTGTCATGATTTGGCTCGAAATGACAAAAAAAGGATACCGTATTAAGGCCTAAAAATAACTGTGATTTATTCTAATAAATTAAGACAATGCTAATATGGTCAAATATAACAAAATAAAGCCATGGAGAATGGTCATCAGTAGTCAGTAGCACAAGGTGTGTGCGTGGACAAATGGAATGTGGTGTTGCGCGTGTTGCATGGAACAAAACGGTAAACTGTATCCAATCTGTCTCTTTAAATAACCATTGCATTGGCACATAACTAACTTGAGAATATTCAAATTTAACTTTAAAATAAAACGGCAATGTTTGAAATGAGAATGTGATCATGTGTTTTGTGTGTGTGTGTGTGTGTGTGTTAGCCAGCGGCTCCTCGTCAGGCTTCGCCAACCCTGCGCTGGCCTACGCTGTGACCTTCAACTGCCCTGGGTTCTCTTTGCTCCAGTATGCTCTGGTGTACTGGCTAGGGCCTCTTGTTGGTAAGTTGGTAACAGAGCTGCCAGTGATGTTAGATGTGTATGTGTGACTGATGTGGGGAGAGAATTGAGTTTGAGTCACTAATGTTAGATGTGTATGTGTGACTGATGTGGGGAGAGAATTGAGTTTGAGTCACTAATGTTAGATGTGTATGTGTGAAGGATGTGGGGAGAGTATTGAGTTTGAGTCACTAATGTTAGATGTGTATGTGTGTGGGACCGAGCAAGAGTTTAGGTTAAGAGTTTAAGTTTAAACACACACACACACGTGATGGGTACACACACATTAAACACCTAGTGATGATGGACACATGCTTGTTAAGCACCCAACAGACACACATATTTTAAACACTCAGTGATGGACACACACACACACACACACACACGTTAAACATATTCTTGGGGTCCACAGGAATGACACTGGCCTTGTTCTTCTACATGGGACATGTTCCGAGGCTTTTCAGCAAGAACCTCCTTTATTCTCCGAAGAGCCGCTTCCGCATCCCCAAGAAGAAAGATGAGCAGAAGGAGAAGAGTGGCTAAGGGGTCAAAGAACCAGCTGTGTGTGCGTGTGTGTGTGTGTGTGTGTGCTTGTGTGTAGTGAGGTTCTGCCCAACTCATTTGTATATTTTAAGTGCATTTGAAAATTGAACTGAAGAACATGTGCCATGTTGTTTCCATTGACTATGTTATTTAAATTAAAAATGGGCTTTCTCCTAATCAAAGGAGGCGTTGAAAGCAGCTGGGATACCAATTTAAGGTTGCCATAACATTTACAGTGCGTTAATCCACCACCCCCTCTAGTACATCCATGTAGTATATTCACATTAGAAGATTTTATGCAAATTTCATGTCATGTCTAGACATCCCATCCTGCAAAAAGCCATTTCAAGGAGGTACCCCCTCCCCCTCCAATAAGGAAGGCCTAGATAGAAATTGTGAAAATAAAATATGTAGATTTTGGTAGTTAGGTCTTTTTATGTAGCCTTGGCAAATAGCCATCTAGTATATAAATTCTCCAAGGACCCCTCATAATCGCAACACATAAAACTTAAGTTAATCATGTAGCTGTATAGCCTTTTTTCTGTTAGATGCTTATGTTATATGTATTTTAAAAACATAGAGTGCTAATACCACAATAGTCATGTTAGCAAACTTTGACAGTATGTAGGATTTTTTAAAGGGTTGTTGTTTCTTTGTCAAATGTAGGCCTATTGTGTTGAACACATGGTGTTTGCTTCACATAACTTTCATTCACTGTTCACATTCACATTTCACTGTTGGCGGTTAATTAATAGTAAAGTGTTTTGACGTATTGATGTAACGTAGGCTATCAGCAGATCAATTGGGCAAATACTGATAGTAGCATTTTTCACCATATAAGACAATTTCATATTTTGTAGCAAACTTTGTCAGGGACCCCCTGAAAATGTGCTGCGGACCCCTGAGAGTCCCTGGACCCCACTTTGAGAACCAATGTCTTATGAGACAAGGGTACACTTTTGTGTGGTCTGATGTGAAATGGGTCTTAAATGTTCCTGTTTTGGGGGCACTCTGCCTTAGCCTGGTTAGCATGCAGACCTTCTTAACCATGATACTTTGAAGACCTACTGGCTTGGGCAACTACTGTAGCAAGACAACACCACCAGCCGTGTTAACTTGCTACAATCATCAGTTGACTTCTTCTAATTGTATAGAGCAAGTCAAGTAAATTTCACTGCGACTTATCAGCTGGTTCGTGTCGCAAGTACATAGATGAATGGTTATCATGTAAGAGGTTTCATTTAGGAAGCAGGTTCGATACCCACGTGGAGTTATTATTAGCCTATTTAGGTATTTATTTTTTAGTGGCATATTCATGGTCCAGTGCATGTAGCGTACTACAGACAATTTTGACATTTAAATATGTCATGCATATTTGTATTTATTGGTCTCCAGTTTCCATCAGAAAGTGACAAATCTGCAAGCGGCTACATCTGTCAAAGAAACGTCATCACTCGTGAAACGTCACCAACGCAGCCAGTTAACATGGGTGCCAGTTGCCATGTAACACCGTTCAACAGAGGAAAGTAGGCTACAACTTCATTCACAAGCAGATCAGTTTAGAATCGAGCATACAAGTTAGAAAAACCTAAAGCATTCGTTTAGGCTATGTAGCCTCAATATTGTCAATGCAGGACAGACTGTTGGCTGAAGGGGGAAAAAATCTGTCGGCCTGTCCGGGTGACATTAACTAAATAAATCTAAAATATAGCCATTGTTGTAAGGTTAAATTGTGTGTAGCCTATGGTGAAGTTATAATTATACTTCAAGCTGTGCAAAGCAAATGCAGTAGTTAGGAATAGGTTGGAAATTACTGATTTTCAGCCACTTAATGCTCATTCTGGTGTATAGCCTACTGTGACAAGATGTACAGAAGTGTAAAGTGTATCAATTACCCTATACAAGTATATTAAATTAAATATGACTATTTCAGTAGGCTTAGGAGAAAAGCAAACAGCTGTAAAGGTAGCCTATTAAAGGGCCATCACCGTTTTTTTTTTTATGCTGGGCGGTCACGACCTGGTGATGTAATTGATATGCAAATTAGTGTGTGACATCATCTAGTGACATTTAGCGACTTTTGGAGCTGGTTTTAGCTACTTTCCATTTGAAATAGTTGGCAACACCGTGTAAGTGCCATAGTTTAGTTTCAACCTAAATTGCCACGTTGGAGTTTATGAACTAGGCTACTAATATTTAACAGGTTGCACCACACACATAGTTTCTGTCAACAATATCGCAAAAAACACCGGCACAATTTCTGCAAAACTTGGTGGAAAGGTGGAGCAGATCCGACTCAAAGGGAATTTCAAAGTATTTCTATATAGTAGCCTGGCTATTGCCGATGTCCTTCATTTCTTCACGTCTTACAACATAAAAAATGCAATAATAGTCTAGTGAAGTCAGAAATGAGCCTGTCTAAAGGCCTCTTGGAAATCATGTGGCATGTTACATTAAATGCACACTCAATTGCGATTCGAAGCAAAAAGTATCACTGATAGCGAAGGTAAATTGCATATTTGTAAATGTCTACAATATGTTGGCACAAAACGTAATTTCTGTCAGAAACCAAGTAGGCTAAATGTTTACATTGTTATCGTTAACTATGACGATGCCCATGTTCAGTAGGCTATGTTTTTCATTTATTCAAGCAGTGACATAGGTTTAATACGGTAACGTGAGGTGCGTCAGAAAAAAGATGGGCCTGTCCCTCTCAAAACATGTTAAAATAGTGTGATTAGCAACCAGAAAAGAAAAAAATCCCAGGGGGAGACACCCCCGGACCCCCGTGTTATTATTATTAGGCGATTATGACTGGCCTGCACTGCTAAAAAAAATCTAGAGGTCATCTCATTTAAATGGTGGGAACGTCAAATGTAGGCCTATAAGTCAGAAGAGCTACATATGCGACTGATTACACATTTAATTCACCTGAACAGTGTTTAAATCCTGTTTGTAGGCTACTCACTGGAAATCTTGGACCTAACCGTTACTGTGCAAAGCACAGATTCCATTACTGTTATCTGTTATCACAGATTTCATTCCATATTAGCCACCAACAACTGGGTAATGATGTTGTTGCAATGTACAAAATACAACATTTGAACACACATATTGCTGCTGTTGTACTTCATTGTATACAGCTGTTAATGTGATTAGGCTACTCATATTTCAAGCCGCATTTCTCCGGCCCCTCAGTTGTGAAGCTTTTCATGAACTGGCCCCCATTACAAACTAATTGAATAGCCCTGGCCTACTGTATATCATTTTGTCATACTACACTCACTACGAAACATGATGTACTCAAATTTACCTTAAAATACCCCTTAACTTATAATAACAGCCCATGATTTGTAAAACAGTCCCTTAATTTCACCTTCAAATGCCATTCATCAAACAGACTCAAGTGTATCCCATTGTAAGGGTACCTTTAGATTGTATCCTATCACACGTTCTCCACTAGAGGGCGTCCGTTATTTTCTCAAAAGGAAAGGGGGACACCTTTGTTAACACTGTCATCATGTACTGTAGAGGACATTTCACTATGGAGCACTTTTCCATTGAAACCTTGAATACCAAGGTTAGATCATTGTAATCGCACCTGAGACGACACTGCGGTTTTCTCCACTAGAATGTCAACAGGGGAGTACCCAGTTTTTTTTGTTGTTGTCACTCACAGATCCCCCCCCCCAGTTTAAAATGTACTATAAAGTGCAATGAAATGCATTCTGTCCTTGGCTCTCTCTCAGCCCATAATAATAATAATAATATAATAATAAATAATAATACATGTACAGTACCAGATTTTGTCTATTTCTAGTTAGTACATCGTTAACTTTGTCTAGGTTATTTTTAAACCCCTGCCACTTCTTTCCATGTCTATGCGCAGAGCAAACTGTTACACTCATTTTTGGTCCCCTGCCAGTACTGTTTTGGCTGTTTCACAACTCTATTTCATAATAAAGAACAAGAGAGGCCATGTGAATACGTGTACAACAAATACCATACACTGTAAACTTATATCATATGTTCCCAACAAGTCTATTTTGAGTGGAGCATTGCTTAATTTGTCTATAACACTCATCGCTTTGTCATTAATGGATCGTGAAAGGACCTTGTTGTCTTCAAATAATTAGAGCACTCCACCTCTTACTTTAAAATAGGCCTACTTATTATTGTGTGCTTCTGCATGCTTTTCTTAAATTCTGCTACTTGTCTTTTCAGTGAACAAATTTCATACAATCTAGCCTACCTATTTAATCTATAGGCCTATGACTAAAAATATCAGAGGTAAGGCATGTTTTGGGATAGAATCGCACATTTTTCAATCGTTGGATATATGTAGATCATGGCACAAGCATTTAGTCTACAAACAATATCAAATAATAAGCGTCACTGTGATGTTCTCTCTAAATCACCTAAGGAATACGCCCACATTGGGGGGGGGGGGGTATCATTGACCACAGCAGGTCCTCCGCTAAACAAATCCAATTTTCCATTTACTTTTTTTTTAGGCCTCATTAAACATTGAACTCATTGAATCAGCGTACGGATCGATAAATGTGCATTGTCGCGATTGGTTGCAGGATTAGTAAATTCCCAACATCCCAAAATTCCAAATATAGCTCAGGGATCCAATCAAAAGTTATTATTCGTGTCACGTGACTGAAGTTTGGAGTTTTACGTGAAAGGAACTATGGAAAGGAAGCAAACAGGGTACGAATGAATGCCTCATCTGGATAGGGGCAGCTGCCTCTTGAATTGCTTTTTACCCCTTTATTAATTGCCTTCTGTATTCATATAGTTTGTGCTTGGAATCCGGTGTGCAATGCTTGATAAACACAATTCTTGTGAGTATTTTAAACTGTTCAAACATATTCCCTTCGTTACTTTTGCTCAGCCATCCGTATTTGAGGCTAACTTAACTGTAATGTTAATTGAGCCGCGCCAGGTAGGCTAACGTTAACGTTACTGTCATAATAGTCTACTTCTACTACTAGCATACTACTAGTAGTTTTAATGGTGTTCCGTAACATAAAAAGAAATTCTGGTATTTTTGAGAAAATCACTAGACCTAAGTAATGCTAGTATTGGGTGTGTATGGACGACGTTGTGTCCGTCGCGACGATTTCACTTAACTGTAACACGGTCTCAGTGATAAGCATTTCTTTTATAAGGGCTAGATGGACAAATGTATGTTGTTCAAATTGTTTGGTGATGATCCAGATCTTAGTGTACCTGCTATAAGAGAAGGGTTTTGGTGTGAAGTCGCCAGACTTACTTGAGATAAGATCATTGCATCGTTTGCATTCCTTCCGAGTGAACATTCTCAGGAGTAGACGAATTGATCTGAAACAACCTCTCCTGGAAGAGGAAATACAGGTATGCATAAAGTAGACAAAAAGACAAAAAAAGGCTTACAGGCAGAGATCCATCTCGAGAAAAATGTTTTGCTGTAATAGTCAGCAAGAACATGAAAGACCTCGAGATTAGAGCTGAACTCGTGTTCCCTGTGGTAAATACTGGACAGCCAAAGTCATATAGGGAAATTCAGAAATTATTGTAGTAATATTCTCTCGCTCTCTGTGTTAGAATGAAATCAGGTAAGGGGCTCAAATGAAAGTTAGGCTGCTTTTATAAACCTCATCCAACAACTTAGGCTAGGTGGTTTTCTTTGCAGAGGTCTAATAAGTACAGAATGAGGACGTTCCAAAACCACCATCTAGCCACTGCTATATGTGGTGTTGTGACTAAAATATAATTTTTACACCTCTACCTCTACCCCCCCCCCCCAGGTTAGGTGCCAGGCTCGGGGCCTTGCTGCAATGTTGGGGCCACACACGGGAGGCTCACCCACCTCCCCCCAACCCTGGACTAGTGACGAGGGAGGGCTGAACGGTGACGGTCAGGGGGGCATGGCTAACCCTCCTCGCGGAGAACCAGAGTACATCATGAGGCTGGTGGAGGACCTGCGCAGGTTTGCAGACGTGCTGCTGAGCCTGAAGGACGCCTTCCTCGCTGAGGGTGAGTACCCCCCCCCCCCCCCCCCCCATCCCCCTCCATCGTTGTTCCCATCATGACCTTCAGCTCAGCTCAAAGGGTGGTGATTTAGTCCCAAAAAAAGTCCTCAAGTCAGACTGGATTGCTGGATTGGTGTTTGAGGCCTGCACTTTCCTTATTATTATCTATTAAATTTCCTCAAACCCAACCAAAAGCATGCCTTTGTGGTCTGCTATTTTATTTATTTATTTCTTCTCTCTCTCTCTCTCCCTCTCCCTCCATCCCTCTCTTCTCGTCCTGCCATGACTGGGCTCGAGGGCGGCCTAATGGCATATAATGGTCTCCATACTTCCCTTCTTGTGCTGTGCTGATTCTACTTCAGTAAAGCTGGGCGTTTGCATGCATGTGTCCATCCTAGAGGTCGGCATGGCACCTTGGCACTACTCAGTCTGGTCCGCCAGAGCAAAGGGGGGCGGTGTGTAAGGACGTTCCTCTACGCACCCTCAATGGCTTGATATCATATCACACATGCCTGTGGTGTTGACCACGAGGCCCGACTCTGCGTTGGGAGAAATTGAGGCCTAACTCTGATGCCTGTGGCCAGGGAGCTTCCTGAGCGAGTGGAGGCCAAATGGGAGACCCTGAGCGCTGGAGAGACAGCACGCAAACATTCCAAGCGTTTTGTTTTTTTTTCTTTCAGAAAGCTAGAGTAGAAGTATGTAAATTCCTGGACAGGAAGAATATGAAGCCTTGCCTTGTTTTTGTTCTGGCCTCTGATGCCTCCCTGGGTTCACGTCGTAAAGTTCTCAGGCAATTCAGGCATGAGTCTTTTCAGATTTGAAAATAGATTATTATGCTTACGAAAAGGCTTACATATCTGATTACTTTGTCCTTGCTTTAACCCCTATGGGTGGCTACTGCAGGACTTTCTAAGTTCACCATCTTGGTTGTGTATCTTTTCTGAGGATTGAGATGTTTTTTGTTTGTTTGTTTGTTTTTTATGTTTTGGTGATTTACGCAAGTCAAATGGTTTATTGGCAGGAAAGCTGGGTTAGTAGACTAAAGATCTCAC
Source organism: Alosa pseudoharengus (assembly GCF_046254945.1). Taxonomy (NCBI): domain Eukaryota; kingdom Metazoa; phylum Chordata; class Actinopteri; order Clupeiformes; family Clupeidae; genus Alosa; species Alosa pseudoharengus. Next base: position 35,664,187 of record NW_027468576.1, on the reverse strand, counting down.
AAACAACACAATCTGACTATCCTGTGGAGAAGTTCTTCCAAATGTGCCCCTGTCTTTTTGCATGCCATATTGAATTAAGCTGCAGATTTTCCATTTGACTAACTGTTTTATACCATGTACAACAACAAGCCTTATGAAGAAAAACTTAATCCACTGAGATGAAGAGAACTTCAAACCCCTTGGCTGAACAAGCCCACGACATGTGCATGAAAGGCCAGCTGTGTTTACTGTGCACCTGTGGTCCGTGGGTTAAGGCTGGAACCACTGGAATGTGGCGCTGCTGTCAATAGCTGTGGTCGTAGTGCCCCTTCTCTGTTCTTTGCAAACGCTCTGCCTGTTGTCTGTCTCGACCTATTTTATACAGTCTATGGTCTGGACTGTTGCTGTGTCCGTGTGCTGTGTTCGCTGTTTGTGTTTGCTCTCGCATGTGTGCTCCCTGGTGAACATGTAGGCTTTTCTCGCGCAGTGCTCTTATTTATGTTTTGGCTAACTCGGCCAGTGTTCACAGTTTGTGTTTACCTTTTTGAATATGTCTGTTCTTATCTGTATACTTCCTGCTATCCCTGTACTGTTGTGTAGGGCTGGTTGATTATGGCAAAAATCATTATCACTACTATTTTGTTCAGTATTGAGATCACAATTATTAAGCACGATTACTTCGTGATTTTTGGAACTGTCATCCATTTTCAAAACCTACATTTTTAAATTGAATTTTAAATATAATCCAACAGGAAAAAATACATGTAAAACGATAATGCACACAACAACTCAAGCCAAAAGGAGAGAATTGTTATGAAACTGTAGCAAAATAATTATTATATTTCGATTATGTTGTTTTCATAATCGTTGGATGTCATAGATAGATAGATAGATAGATAGATAGATAGATAGATAGATACTTTATTGATCCCCAGGGGGATAATCGCGATTAATCGATTAATTAAATTAATTTCACAGCCCTACTGTTGTGCTTACTGTTATGTCCTGTCACTGATTTGCTGACTTTGCTGTTCATACAATGCTTACATTCACAGCATGCCGATTCTGCTAGGTATGCTCACTGTGTTTGTCTATGGTGTGGATGTGTGTGTGCATGCTACTGATGAAAGGCCCCTAAGCTCCAAGGTGTTTCATTCTGCGAGGTGTGTGTGTGTGTATAATCTATTCTTTCTTCTTATGCCTCAGTGGGAGCTTTACTCTAGGCTTAACTTCTTTCAAGAAGATTGCATGATCTTCACTTGTAAGTTGCTTTTGACAGAAATGCCTGCCAAATACACAATTGTTACACAAATGTTACACAACCTACATCTGAGAGACAAATCAGACACAGAAACCATCTCTCCCCCATCAGACACATTATCTCACCCCTTGTTTCCCGTAAATCAAGTGCCCGTGTGATTGGCCTGCACTGAGAGACCTGGTAAAGGTTTTCTGATTTGCGTGTCTGACAAATGAGATGGGAGAAGAGCTGACCTTACATGGTTTGTCATGCTGCAATCTCAGGCCTCATCTACTTCCTGGTGCACATAAAGCCTCCCCGACTGTCTCGTCAGTGTCATAGCTTCAGTCACCATGGCAGAGGTTTCAAGGTGGCGTGATTGATGACATGTTGAGCTGAAGATTCCCCTCATTTACTCCGCCGTGTGCAGGAGTTAGCCGTGTCTTGGCTGCTCGACGCTTCTGCACTTTTTTTACTTCCTCATGCCAGGCTACCCTTTTTGTGTTTTTCCGATTTCCTGTTTCCCACACCTGATTCACTGCCTCGTATGACCCCTGTGTGCTCTCCAGAAGCGTGGGTTGGCAGTGTGTTATGGCAGCAGAGCTGAGAGTAGCGGAAGACCGAGGACAGGGCTAAGACGACTGGGGGTGGGGTGGGGGTGGGTGGTTGCACAGGTTTCGTTTGAGGGGATGGTGCAGTTTCGAGAAGGCTAGAGGCAGGCTCAGACAAGTTGCATGATAACCTGCTGTTGACGGCAGAAAGCCAGCAGTCACTGGTCACAATGCTCCGTCTGAGACGGCGTCTGAGACCATTTGTGTACAGTGCTACATTTCTATCGACAGAGTTTTCGGGTAACGGAAAGAGGCAATTTGGGTTTCTCTTAGCATATTGTCATAGACTATGGCTATAGGATGAGGATAGTATGTGTAATAAAAAAATGAAAGCTATTAATTGAATGTTTGTCTTTGTTTGTTTTCCCCAAATCTTCCCCAAATATTGTCACTCTCTTATCCTTGAAAAGAAGCCCCATGGGCCTCAAGAACTGTCACTCAGAGTAGTCTTTCACACTAAGCTTTTAGAAACCGAAGCAGTCAACTGTGTGTGTGTGTGTGTGTCTGTGTGTGTGTCTGTCTGACTGACTGACTGGGGAAGGGTGGAGTAATTATGGGTGTCAGCAAGGTGACTGGGGTGTTTACACGACGAGTTCCACCAGTGCAGAAATACTGTATCTTTTCTCACCTACGTCAGACTTGGTTCATGGCTCAGGTTTACTGCTGTTAAATAGACCTTCCTCATCATACCCTGTTTTATCTCCTTTGGTTACACAAGCGGATATTTGAATAAAAAAAGTTGGACTTTTGAGGAAATCGCATAGTTATGAAGAAATTATGTTTACAAAGAAAGAGCATTCTTTCTACCAGTAGATTTCTCTCTCGCTCTATCCATCCATCCATCCATCCATCCATCCATCCATCCATCCATCCATCCATCCATCCATCCATCCATCCATCCATCCATCCATCCATCCATCCATCCATCCATCCATCCATCCATCCATCCATCCATCCATCCATCCATCCATCCATCCATCCATCCATCCATCCATCCATAGTGAAATACGCAATGTAACTGAATGTTTGTCTAATGTCTAATTTGCACACTCTCCCTCCCCAGAGGAGCCGGCCAGTGCTCAGCGCGTGGTCCAGGAGCGTCTGACGGAGCTGCTGCGCATCCTGAGGGCCATCATCGCCAAACACCCGACTCTCAACTCCACCCACATTCTCAGTGCCACGGGGAACCTCATCGCCAAGGTCAAAGGTCAGCATCCCAGCCGCCCTCCTCTCAGGCCCATAGCTCTTTCACTCTCCCTTTCTCTCTCTCTCTCCCTTTCCCTTTCACACTCCTCTCTCTCTTTCCTTCTCATTCTCTCTCTCTCTCTCTCTCTCTCTCCCCCCCCCTTCCTCTTTCTTTCTCTCTCTCCTTCTCTCCATGTTATGGGGCAGCCGTGGCCTACTGGTTAGCGCTTCAGACTTGTAACCAGAGGGTTGCCGGTTCAACCCCCGACCAGTAGGCACGGCTGAAGTGCCCTTGAGCAAGGCACCTAACCCCTCACTGCTCCCCGAGCGCCGCTTTTGTTTTCCCTCACGGGATCAAAAGAGTATATATACTTATACTTATACTTATACTTATGTTGCTGTGCTGTGCTGTGAAGCCCTGTGCTTGCACTGTAGTCTCTCCACTTCAGTCTCCAGTCTCTCCCTCCCCCCCTCTCTCTCTCTTTCCCCTCTCTCAACCTCTTTCTCTCTCTCTCTCTCTCTCTCTCTCTCTCTCTCTCTCTCTCTCTCTCTCTCTCTCTCTATCTTTCCCTCTCCCTCTTTCTTTCTTTCTTTCTCTCTCTCCCTCTCTCCACGTTGCTGTGCTGTGCTGTGCTGTGTTGTGGAGCCCTGTGCTTGCGCTGTAGTCTCTCTCCGCCTCAGAGACTGCTCCAGCAGAAACTCGACCCCTGCAGGTGGTGGGAGTTCCTCCGTCCGCCTCCCGTCTCTGGAATGTGGGCCCTGAGAGAGCCGCGGCGCTGCGCTGCGCTGCTAGCATTCCTGCAGCACCGGAGTGGCTGGTGACGGTGGAGCTGTTTTCTCAGCTCCAGCTCCTCCGCCTCCGCTCAGGCTCACTAGACACACACACACACACACACACACACACACACACACCCCTACACCGGTATGCCCGTCCAGTGTTTCCCTACATTGACTTATTTGTGACGGCCCACCACAATATCAACATTGGCCACCACACAATGATATTCTAGGTTGTACTAAATTGTGCTTAAATCTGGTTAGCATCATAACCACAATGTGTTAATTGTTAAAAACGGTTGTATTCAAGTTAATTCTGCAAACCAACGACCACAAATGAAATTTAATTCTGTGGGAAACGCTGTCCTGTCCCTGCTCTTCAATCACAGTGAGGTCTATCAGTGTACTTCGAAGCCAGATTAGCGGTATGTTGACCTAAAGTCAGAGGAGTATTCAAATTTTGGCAAACAGAGGTGAACCCTCAAAAAGCTTAAAAGAAAACCGGTTTCCTTCTGCCAAAAACATGTTTTCATTGAAGTTTTGAATTTGTTAAAAACTTGAATTTGAAGTGTTTTGTGTTTCAAACTTTAAATGGCAAGTAACCAGGCAATCGTTCGGCCCTTTGCTGAATTTGAACGGTCCACTGGCTTAAGGCTGAACATACCACTAATCTTGCTTTGTAGTATGCCCCTCAGGTGCATTGAATAAGCAACAAATCAGTCTATGTGTGTCTGAGCATTGCAAATGGGATACTGTACATACAGAGAAACAGGTTGGTAATCTTCACATCTGGGTGTATAGCCCTCTCCTGTTCCAGTTCAGTGTCTCTACACACTGTGAGGGGTTTGTCTCAAAAGATTTTTAGATTAGACGGTTCTTTTGTGTATTGTGTATTCATTAGTCATCAGTAGTCATTTGCTTAATAAAGGAGAGGATGTTAAACAAGGTCAAGGTAGCTGTGACGCTGCTACTGTGGCCAAAATAGTGAAATATATCCCTTTAAGCTGCATTCAGACAAGAGGACACTAGGAGCTATGTAGCGACAAGAGATCATAGATTAGCATTCAATGGAATTCAGCTACTTGTAGCAATGACAGGTGAAATCATCACTGGCGCTGAGTAATGTTGTAGCAATCACATGTGAAATCATCACTGGCGCTGAGTAATGTTGTAGCAATCACAGGCGAAATCATCACTGGCGCGGATTAATGTTGTGCAACAAAGTTTTAAGGTGACAAGCAAATCACCACTTTCTGTATGCAGCTTAACAGATAAAAGAAAGATTACTAACAAAATATATTTGAGTGAAATATACCTGGTAAGGTGTTCTTTGGCTGATTTACCTCATATAATCTATCAAATCTACATGACTGATGAACATAAGCATGTCCTCATTCTACTACATCTCCTAAGACTGTGTAGTAAATGGAGGCTGAGAGTCACTGACAAGGCAGAAGATATGTCAACTAATGCATCTAAGCAGTGCGTTCCATGACTGTCCAGCCACCTGGACACCCGATTTCCTCACCAGCAGAGATGTAGTGGAGGCTACTGTAAATGCAAGTAAACTCAGTTTATTCACCTCTGAAATTTCAGAAATAGAGTTTATCCACCTCTCGAGAGTTTATTCACAAATTGCAACAAATTGCAACATTCAAAAATCACACTATTATCCACATTCACAATATGTACACTCTAGAAACCATTTAATACCACTGATATTGTTATAAACATTAGACAACAACCTCCACCATCATCAAACATGTTCTGAAAAATCCAATACCGCACGGCGCAGTCCACCTCACAGAATTCATAGTTTACCCCCCCTCTTATTTTACCACTACTTCCCTGCTCACCAGTCCAGAATCCAGATCATGTGTTGCCTCCGCCACCGCCTCCTCTGTTTGTTCTGTCTTTGGGTTCCTGCGCTCCTCGTGAGCAGTAAAAGTGTCAGGTTTCTTATTCTTATTTGGACTCCTTCCCTCTCCCTCAGGGTGTGTGTGTGTGTGTGTGTGGTTACTCATGTATCAGACCCTGATGAGATACTGTACGCAGGCAGAATGCTGGCTCGTCACCCAGGCAGCTCTACAGCTGGGCTAAGCCAGGCGCGTAATTGAAGTGTTCCGTTCCCGAAGCGAATGCTGCAACAATTAGCTTCCACTATAATCAATGGAACTGGCTACACCAGATGCAAGAACGATGAACACATTAGAAAAAATTACACCAGTCTTCTAAAACACGCTCTGAGAACAGAATTGTGCAGTTGTATGCCTTGTCTAGCCTGGCTGTTAGATTGCAGCCTATCCAAGAGCAATTTTAGGCAGGGATCACATTGGCCAGTGGCAAACGTAACGCAACGCTCAAACCATAATAAGTTCGGTAACACTTTACTTGACGGGTGAGTTCATAACACATTCATAGCAGCTGTCATAAACTGCACATAAAGCATTCATGACTTTTATTTTGACAAGTTGTCGTCGTTCTGTCTTCCACATTCATGAAAGGTTTGGTATGAATGTTGAGTCATGTCTCATGAAACAGTGTTACACTTTGAAAGTTGAACCAAGTTCAACGCTCAGCTTGTTCAACGCTAGTGTTATGCTAGCGCTGCCACCGTTCCGCTGCGGAACCATAGAGAACAATAGGAAATCTGCAACTTGCCCCTGGTCAGTGTGATCCGCGCCTTAGAACATTAAGTAGAATGAAACATTGCTATCTACTGTCCTGGCCCCTATTCACATGTTACAATATTATGGACAAGGTTAAACAGGTGTCATTTGGTTGAAATAACATTGCATTTTTGCCACTGGCATACTGTACATTTTTCTATGATTTTGAATAGGCACAGAATCTTTTGTACGTTTATAAATCATGCTTTTATATATTTCTATTTGATCTCATTCTTTTGCCGTTTGGTGTCATGTTTTCAGGACGTTAGCTTGATGTCCTCAGGAAGTTTGTCTGAAAGCCATGTGATTGCTCACTTTCCCCAGGCGTAAACTTTAAGGAAGTCAACAAAGAAAACAAAGAGACTATTTTTGGCGACATACACACATCCATCGACTCCCTGGCGTTCACCTTTGGCAATGTGTAAGTGAGCTGTTTTGACGTGATCTTTTTGGTCTCTTTTTATTTGGCCGCGCTGCTTGTTCACATCGCGTTGGCCGACGGCAGCTGAATACAGCTGCCCCTTTTCTACCCTCCTGTAACTGACCACCGTTCGTGCCCCCCCCCCCCCCCCCCTCCCCACCCCCACCCCCCCCTTCCTCCTGCAGGGTGTCGGACTTCCTGATGGGAGATGTGGACAGCACCTCCAACTTGGGGCTCAGCAAAAGCAGAAGCTTGGTGAGTGGTGATCTTTACCTTTCCCTACGTCCTGCTTTTGATTCCTTTGTGTCTATGCAGTCTCTGTAAATCTCTCCACCTCCTCCAAGTTTTGCTCTTCTTTCTCTCTCTCTCTCTCTCTCTCTCTCTCGGCATACTGCGAGGAGAGATGTAGAGAGTGGATGTGGGCAAGAAATGTGAGATAGAGAGACCAGTGATAGGTTGACATGAAAGCAACAACATGTGGGATTATAGGAGAGACATGCTTGATTGATTGCTTTGATTGCATTGATTGATTGCTTGATTGCTTTTGCTTGCATTGATTGATTGCTTGATTGTGCATGAGGCATCAACACCATGAAAGAGCTGTCAAAGGCCTTCATGTCTGAGAGTTCGTGTGGTATAACATGGAGGTAATGAACATGATCCCTGATCCTCCTGATCATGTAATAAATGGTTTGGGTAACACTTTACTTGACAGTATCGACATAAGAGTGACATGACACTGTCATGAACACATGACACTGTCATGACACATGAAACCTAACTCTAACCCTAATCCTAACCTCTAACTTTAATCCTATAACCCCAACCCTAACCCTAACTCTAAACCTAAACCTAAACCTAACCCCAACTTGTTATGACAAAAACCGAATGTCAATTAATAACAGAAGCGTTATGTCATGAACGTTTATGACCTCTTTATGACATGTTAATGACAGTATCATGTCACTCTTATGTCGACACTGTCAAGTAAAGTGTAACCATGGTTTGTAAACGTGTGTGTTTGTGTCCAGTCTTTTGACAATCTCACCAGTGATGCAGGGGAATATGGTCGAGGCACAGGGGACGTAACAGGTGAGTGAGCGTTTCGCCAGTAGAGCCGCCGTCTTCGCTTTTTGGTCCTTCGTTTTTTTAACGTTTTTTTGTCTTCTATCGCTGTTTTCAGTCCTGACCATGGAATGGTCTCCTCCCCTCTCCCCCTTTCCCCCTGCATGGAGATTCTTTACCTCCTCCCTTTATTGTTTCTTCTACATCCTTCTGCTCTCTATTTATCCCATCACGCCTCCTCCTCCTCCTCCTCCTCCTCCTCCTCCTCCTCCTCCTGGCCCTGGTCTGTGTTTCAGCGCCCCCCCCCCCCCTCCCCTTGCCCTTGTGGCCTCCTGCTTCAGTGGTGTTGAGATTCCTGAGCTGTTTGAAATGAGAATCACACGTGGAGCTGAACCAGAGAAAGGATGTGCGTGCGTACGTGCATGTGTGTGTGTATGTGCATGTGTGTTTGTGTGCGTGCATGTCTGGGCGTGCATGTTTGTGTGTGTTATGAATATATGTATGTGTATGTTATATATATTCTCGGGCTAAGTCTGTGTTTGTGGTATTTAGGTGTGTAGGCCCAGTGATTTATGTGTAATGATTGTGCCTACACGCCTACACACACACACGCCAAATCATATATCATTGTGTGTGTGTGTGTGTGTGTGTGTGTGTGTGTGTGTGTGTTTTTGCGTGTGTGTGTGTGTGTGTGTGTGTGTGTGTGTGTGTGTGTGTGTGTTTTTGGGTGTGTGTGTGCGTGTTTGGTGTGTAGGCCCATTGCCTGATGTGGATGTGAGCCAACTGAAGAATGGTCGTGGGGTGGAGTCCGCTCTGCTCTACGCCAAAGCCTGGAGCAAGTACACTAAAGACCTTCTGGCCTGGGTCGACAAGCGCATAAGCCTGGGTGGGTCTACTACTCTCTCTCTTGCTGTTTTTCTCTGTCTCCTCCATACAATCACTCTCAGTCTCGCGTTCTCTCTCTCTCTCGCTCTCTCTCTCTCTCTCTCTCTCTCTTGCTCTTTCTTTCTTTCTCTCTCACTCTCTCGCTCTTGTGTGAGGGGATACAATTATCTGCATACAAATGTTTTTTTTTTTTTTTTTTTTTGTCTTGTCAATAGATATTGAATGTGCCAAAGGCTTGGCCAAGATGGCAGAATCTGCAAAGACGCTGTTCAGCCAACAGGTAGCACTGATGCACACATACAGTAAATGAGTAATCCTACCCTAGGAAAGAAGAACCCATATTTTCAAGCTACTTTTAAGCCATACAACGGTACTAACGCCTGATAATCAGTCAAGTTTAATTCCTGAATCTATTAGGGGTTTGCATGGCGTGTCATCAGATTGGGACGTCGCCATATTAGAGATACTCGCCTCATTAGAAAGCATTAGGCACTGAAGTAAATCCCTAACATCGTCAAGGAAAATGGTAAATTATTGCCTTGTTTTAGGTTGTACCAATAGGTCAGACCGAGAAAAACATCTGGAGTAGGTATCGACTTCCAAAAGTTATTTAACAACCAGGGAGAAAGAAGAATAATGGCAGAAGTTATCAGAGGAAGGAGAGCGCTTGTGGTTGGACTTGGTACTGCGTCTCCCTCACCCAACTCATATGGATCTGCGCTGCCAATAAACCGTAATTTCTCGAAATATCGCGCCTTTTCTTGTGGTCCAAGCCATGCCATATACGTATGCCTTTGCATCTTGGACGCGTTTTGATGAGCTTTTCTGTTGTTTAGACATGGTTATAATCACTTAAGGTATCCAAAGTGCATAATACTCCATTGTCCTTCATTCAGTGCCTCCAACATGGCCATGCAGCTGGGTTACCGCCCAGAACGTGACGTCCGTACAAACCCCTAATATCACTTTGGATAAAATCATCTGCTAAACATCAGTCAACTTTAACTTTACTTATATCTGTATTTAGAGGTGCTGTACTGTTACTATACACCCTTAGTGTCAATTGTATCATGCACACACAGATTCCCACGGATTACATACATGTAGCAAGACTGTCCTGTCTTTTCCCTGCGTCTCCCCCTTTTCAGGATTACATGCCGTTCAGAGAGATCTACATCTCTGCTTTCAAAAAGGATGTTGAATACAGTCAGCTCCTTCTGCAGACGGCCGCTGCTCTCCAAACCAATAAGTTCATTCAGGTGAGTTAACGTTTTATTGTCACATTACATTATCATTAACTTGGACATCCCAGAAATAAACAGTTTTCACAGAATTGTCAGTGTCATGTCACAGAATTCTGTTACCTTTTATTACATTTTAACTATTATTTTCTACTCCTGGCCTCTCCTCTTCTCCTCCTCCTCTCTCCTCCTCATTTCATCTCCCCCTCTCCTCTCCTCCCCTTTCCTCCTCTCCTCTCTTCTCCTCCTCCTCCCCTCCCCTCCTCTCCTCTCTTCTCCTCCCCTCCTCCTCTCCTCTTCTCCCCTCCCCTCCTCTCTTCTCCTCCCCTCCTCCTCTCCTCTCCTCCCCTCCCTTCCTCTCTTCTCCTCTCTTCTCCTCCCCTCCTCCCCTCATCCTCCCCTCCTCTCCTGTCTTCTCCCCTTCTCCTCCCCTCATCCTCCCCTCCTCTCCTCTCTTCTCCTCCCCTCCTCCTCTCCTCTCCTCTCCTCCCCTCCTCATTTCCTCTCCTCTTCTCCTCTTTATCAGCCTCTCCTGTCCAGAAGGGCTGAGCTGGATAAGCTGAGGAAGGAGCTCAAGGAGCAGTGGCAGAGGGAACAGAAGAGAATGGTACACAACCATGACTATGGCTCCTACTACACTCTACCATACGCAACCATGACTACGGCTCCTACTACACTCTTACCATAGCAACCCAGACTACGGCTCTTACTACACTTTACCATACGCATCCCTGACTACGGCTCCTACTACACTCTACCATACGCAACCATGACTACGGCTCCTACTACACTCTTACCATAGCAACCCTGACTACGGCTCCTACTACACTCTTACCATAGCAACCCTGACTACTGCTCTTACTACTATAAAAAAATTTCCCATCAAGTAATGTAAAAAACCAAAAAGAAATTGCATACCGAAGGAGCAATCCCTGCTGCTGTTTTATTGAGACCTGTCCGTCGTTCCCTGCGCAGCACGAGGCCGAGGCGTTGAAGAAGAAGGCCTACCTGCTGCAGGTGCAGCGGAGGGAGGAGTACGAGAAGGCCCGCAGCGCCACCAGCCGCACCGACGAGGAGCAGACCAGTGGGGGGCGCCAGCGAGACAAGAGGAGGAGGCTGGAGGAGGAGGCTCTGCTCAAGGTGGCCTCTCATGGCTTGTGAAGTTACACTCGCAGTTTGCTAAGAAAAGGGGGCCTCAGTTATGTTGGGCTTAATTTCCTCTCCATTGTAGTGGAGGAAAAGGAGAATTTTGTCTTCTGTAAAAGTTTAAAGGTAGCTTAACTTTAAAAAAAAAAAAGTTCTAAATGCTTTACCAGTTAAAATGAAGCTGAACATAATACAGAATAACACACACGCAGACACACACATACACCAACAACACACACGTTGCTTTACAGGACTCCATCTGATGGTGGATGGTCTGACTGGTGGACATGAGGGTGTGCACTAATTTGAAATCTTAAAGGTTTTGTGGTTAAAGTGGAGACATGCATGTCATTTCTATTAGAGGATGAAGCATTGAGATGAAGCATTGGAATTTAGAAAGCACAATATAGTGGGACTGCTACTGATATTTGCAGAAAGCAAGTTGCTTTATGATATTGTCTAGTGTGTTTGTGTTTGTATTTGTATGTGTGTGTGTTTGTGTATGTGTATGTGCATGTGCACACTCGTTGAGAAGGTTTTTGCTAAGAAAGCGTTGTTGTCGTCCCTCAGATGGAGGAGACATTACAAAGTGTGTGTGTGTTTGTGTGTGTGCGTGTGCATGCGTGTGGGAATGTGCATATATACGTTTGTGCATGTGTGCAAACCTTTAGATGGTTTTTGCTAATAAAGCGTTGCCATTTTTCTTTTCCCTCAGATGGAGGAGGCGCTCGAGCATTATGAAGTGTGTGTGTGTGTGTGTGTGTGGGGGGGGGGGGGTGCATATATACGTTTGTGCATGTGTGCAAACCTTTAGATGGTTTTTGCTAATAAAGCGTTATGAAGTGTGTGTGTGTTTTTGCTAATAAAGCGTTGGCATTTTCCCTCAGACGGAAGAGGCGCTCGAGCAGTACAAAGTGTGTGTGGCCGAGGCAGAGAACAGGAAATCTGCGCTGGCCAGCACCCAGTCCGGCATCCTCACACAGATACGAGAGCTGCTCTTCCAGTGTGACCTGACCCTCAAAGCGGTTAGTCTGCCACTCTCTGTCTGTCTCTCTCTCACACGCACCCGCACACACGCACACACACACACACACGCACACACGCACACACACACACACACACACACACACACACACAGTCACACAGTCAGAGGTATTTGCATTTCTGCAAGCAGTGTCCACATACTCATTCATCTAAAGGAACACTTCCTCCTACACTTCCTCCTAAATCAACAAACAAGTTAACAAAGTGGCTTGTTACGCAAACATTCAGCCATTGACCACACAGGCTTGGCAAAAGCAGAAAGGGAATTTTGTAGGTAGACCTTTGGTAGGTTTTTGTAACCAACATGCTTTCAAGGCTACTTATTACATTGTTTTTCAAACTACTGTTTACCAATATGCTGTGAACTGTTCTAATCCTGCTAAATGCAAATACAGGTTTCTACAAAGGTGTCTACACATGTTTCACTGGTGTGAAACAAATCAGCATGTTGTGCATATTTGTGACACTGTAGTTTATGACAGTTTTGTGTCATATTTGTATCATATATACACACACACATTCTTAGAAAAAAATGTATGCATATACACCAACCCTCTCATTGATATACTGGCATTTAAATTATACATTCCATGTCTATTCACATCAAGTTACACACAGACTGATGTGTGTGTGTGTGTGTGTGTGTGTGTGTGTGTGTGTGTGTGTGTGTGTGTGTGTGTGTGTGTGTGTGTGTGTGTGTGTGTGTGTGTGTGTGTGTGTGTGTGTGTGTGTGTGTGTGTGTGTGTACCTGTACACGTGTGTGTGTGTGTACGTGTACACGTGTGTGTGTGTGTGTGTGTGTGTGTGTGTGTGTGTGTACCTGTACACGTGTGTGTGTGTGTGTGTGTGTACCTGTACACGTGTGTGTGTGTGTGTACGTGTACACGTGTGTGTGTGTGTGTGTGTGTGTGTGTACCTGTACACGTGTGTGTGTGTGTGTGTGTGTACCTGTACACGTGTGTGTGTGTGTGTGTGTGTGTACCTGTACACGTGTGTGTGTGTGTGTGTGTGTACCTGTACACGTGTGTGTGTGTGTGTACGTGTACACGTGTGTGTGTGTGTGTGTGTGTGTGTGTACCTGTACACGTGTGTGTGTGTGTGTGTGTGTGTGTGTGTGTGTGTGTGTGTGTACGTGGCAGGTGACGGTGAACCTGTTCCAACTCCACCGGGCACAGGCGTCCAGTCTGCCGGCGACGCAGCACAGCCTGAGCGAGCGGGCCCGCCGCTACCAGCCCGGTCAAAGCTACACACACTTCCTCAGCAGCCTGCCTCGCGAGCACACACACCTCAAAACACGCTCCTATGACCTCACTAGGTCAGGCTTCTTTTTGTTCTTTTTTTTCTTTTCATTTCGGTCACTTCAGTGGTTTATTTAATCATATACTTCATTTTTTACTTCATTTTTTAATCATATGCTTGTTCTTTTTTTTCATTAAGTAATCATGTGTCCTGATGTCTGTTTGTCTCTGTCTGTCTGTCTACCAAAACAAAATTGTATGTGTGCTACGGGAAGACTGAATTTCCCAGAGGGAATGTCCATCCATCTCTCCTAGCTCTGTATGATGTTCCTGAGGCTTTATTGATCATATCAGTCATGCCTCCTAACACCAGTGTCCCCAGTATTTGGAATTATGAGGAAAAGATTGTACCCACCTCACTGTGTGTGTGTGTGTGTGTGTGTGTGTGTGTGTGTGTGTGTGTGTGTGTGTGTGTGTGTGTGTGTGTGTGTGTGTGTGTGTGTGTGTGTGTGTGTGTGTGTGTGTGTGTGTGTGTGTGTGTGTGTGTGTGTGTGTAACAGCTTGGGCTCCAGGGATGAGGTGGACGAGCTGCGGAGCGCATCTCGGCGGAGGGCCAGTGGGGGAGACTTTGGAGGTGGCGGTGGCAGCGACTCCGAGAGTGCAGGGGGCAGCAGCGAGTCGCACTCCATAGACTCCCCTGTAGCCAGTCCAGGTGCAGCCACACACACACACGCAGGCACGCACACACACACACACGCACACACACAGAGTCGTTCTCATGAAATCGACATTCTTAACGACACCAAAACGAATCGCTCATGCAAACACACATATAAAAAGGTATACATATACACACACATTAGAACACACAGTTCATGTCAAGATGCGCAACCACACCATAACTAATCTGAACACTTAAATAAAACACACACACACACACACATAGTTTCTGTATGTTGTAGCTGTGAGAACAATAGAATTGACTGTTATCTGATGTCCTGCAGAAACTATGGGCCGAGGGCTACCCAGAACACCGTCCACTGGAACAATGTCATCTGCAGACGACCTAGACGTGCGAGATCCAGACAACGGTGAGTGTGTGTAACACAGATAAATATTAACACACACACACACAGAATGTTAACACATGCACTTGTTAGGAAATCCACCAGCGTTATCGGACTCCAGACACTGTGAGGTGTTGTTGTGAAAATGTTTGGTGTGTGTGTGTGTGTGTGTGTGTTGGGGGGTTTGTGTTGTGCAGGCCTCGGGTACGGGCAGGGGGAGATGGCCAGTTCCACCGGGCCCTTCCAGAATGTCCAGATGTCCAAAGCGGCTCAGACTCACCGCTTGCGAAGACTTCGAGCGCCAACCAAGTGCCGTGAGTGTGACGGCCTGGTGGTGTTCCATGGAGCAGAGTGTGAGGAGGTATATAGACATACTCACACACTCACACTCACACACATCATTATTGGAGTACGGACACCACACACACACAACACACACATGCACATCCATTATTTAAGCACACACACACACACACACACACACTTAATACAAGTCTTGAGATGAAACTGGCAAATATATTTGCAATTAGGGCTTAACTCTGTGGCTGCTAGAAGAGCTGAGCAGCAGTAGCAGCTCTAGCAGCAGTAGCAGGAGCTCTAGCAGCAGCAGCAGCAGCAGGAGCAGCAGGAGCTCTAGTAGTAGCAGCAACAGGATCAGCTGTAGCAGGAGCTCTAGTAGCAGCAGGAGCTCTAGTAGCAGCAGGAGCTCTAGCAGTAGCAGGAGCTCTAACAGTAGCAGCAGTAGCAGGAGCTCTAGCAGTAGCAGGAGCTCTAACAGTAGCAGCAGTAGCAGGAGCTCTAGCAGTAGCAGGAGCTCTAACAGTAGCAGCAGTAGCAGGAGCTCTAGCAGTAGCAGCAGTAGCAGGAGCTCTAGCAGTAGCAGGAGCTCTAACAGTAGCAGCAGTAGCAGCAGGAGCAGGAGCTCTAGCAGTAGCAGCAGTAGCAGCAGGAGCAGGAGCTCTAGCAGTAGCAGGAGCTCTAACAGTAGCAGCAGTAGCAGGAGCTCTAGTAGTACAGGAGCTCTAGCAGCAGCAGTAGCAGTAACAGTAGCAGCAGCAGCAGCAGCAGCAGTAGCAGTAACAGTAGCAGCAGCAGCAGCAGCAGCAGCAGCAGTAGCAGTAACAGTAGCAGCAGCAGCAGCAGTAGCAGTAACAGTAGCAGCAGTAGCAGCAGCAGCAGCAGTAGCAGTAACAGTAGCAGCAGTAGCAGCAGTAGCAGTAACAGTAGCAGCAGTAGCAGCAGTAGCAGTAACAGTAGCAGCAGTAGCAGCAGTAGCAGTAGCAGGAGCAGCAGTAGCAGCAGCAGCAGTAGCAGCAGCAGCAGGAGCTCTAGCAGTAGCAGTAGCAGTAGCAGCAGCAGCAATAGCAGGAGCAGCAGTAGCAGCAGCAGTAGCAGCAGCAGCAGTAGCAGGAGCAGCAGTAGCAGCAGCAGTAGCAGGAGCTCTAGCAGTAGCAGCAGCAGGATCAGCTGTAGCAGGAGCTCTAGCAGTAGCAGGAGCTCTAGCCGCAGTAGCAGCTGTGTGGTGCTATGGCTGTGCTGTGCTTGGCTGTGTGGTGCTATGGCTGTGCTGTGCTTGGCTGTGTGGTGCTATGGCTGTGCTGTGCTTGGCTGGTGGCTGATGCTAATGTCCGTCCCTGCTGTGCCCCCAGTGCTCGCTGGCGTGCCATAAGAAGTGCCTGGAGGCTCTGTCCATCCAGTGCGGCCACAGGAAGCTGCAGGGGCGGCTGGCTCTCTTCGGGGTGGACTTCTCCATGGTGGCCCGCGGCAGTAACAACGGGATCCCCTTCATTATCAGGAAGTGTGCCGCCGAAGTGGAGAGCCGAGCGCTCACTCTGAAGGTAACGCAGCGGATGTGTGTGTGTGTGTGTGTGTGTCCTCATGTGTTTATCAGGCGGCATTCTTATGAGTCATTCTTATGAAATCAGCATGCAATGAAACCAAAGCTAATCATTGAAGGAAAAGCAGCAGCTGTCTGTGTGTGAGTGCGTGTGTGCGTGTGTGTGTGCGTGTGTGTGTGTGTGCGCGTGTGTGTGTGTGTGTGTGTGTGTGTGTGTGTGTGTGTGTGTGTGTGTGTGTGTGTGTGTGTGTGTGCCCTGATCCACATGTTTATCAGGCAGCAAATGTTGGTTACAACAACAACAACTTTTTTTTATATATATTTATACTGTATATGGCTTTATCAAGGCACCCAACGCAGTTTACAGTGAAGGGAGAACCTCACTAACCACCACCAATGTGTAGCTCCCACCTGGGTGATGAGAACATCACTAACCACCACAATGTGTAGCACCCACCTGGGTGATGAACATCACTAACCATCACCAATGTGTACAGTAGCACCCACCTGGGTGATGCACGGAAACCATTGTGCACCAGAATGCTCACCACACACCAGCTTGACATGGAGAGTGAGGGAATGAATGAATTGACCAATTGATGATTAGGAGGTCAGACTGAATGAGCCAGGTTGGGAATGTAGCCAGGACACGAGGAGGACCCTCTGCTCCCTACTGTCCGCTGTTTAGTGAGGGGTCATTTGTGCTGTTTTGGGACTGTGTTGTGGTGGGAATGAATAGCGATCACTTACAAAAAATTTAATGTTTGCGGGACAAATGAAACTGAAACAGATGAGTTCACTAGAAAATATTGCCAAAAGTTTGTCAATGTTGGCCACTAGAGGCAGACTTCCTCTAGCGGAGAATTTGCATATTGCTTTACTGCAACATTGCCAAAAAGTTAACCGCAACTGTTTTCCAGAAACCTAATTTGCATGTGAAAATATGACCTTGCCGCAAATTTGCAGTAACCGTTCGCCTAACAGACTAACAGCTATGCTATGCTCTCTCTGTGTGTAGGGTATTTATCGTGTAAATGGAGCCAAGTCGCGTGTGGAGAAACTGTGCCAGGCCTTCGAGAACGGCAAAGAGCTGGTGGAATTGTCCGACCACTCCCCTCACGACATCAGCAATGTGCTCAAACTCTACCTGCGACAGGTAAACAAAGACAATACGGTCTCCGCCAACACCTAAAGCATGCACTTTGTCCACAAATCAATATCTCCAGCAACTAAGGCATGCACTCTTTGCAGACATGCCAAAAGGCATGTAAATGAAATGCTGAAGGTCATATTGTGGTTTGGCCATTCCCCCTGTTTATTGATCATCACTCCCATATCCATCTGCAGCTGCCAGAGCCTCTCATACAATACCGCTTCTATAACGATGTGATTGGGATCGCCAAGGAGACTCAGAAGATCGTAATGGTGGAGGCGGCCGCTGAGCAAGACTCCTCGGGCCAGTCGCTGACCACGGAGGTGGATCGCGTCGTCCTCAAGTTGAGGGACCTGCTCCGGCACCTTCCGTCCGCCAACTACAAAACACTACACTTCCTGTTGGCCCACCTGTATAGGTACATGTGTACACGCGCGCGCACACACACACACACACACACACACACACACACACACACACACACATACAGCCAGACTGTGCATACACTCTAATCGACTAAGTTAGGAATGACATTGCAAAGGATAACAATAATACTACTAGCAGTGAAGATTACACAAGTTGAAGCACTAGTCTAGGTGGTGGAATGAGATTGTGGTAGAAGAGAAACGAGGGAAGAAGGGAAGTGCATGTGTGTTGAGACTCCAGCGGTCGCCTTTCTCACAGATGCAGCCATCTCGTGTCTGAAAGAACAGAACAGAAGCTGAGCACATATACACTCAACACACACACTCAGATAGACATGCACATATACACTCAACACACACACACACTCAGATAGACATGCACTCAACACACACACACACTCAGATAGACATGCACATATACACTCAACACACACACACTCAGATAGACATGCACTCAACACACACACACTCAGATAGACATGCACATATACACTCAACACACACACACACTCAGATAGACATGCACATATACACTCAACACACACTCAGATAGAAATGCACACATACACTCAACACACTGAATACATGACTTAAATCTTCAATCTTCTGACCCATTATAGCAGTAAGTCTGCACGTGTGTGTGTGTGTGTTTTGAGTGCCCCCACACTCTTGTTCATGATTTCATTCATCACTCAAGCTTCTTCCTGTAATGTGATTGGCCCAGGGTGTCGGAGGACTAACACTCAAGCTTCTTCCTTTAATGTGATTGGCCCAGGGTGTCGGAGCACTAACACTCAAGCTTCTTCCTGTAATGTGATTGGCCCAGGGTGTCGGAGCAGGAGGAAGAGAACAAGATGAGCGCCAGTAACCTTGGCATCATCTTCGGGCCCACGCTGGTGCGCGCTCGGCAGACGGGCGCCGAGGTGTCGCTCTCATCGCTGGTGGACTACCCGTACCAGGCGCTGGCCGTGGAGCTGCTCATCCGCTACCACCAGTCCATCCTGCCGCTACCCCTCACCTCCCCGCCACCGCAACAGGGCTTCTGCCGGAACTCCCACTCGCTGCTGGACATGAAAGAGGTCAGGGGTCACCACCACTGATGCTTAAGCTGTTTGAGGAGTGAATCATTTTCCTGGGTCCTTCTAGAATTCTACGCAAACGATCTATAGTTTCAGTGTTCTTTATACAGTCTATGGGGGATATCTCTGAGGCTAATTGTCGCATCATAGTGCTGAACTCTAGGTTTGCGAACATTCTAATCACATATTTGTGACGTACTCCACAGGTTAAAGGTTGTATCAGCGATTGCGGGTGACGTCACTTCTGTTTGGTGTTTGGAGCAAGATCCCAAACAAACCGAGCTAGCTCGCCCCTCCACTCCGTGTTTCGTGCATCATGAAAAAAACTATCATGAACGAGTGCAAAACTCCACAACACCCACCCCCTGTCTGTGATTGGTTAGAACACTATTTTGGTTTTGAGTTCTTGGTAGCACCAATTGTTTTTGTGTACAGATCTCGAAGCCTAGGCTGCCTACAGAGACTCATTTTTTTTGACGGCCTGCTTATGGGGCGGGCAGCTAGTGGATCATGAGGAAAGATTAGATGAATGTGATCATTTATGTTTGGGCCTGCAATCGCTGATACAACCTTTAAGCTGATGACACAGGGAGCAACTTTTTGAGCAGTGTTGCTGGGGAGTGTTCCTCATTATTATTGGGCAACAATTTATTTTCTGGAGAATCATCAGTTGGCAAATCGTCATGATCATCCAATCAGAATAAATGGAACTAGTTATGTGGTCGCCCAGCAACATTGCTCAAAAAGTTGCCCCATGCATCATCACCACCTTTACAAAATTTTAATTGTAAAATGTTTTTGTCACATGTGGATTTGAAGAATCTTAGTTATTAGTTTATCTATTAACTACTTTATCTGTGTATGTTTGTTTGTTTGTTTGTTTGTACTGTTGCTCATGCATACGTACATACAGTAGTTAAAGGACCCATATGTAAGATTGTGGCCAAAACTGGTACTGCAATCACTTTCAAATTACTGTAGAGCGGTGTATCCTCCTCCTCCCCCCTGACTCGAGGTTGCCAACCCGGATGCCGAAACACTACTGACTTTGTGATTAGTAGATAGGTGGAGGGTGGTGCATCAGGCCAAAACACAACATGACATGACAAAACACAACATCAACATCAGTTGAGGGCTGCAACTTCACTTTTTAAATGACAATATCCTGGCCGGACTACTGTTGTCAGTGATATAAGTATTTGAAATTAACATGATTTCTTAATGTCTAGTGACATATCTGGGCCATTTCATGATTAATTGAAATACATTTCTTACATATGGTTCCTTTAAGCCTCAAGCAACTAGCCAACAAGAGGCAGTGTTAAAGGGACACCAGGCAAGCATAATGCTTTTTCTCTACGAAACTCCCCCTCGCTCAGTCTGAAGCTCTTTTCCTTTTCTTTGCATCTTCCGTCAAGGGTTTTCGCTGCTTCTTCGCCGGCTCTGCCATTATACACACGTTTGCAACAATCGCTAGCGTTTCGTTAGCCTGCCTCTGTGCTGTGGATACAGGATGTAAACTGATCCTGCTTCGGTCGGCGGGTACGATACACTGAACTTGCAAGCAGGATATTCTTCCTACAGGCAGTAGGGGCGGGCGAGAGAGTCTTCATTCACCCCGTAATGAGTCATTTAACCATATACCGACTTATGAAGATGAGTAATTAACATGAAAATGTTGCCTGGTGTCTCTTTAATGTAGTTCTGATATAATTTCAATATTTGACATGTCGGCCATCAGCATATATGTGAACAGGACTACACTTACTGCTCATAGTGGCTGCACTCAGAGTGTTGCAGACAGCCAGTGCAGAGTTTTTGGTTGAATGTGAGAAATGTTGTGTTGGTGCTGTACTGGCTTGTTTATGTGCGGTGTTTGTGTTTTTAAGGCACACCCCAGCAGGGGGCAGCACCGCTACTCGTGTTTCCCAGAGATGCACCTCTCAGATGGGCCTCAGGAGGGCGCCGGTGAGTCCTGCCAAAGCCAACACATTTTCTTTATGGCTATCACTGTTTACCTGAAGTGTACCATGACATTATATTTTAGTTTGAAGTGTGTAATTCATATTGTATTTATGATTACATGAAGTTGCTCCTGACTCAACTGTCATTCTGTCTCTCTCTCTCTCTCTCTATCTCTCTATCTCTCTCTCTCTCTCTCTCTCTGCTTTACTGAGCCCAGGCAGGTTAGATGTTGAAAGTCAGAGGTCGATCAGATCAAACCGAAGCCCTGAACTGCGGCGACTCGCACTGCAACAGCGCTTGCCATCCCGTCCCATGAGCATGCCCGTGAGCGTGCCCGTGACCACGCCAGCGTGCGAGACGGTCAGTCTGCCCGTGAAGAGCCAGCCGCAACCGTCCGTCCCCACAGCTCCTTGCGCAGACGTGAACACCAACGCGCACGAAGACTCACTACGAGACGGCGAAAGCTCTGCCGCTGTTGGCATAGATGATACGCTAACTGAGCCGCGCGCAAGAGGAGAGGACCTGAGTGTGGCAACGCACGGAGAGCCAGGCGTAGGACCATACGTGCTGCCTGATGGAGCAACGGCAGCGGCGGTCACAGACGCGAGCGGCTCAGCCAGTCCAGGCTCAGATGTTCCAGACTCGGCCACAAAAACTGCAGAAGCGAACGCCAGTCCGACCGCAGGCGTGCCGACGCCACAAGTCCACGGCACTGTGCTGGACACTCAGGCTCTGCGTCGGACGTGGGAGAAAGAGTACCGCCCCCCGCTTCTCACTCCCCGCACCGCCATGATCCTCGCCAACCTCCCTCGTCCGTCTGCTGACGCGGCCCCCACCCTCACCCCCAGCTTCAGCACCATCACCCCCAGCATCAGCACCATCACCACTAGCAACACCAGCACCGGCGTGTCCAGCATCAGCACCATCACCACCAGCACCGGCGTGTCCAGCATCAGCACCATCTTCCCCCGTAACCCCTACTCTGTGAGTGTGGGCCGCACGGTCCCACCGGTGGCCTTCCGGGCTCCACGGACACTGCACCCTCCACCTGGAACTTTCTACCAGCCCCCACAGTCTCCGAGTCCCACGACGGCAGACACTCCACCCGCTCTCTCGCCCACAACTCCGTCCACCCCGTCGTCCCCACCCGCTCTCTCGCCCACAACTCTGGACGATACACTGTCGTCCCCGTCGTCTCTACCCGCTCTCTCGCCCACAACTCCGTCCACCCCGTCGTCTCTACCCGCTCTCTCGCCCACAACTCCGTCCACCCCGTCCCCCACCAGTGCCTCCACCAGACAACGGCTCAGGAGCAGCCTGCAAGAACTGGAACCCCGGGAGGCCCACTTTGTCTGAATACAAAGACTGTGTGTGTGTGTGTGTGTGTGTGTGTGTGTGTGTGTGTGTGTGTGTGTGTGTGTGTGTGTGTGTGTGTGTGTGTGTGAGAGAGAGTGTGTCAGAAAGTGTGTGAGAGAGAGAGAAAAAGAGTGGCGTATTGGCATGTTTATCAGTTTATAAGACGACAATGCAAGTGTGCCAGTTTAAACCCTTGCCATACCTCTGCAGCTCTCATCTGGGTCCAACCTGTGGGGTTACTGTTGTTCTCCCCTCAAGACACTTTGTTTTAGTCGTGTTCTCATGTGATGTCATAGTTCTTCTGCAATGTTCTGACAAGGTTCCTCTCACAGGGTTTCTCACATGTTTTTGTTTTTTCATCAATTATACTGTATACCAAGGAGTTCAGGTTTATTTTATTAATCTAAAACCAATGTTATTTTATTATATATCATTAAAACACGTATTGTTTTCTCAGCGTAAACTACATTCCGATGATATGCAATACAACTGCATTAATGTGATAAAATGTAGCTTTATATTGTTATTTTTCTATGAATTGTGAATTTCATGTACCATGAATTAATACATGATGTTACAACTGGCTTGGCCTCTCATTCTTTTAAAACCATGTGTCAACATTAAGAGTGAATATAACATCATGTGAACGTGCTGGTCACAGAAGCGGCCCCAGTATACGTACTCATCCTCCTCAGATTAGCGTCTTTACTCGGTGCCCCAGCCCGTTTATCTCAACCTTAATCTGAGTTGTCATCTGCCCCGTGTCTCGCACCTAGTGAAGGCACAGAGCCGAAAGGTGAGACTCGGTAACACTTTACCCAAAATTTCTGCAACTAAACGTGAAGATACTATGTAAAGCAAGCAGAAGAGTTACTACTATAATAGTTCTGGAAGCGTATATTATTTCTCTGTAGTTTTCCCAATTTGACCATGTTGATCTGGAGATTACAGCAATCTGATTAGTGGTTTCACCTGCGCGCTACGCTGCGCGAGTTTGTGGATCTACCATTTGTTCGCAGTTATTCTCCTCTTCATTCTCGTATAAACTCCGTAAATGTTGAATAACCCGGACTTCTTTTATTCTGAGGTAAGTGGATACATTAGGTTTTAGCCTTGCTGTTCCGTGATCCTACTTTAGACAACCTGAAGGGGAGGGTATATGCAACGTGAGTTTAGACCTGTAGTGGTGATTAGCCAACGTCTAATTATGTGCGATTGTCATTGAAATTTTAACACTATTAAAGCATGTGTTTATTTAATAATTTAGTAGGTCGATATATTAATTATAGTGCATGTTAGCGTATAAAACGTGGACTAAGATTCTGTCTTACTTTGTGGCTCAATAACAAACCATACAACAACATATACAGTTATGATAAAAAGTTATGATTCAATTGAGTAGTATGGTAGCGTTGTCCTTTTAATCAGTCTTTTCAACGAAGCCCCGCATTATGAGGAAACTTTTTTGACATCAATACTCTGACATCCTACAGGTCCCTCCCCACGCTAAAGGCCCCAGAAGGGGTTGAAGCTGCGCAGGCGCAGCCATGACTGTCGGCAGCCAGATACGCCTTTTGCTATGGAAGAACTGGACACTCCGGAAACGTCAAAAGGCCAGTGATCCAATGGGCATTTACAGCCTCGGGGTCTCTTGCACAGTGAATAGATGGTTGCTTCAGTGAAGTAATCCTCATAAAATAAACTGTTTAAGAACAATGTGTATTGATTTGTAGACCTAAATGAGCTATGAAATTATATAAAATGTTCTCATGGTCAATGGGTAACTTTATACATTCATTAGAATTTCTTCATGTTGGACACGTGAAGGCAAATCCAGCATTTAAAAAAATAATAATTATTATTATTTACTGTCTATACACGCTATAATATGTATGTATGCCATTGTGCAATCACACTGTCAGTCAACACTTAATTCCACCTGCTCTCTTCACTATTCGTTTCTGGAGGTTTGCGTTTAGACCTAAGAAGGTTTTAGGCCATTTTACAGACTTCTGTATCACCCTTTATCTGTTTTAATGTCATCATTGGTGAAAACATAGTATTCAGCTTATGTGCATTAACAACATTGAATGTGGATTGTAATAGGGCTTGTTCGTGTTCACAGATACGCTTTGTGGTGGAGATCCTATGGCCAGTTATTTTGTTCATTGGTCTGGTTTGGCTGAGGAAAGCAAACCCCTTGTACCGCCAACATGAATGTAAGTCATTAAAATAGTTTTTAACAGACTGTTTTTCACCACACATTTTAGATATTTTGTACTGCCAGCATGAATGTAAGTCAGTGATGATTAAATGATTAGGCCTATTTGACCAACAGCGACAGTGTAAAAGCTTTTTCTATTAATAATCATGCATGCCTACATCTCTACTCTGCTTAAGCAGTTCTATTGCAAGATTGTCATCTAAAGTAGGCTGGCTGACAGCAGGCAGATTCTCAATTGATAATTGGTCTGGAGATTGATAATTGGTCTGGAGATTGATAATTGGTCTGGAGATTGGTTCATTTCCTATTTCCATTGGGATGTAACCAGTGGTGAAATTAAACTTACAGCTTTCCAAGAAACAAGAAGTAGGCTAAAGCAAACACATCTTTCCTGTAAACAAAGGCTTTACTTGCAGTTGTTTACTCAAGTTTTCAGTTCTCTCCAAAAAGGAGCTTGTGGTATTCTAAGCTAATAGAGCTATTCCCCAACAGATCAGCATCCAGCTTGGTCCTGCATTTTGTCAGCTAAAACAGCGTGTAACTTGGGTGTCAGAATTGACAATTGAGCGACTACATTTCTCTGAGCTTGTAGTCTTAGTCACACATGAGAGATCAGACCTTATTTAACACAGTGCTCCAGTGAGAGAATTGGCAGACGGATCTGTGGAACAAACTAAAATGTGCTCACAGGTTTGTTTGGGTTCACGCAGGCCACATCTAAAGTCTGTAATCCCCATTTCCTTGTTTTGTGTGATCATCGCAGGTCATTTTCCAAGCAAGGCAATGCCCTCCACTGGAATCCTGCCGTGGATTCAGGGCATTTTTTGCAATGCAGACAACCCATGCTTCCGACACACTACACGCGGAGAAACTCCTGGTGTGGTGTCTAACTACAACAACTCTGTGTAAGTCTTTCACATAAACCACCATTGGAGTCACAGAAAAAAAGTATAGCGACACTTGTAACTGTACAGTGTTTCTAATGTTTGCTTCATACACACAACACACACACACATACACATTTATAGGCACCTCTCCTCTGTGTTCTCTTCAGTGTCATGGTTTTATATCATTCAGGGTTCCTTTGCAATCAGTGAACGTTTGTGAATTTAAATAAAACACGTCAAGACCTTGAATGTTGTTGAAATGAATGTTGTTGGACATATTAGAGATATATTTGGATCATTAAAGGTGCTTGCATTTATGTATTTTTTGTGATGGAACAAGCAATAGACCAGATAGCCAAAACAACCTTGATCTGTGTCTTATGCCTTGTTGAGTCCTTGAAGAGTTTGAAGGAACCAGGCCTGAAAAATTCTTGAAAACGGCTTTAAGTTTGGTGTTTAAGAAGATTTCTCTACAATGAAGATCAGACATCTTTACCTGCTTCTACATTGCTTACTTGTGCAATATTCAGAACAGCAAGGCTTGTTTTTGCAGCAGGCTTATGTTTTTTTGTTTTGTTTAGTTTTTTGAAGCATATAGGGCTCAAAATGGCCTTCTCATTGGTTTCGATAAACTGTTGTCCTATGGTCTTTATATTTTTACCTGTTCTATGTTCCATGTTCCATGTTCCGTTCCCTTCAGGCTGGCTCGGTTCTACGCCGACTCACAAAAGCTGCTCCTGAATGACCCAGAGTTCCAACAGCTGGACCAACTGTGGGGAGAGCTGTCTGCCATGAGTGACTTCATGGACACACTGCGCAGCCATCCAGAGCGTGTGGCAGGTAAACACACACACACACACACACACACACACACACATGCAAGTTGTATGCACATTATCATCAATAGGCTACAGATACATTTTTTGACACATTCATACACCATAGCTTAAGTCACAAAAACGAATGTGAAACTCTTAAAACGAATGTGTTGAAAACAACACAACTTGCGTTGTTTTAAAGCAACACCAATGAGTTTTTTGTACCTTAAAATCATATTTCCAAAATCGTTTCAGTGGTTCAGCAACTCGTGACAGGGTGAACGCCACTTCTGCATTCTGTAGTTTGAAGGAATGAGAAGAAACTACAAATTGACTTGCTTCTGATGTCGCAATACATCATACTTTCATAAAATCATGCAAAATAGTCTACCTTGTCTGTGGAAATCGTTATTTCCAAAGCCGGTGTTGGATAAACAAATAGCGTGCGTGCGACAGAGGAAAAGTGCTTTGGTGTTGCTTTAGCACATCTCTGTGTCCAGATAGGGACCACACAAGTTTGTCTTGTTTCCTTTTTAAATTTGTTGCACAAAATGTGTTGAAAATAG
The DNA here is from genome assembly GCF_046254945.1 of Alosa pseudoharengus. Taxonomy (NCBI): domain Eukaryota; kingdom Metazoa; phylum Chordata; class Actinopteri; order Clupeiformes; family Clupeidae; genus Alosa; species Alosa pseudoharengus. The sequence goes on along the minus strand of NW_027468576.1, from coordinate 35,637,309 downwards.
CACAACTTGCGTTGAATCAACACAACTTGCGTTGTCTTTTTAACACATCTCTGTGTCCAGATAGGGACAACACATTCCTTTTAAGAGTACATCAACATTCTAGGAACCATTTAATACCACTGGTATTGTCATAAACATTGGACAATAACCTCCACCATCATCAAACATGTTCTGAATGCCTTTTTAAAAAAATCTGATACCGCATGGCGCAGTCCACCTTACCGTGATCACAGAATTCATAGTTTACCCACCTCTGATTTTACCACTACACCTCTGACTGTAAAGGAAGGTTTAAATGCAGTTTTTTTACTCAATTTCAATGTAAATGCACATATTTTCCATTTAATACCGATGCCAGCGGTGCAGTCATGTGTTGTGATTAGTTCCTGGGTTTATGGTGATTTGGAAATGTGCTTGAATAAAAAGGATTGGCAGAGTAAATTCAAATGTGCTCTAAGATTCGTCTCGTCTCCAGTCTAGGTTTTGACTGTGGGTCAGTCCAGACACTGAGCAAACTGAGGATACCGTAACTTAGCTAATTTTCTTTTCAAACCTCTTCAAAAAGAATCGTTTTTTCATTATTTTTGTCTATAGCATCAAGCATTTTGATCAGCCACTTTTTGTACTATAACTAAACATTTCCTGTATCTCTTGTTTAGGCCGCGGGCTGAAGATTGAGGATATCCTGAAGGACGATGAAACCCTCACGTCTTTTCTTCTGCGAGATGCTGGACTCTCTGACTCAGTCGTGAACCAGCTGATCAACGCCCTAGTCAAAGTGGAACAGGTAGGGAAGGGAAACTCATCTGATGTATTTGTAAAACTGGTACCCATGTTGCCGTTGAGCAGACTATTGCTGGTGTTGCGAGGCGGGACGGCCACCGCTGATAACAGTTGGGTGGCTCGTCCAGGATGGACTTTGTGTGTTGTGTGTCTTGGTTTGTTTGTTAGAGCTGGTGTATAGCAGGTTGTGAGCTGCAGAAGGCCCTAGGTGCAGTGAACACCATAGACAGTCAAGAACGGTGGACGTCCTGCCCCGTAACAGTGGTTTGCTGTGGTGTTTGGTTAAATACAATAGAACAGTGATGATGTGAAGATTTTAGAATTTAGCTCATCCAGGGTGGAGCTCCAGATGTACTCTGATGATTATATAAAGTATATAAGGAAAAATGCTGCTCCAGATCTATTGATAGGGCAGATAACTATAAGCCTGGCTAACGCCAAACCTCATCTCATTGAGATGGGGTCTGGGAACTACATGTAAATTTTCTCATATTTGAAACGTGGTTTACGAATGCCCAGAGCCTTTTATTGGGCGCCCCTCCCCCCTCCGTTCTGTGATTGGTTCTTTCGTTGAGGTGAAAACGAAGTCCATGAAATCCAGGCTGCCTAGCAGCGTGAATAAAATTGCGCGCATAAGGCAGCATGGGAAAACCCAGGCTAGATAACTATAACGCTTTTCATAATAGCTTTGTATACTGTACAGCAGAAAGCCAGCAGGAGTCAGTTCTGGCTTGAGTTTCACACAGTCTTTAACCCTTGCTCTGCTGTCCGTGCAGTTATCTCTCTCAATAACTTACGTTGTTGGAGAATACTGAAGCTGGCTAAGCAGTCGTCTGGCTCATCTGTTGAGTTTGGCACAAAGGAACACATTATAAGATAGATAGATAGATAGATAGATAGATAGATAGATAGTGTGTATGGTGTTCCCTAATCAGAACTGTCTTTATGTAAATGCATGCAATGTTAATATATATAAATAGTGGCAGTTATATTTACTGTCATTCCAAATTATTGTTAAAAAAATCTGTCATATATGGTGGTGATTAGAAGTGGGTTAGTGCTTCATTCTTGCACGTTCATAGAGACAGTGTAATGTGGTTGTTTAGCACAGACCATTAGACAATTAGCTGTTTATCCATTGACACCTGTAAGGTGAATGCAGTATCATCACAGACAGACATTTTTTTATCCTGTGGAGAGAGACAACCTAACATGATTGCTTTAAACTTGGTATGTTATTTTCTAAACTGACATCACATATTTTCTCTAGTGATGAAATAGTATGCCTAACACATGTATCTCACAGGTGTGGAAGGAGTCATTTATACATGTAGCTGGTCCCATCCAAACGTGTGATTGGTTAAGTTATGACATACAGTCTTTAATGTACTGAAAGACCTGTTACTGTATGTCCTCTGGTTTGGTTTGTGATGGGGTAGTTTGCGTATGGCGTGCCGAACCTGACTCTGGTTTGGTTTGTGATGGGGTAGTTTGCGTATGGCGTGCCGGACCTGACTCTGAAGCAGATCGCCTGCAGCCAGGAGCTGTTGGAGCGCTTCATCATCTTCCCGAGCCGCCGCGGTCTCTACGGTGTCCGCAACGCCATGTGTGCCCTCTCACAGGCCCGCTTGCAGAAGATCGAGGACTCCCTCTACGCCAACGTGGACTTCTTCAAGATCTTTCATTTGGTGAGTGTTGTTGGTTGGTTGGCTACACTTTTATGTCTTTCCATCTTTCTGTTTAGTTTCTCGATTGTCTCTCTGGGATAATGGCTATTTTTGAACATCATTTTGAAACAAAAACAAATTTACCAACAGAGCAACTTGTATGCCCCAGACTCATAGTAGTCAGTAGGGGGTCATCCCTTGTTCCCCGGGTCCTATGTTCCCCGCTCGGGGTTGGATTAGGGTTAGGGTTAGGTTTTTATTTTAAAAAGGGTCCTATGTTCCCCAGTCCCATACAAAGCGGGGAACCCGGGGAACATAGGTACACTCCCGTCAGTAGGAGGGGATGAAAAGAATGATGGTTTCATTTAACGCAATAGAAAGACACAATCAGCTATACTGTTTGATTATGGGTCATTTTATACTGTATGGAATATATGTTCTTGTAGTGATCAAATTGTGTGTTTCAAGGTAAGGTTCTTTGTATTCTTACACTGCTTCAATAAAGCAGAAAAGAATTGTATAAGTATTCTTTCTAAGTATAAGTATATATAAGTATATATACTCTTTTGATCCCGTGAGGGAAATTTGGTCTCTGCATTTATCCCAATGAATATCCCAGTGAATTAGTGAAACACACTCAGCACACAGTTAACACACAGTGAGGTGAAGCACACACTAATCCCGGCGCAGTGAGCTGCCTGCAACAACAGCGGTGCTCGGGGAACACTGAGGGGTTAGGTGCCTTCCTCAAGGGCACTTCAGCCGTTCCTACTGGTCGGGGTTCGAACCGGCAACCCTCCGGTTACAAGTCCGAAGTGTTAACCAGTATAGGCCACGGCTGCCCCATTCTGACCAGCCATTGTACAAGGACACTGACCAGCCATTGCATAAGGATTCTGACCAGCCATTGTATAAGGATTCTAACCAGCCATTGTATAAGGATTCTGACCAGCTATTGTATAAGGATACTGACCAGCTATTGTATAAGGATACTGACCAGGATATCCTAGTGGCTGAGGAAAGGAAATCCATGTGAAAAATCCTGTAGCACAGAGGTGACTCTTCAGAGGCAACTTCCATCTAAAAGTTGGCAAGTGTACCAGAGAGGACAGGGGGCAATAGTGGTGACCTTTTTGTGAACTTGAGGAATGTATTTTTAGCATGCACTTGTTGGCACGTGCTTCTAAAATTGATTGACACCTGAGTTTGATGAAAATAGCTATTTTTAGCTTTTATAGCTTTTATAGCTGACGTAAAGATTTCTAGAAACCCTCTTGGCCCTTATCACCAGTTGGTGAACTCTCACAGAAGCAGAGCCTCCAGACTTCTGTCTGTTTGTTTATGTTTTTATTTGCAGTTCTCTTGCTAAATGCTAGATCTGTATTCTACCTCTGTCGACTCTCAGCAACTCTTTGTACGTCTGTGTAAGACACTCTGGTGGTGCCTGAGGCAGTACAGTAGGTAAACAGGTCTCACAGTTAGTTCATGTTAGGCAAGACAGCTGAGCTGATACACAAGCAGCACTGCAGCTGATGTCATCTCTGCTCTAATTTCACTAACAGGCTTAGGCAGGCAGGGCAGGCCACTCCCCACCCCCACCCCCACCCCAACCCCCACCCTGTGGCGCTGGTCTGCCCGCTCTGCGCTGCGGTGGGTATAAATAGCCCTCACATGCCCTCCTGAGCCCTGAGGCTGAGGCCTAGCGGCTCCTCCTTATCTCACATTTAGCATCCCTGCCTCTAGTTAATGTGCGGTGGCACTGGTGGGTTACCTTAAGTTCACCCATGCTTGGACAAATCCTTTGAAGTGTCAGCAAATGGCCCATTGGCTGGAAAACCAAGCTGTTTCTGACTTAATGCTAAAAATGCTGATGTCAAATGAGCAGAAGCCCTCTGTCATGACTCTTATGTAACTTTATTAATAGAAGCAAAGTTGAGTATTGTGTGAATTAATTATTCAACTATTCAATTATTAACTGGTCCTCCACAAGAGGATTGTGGGGGAATTGTTTTAAAAGCTGAGATGCCCACTGATCTCTCTCTCTCTCTCTCTCTCTCTTTCATTCATCCCTCTGGTTTCTCATTGCCATACTCTCAGCTTCCAACTGTCCTGGACGATGGCACCACTGGGCTGGACATGGCTCACTGGGGTGTTGTGCTGTCCTCCGTATCCGACAAGGTTCAAGAGGTAAGGATGACGTCAGAGACCCTACTCATTCCCTTTTTTTCTTTCTTTTACTAATTTTTGGGACCAAATTTCTATCTCTATTTCAGTCAGTATGATTCTGTTGCCTGTGTCTATAGCAATACTTCCGTTTGTAGCATAGGTAGTGCATTTACATTTGAGGCCTTAATTTAATTTCAATTATGGACAGAGTGCAAAGTTAAGCAATGAGGAAACATGAACTAAAGGTAATCTAATTTAATTTCTTAATTTCATATTATGAACAGTGTCCAAGGGCGGTGCGGTTCAGACCACCCTGTGAAAATGTAAAAATACACTCACAGGGCATAACCAACTGCTGTGGACAATGTACAGTATTAGCATGTTAGTGAGCCTCTTAGAAATGAGATATACCCCCTTAATATTTGACTAAAATGTCTCGGTGCTGCTTTAACACTTTAAAAACACTGGGTGCACGTGTCAGCGATGTAGTACTGGCTGGGATCCTTGGAGATTCATTGGACACCACCACCCGTTGGACAATTCCCAAATTTACTGGTTGTATTTTCATCCCTGGGATTACAACTGGGTCACCTGATGGATTTAGTTGGCAGGTCCGGTTTTGATCAACAGATGTGGAGCAGTTAGGGGATAAGATCCACAGCTTGGTTTGATCTACAGATCAACAGATCAGCAGTCTGACATTTGCAGTTTAAAGATAGCAGTATCTTGACAGTATCGACATAAGAGTGACATGACACTGAACATGTCATAAACAAGTCATAAACGTTTATGACATAACGCTTCTGTTATTAACTGTCATTCTGTTTTTGTCATAACAAATTAGGATTAGGGTTAGGGTTAAGGTTAGAGGTTAGGATTAGGGTTAGGGTTAGGGTCAATTTCTCTTTCTTCATCTACTATTATCTCACTCTCTTTTCTAATCTCTCTGTATCATTTTTTCTCTCCATCACTTCCTCCCCCTCTCAACTCTCCCCATTTCCACTCTCCAGATACAATTATATTATGGTCTGTCATTGATAGTAATACCTAATAAGTTAAACAAATTTTAATCAAAATTAAAATATATTCATGACTTTGAGTCACTATTTAATTTTACATTTGATCAAAAGATACAGTAATCAATAAAGCCTTACAATGAGTCAGAGATAGAGTTTCTCAATCAAATATTGGTAGTTTGTAGTCTTCTCTGGCATGTTGTATAGCAAGACATGGCCGCTAAATATCAAGTGTTTTGTATGTTGTTTATTAATGCATGGAACACTTCTGAGCTGGGATATGATATATCAGAACTTTTGTAACAAGCTCAAATCCCTTCTTGCAGCTGGCTCAGAGAAGTAGTTCCCAGGACCTCCTGAAGGTGCTGTCCCCGCTCTTCCAGTCGGAGGGTCCGGCCTCCTTCGGCCAACTGATGCGGATCGTGTCGGACCTGTTCTGCGGATACCCTGAGGGAGCAGGTAGCCGCGTAATGTCTTTCAACTGGTACGAGGACAACAACTACAAGGTCTTCCTGGGCGTCAACAACTCCAGGAGTCACGACAACTATGTCTACGATGACAGCTCCAGTGAGTCGCTGTACATTCTTCTAGAACATTATCTCCACCACGACATCTCTGTCAGTCTTCTAGAACATTATCTCCACCACAGTCTTTCTGTCTTTTTCTCTCAGGGACTGTTTCTCAGTCTTTCTTTACTCCTACAGTATATCATGTGCTATCCCACCACCCACGGGTGTCCCTGTCCCCTTTTTAATTGTGGAGAGTCAGAGTTATTGTGTGCATATCCCACCTATAGATAGATAGATAGATAGATAGATAGATAGATAGAATTTCCCAGGGGAAATTCAAATTAAAAGTATATAATATAAAAAACACAACTAAGCAATAAGGACAGTAGAAGATAAATATATACTAAATATACTAAAATACAAATTATACTAAATAACACTTAATCTAATCAATTCTAAAAAAACAGTATCCACATAGTGGGTGATTAATCAATCAAGATGTGCTTGCAATGACTGAGGCAGGGACTGAGCCTGTGATTCTCTGTGCATAAGGTAAGGTAAGGTAAGGTGCTCTGTGTGAATGAGTGTCATGGTGATGGTGCAAATGAGTAAGTCAAACAGTGCAACAGTGCAAGAATAAAGTCTATATCTATATATATATAACTATATTAAGGAAGGTATAAGTGTTGTCACAGTTCGGCTGTGGCATGGAGGGAGGGGTTGTGCATATGTGCTAATATAGCACGCAAATAGTGAGGCAGAAGACAGTGGTAAAAAGTGGCTAGTGGACAGACAGTTCAAGACATGGAGGTGGTGAAGAGGCAGACAGACTATGCGGAGAAGTCTATTTCTCCTCTTCCCTTAAGTGAAGCATTGAACAGTTCAATGGCCCTGGGGACGAATGACTTCCTCAGTCTGTCTGTTGTGCAAGGCAGTGAGCGAAGTCTCCAGCTGATCAGGCTCTTCTGCTTAACAATAGTGCTGTGGAGTGGGTGACAGTCATTGTCCAAGATGTTGATCAGTTTGTTCAGGGCCAGCTTTCCTTACCAGCCTGTCAAGTCGCCCCGCATCCTTCTTCTTTGTGCTTCCTCCCCAACATACCACTGCATAGAAGAGGACGCTGGCAACAACAGACTGGTAGAACATCCTGAGGAGCTTGCTGCACACATTGCAGGAGCGCAGCCTCCTCAGGAAGTACAGCCTGCTCTGCCCTTTCTTGTAGAGTGCGTCAGTGTTTGCTGACCAGTCCAGTTTATTGTCCAGGTGGAGACCCAGGTACTTGTAGGTGCTTACCACCTCGACATTGACCCCATCAATGGAGACTGGTAGCAGGGTGGGCTTAGACCTGCGGAAATCCACCACCATCTCCTTGTTCAAATGTTCAAGACCCTGTTGGGTTGAAACGTTTTTGCTTTTTTCTTTTAAATAAATTCTGGGAGCGTTCACTCTTGCTTTTACCAGCTATAGCTTTACCCTCCAGCTTCAGTGTGTGAGTGTAAAATGACACTACCATTACCATTTCTTTTGCTGGATACAGAATTGATTATCACTTCACAATACATTGCACAGCAATGAGATCTCTGGCATCTGATTGTATGTTGAGACCTAAAATGGAAGTCAATTAAATGCACAAGTCTTCAATTTCAAACTGCCGTGGAATGGATTTAAGATTAACTTAACTTCACGATCTTCATGTTTGTGAAAAATCACCACGTATGTTGACTGTCCTCAAGACACTAACCCTGTATTAAGACCAGCACAATCAGTAACTCCATGTTTATCAGTTATATGTCCAGCCTCTGCCCCAGCCTTATTACATTAGGTATTTATTGGGTTTGCCGTGTACAGGTCTCATTTCCTGTCATTACTTAACCTTCTCCATTCTGAGGTTATCACATATATAAATACAGAATATAATCCACTATTACTAATGCAAACCCTCAGTGTCTCTGGATCACCATCTCATTAAATCTCTCTAATCCGTTATCTCTCTCTCTCTCTCTTCTCTCTCTCTCTCTCTCTCTCTCTCTCTCTCTCTCTCTCTCGTTTCGTAGCTCCCTTCTGCAACAGTCTGATGCAGACCCTGGAGTCTAACCCCATCACTAAGATTGTGTGGAGTTCAGCTAAGCCGTTGCTGATGGGAAAGATTCTCTATGCCCCGGACTCTCCTGCTGTGCGCAGGATCCTGAAGAGTGTGAGGGATACACACACACACACACACACACACACACACACACACACACACACACACACACACACACACCCACACACACACACACACACACCCACACACACCCACCCACACACACACACACACAGACACACACACACACACACACACACACACACACACACGCGCAAGTGCCGTTCATACCAAGAACGAAAACTATAAAGAAAACGGCAAAAAGTATGGTTCTAGCCGATATAACTGACGACCTCAACACATAAACAATAACGATAATAACATGAAGAACGATTTTGAGAACGACAAAAAGCTTACAGCCCATCACAATCCATTAACTTTTAGACATCACATTCATAAACACAAGGAGAGACTTTCCTTATCTTTAGTCAGTGTGGACGTTAGTTATTGTTATTGTTATAGTTACCGTTCTTGGTCTGGACGGGCCTTTACGCTCGATATATAGATGTGCACACATGCACATGGGTATTTATGTTTTGATGTACTGAGATGTACATGTGGTACTGTCGTTTTTTCACACATTTCACATAATAGCCTTAATTGTGTGTGTGTGTGTGCGTATGTGTGTGCATCTGTGTGTACATGTGTATGTGATCCCGTGTGTCTGTGTGTGTGTGCGTGCGTGCGTGCGTGCGCTCCACAGGCCAATACAACCTTTGAGGAACTGGAACGGCTGATGATCATGGGCCGGGCCTGGGAGGAAGTAGGGCCGCAACTATGGAACTTCTTCCAGGACAGCGTCCAGATGAACATGATCCGTGTACGTTTCCCCATCACCACCAACCCACAAGCATAAACTGTAGGATGCCGACTCAAACATACGCTCTCATACCCAGTACACTTATCAACAAATGTTGCGGCACTGTAGGCTTTCATCGTTTTTTTTTTTTGCACCAGTGGCTAAATGTTGAATGCAACATTCCCTATTTTTCATAACTGGCACATTTATTTCACATCTGATTGCAAAACCAAAAGTAAACGCAGACGCACACCATCACCACGGCAACACACAACAGAATGAAGGACACTGGTAGAACTTTGACTTGCTATCCAGTCAGAGTATGCAACGTCTGCACTGTTTCAATTTGTCAGATGTACTGTACACAACATGCTCTGCAACACTTTAGCAGACGTGTCATATTTTATTGAGCAACCTTTGTCGCCTGGACTATAAATTGTCTTGTACACACGCACACACACACAGAGACACACACCTACTCATACACAGACAAACACACACACACACACACATACTCATACTCATACACAGACAAACACAAACAAGTATGTCCTCACCTGCTGTCCTCGTGGCCTTCCTTTCTCCTTTCCCTCTTGTTCCACTTGTTAGTGTTATGCTTATTAGTGTTCCACTTGTTAGTGTTATGCTTGTTAGTGTTCCACTTGTTAGTGTTATGCTTGTTAGTGTTATGCTTGTTAGTGTTCCACTTGTTAGTGTTATGCTTGTTAGTGTTATGCTTGTTAGTGTTCCACTTGTTAGTGTTATGCTTTTTAGTGTTCCACTTGTTAGTGTTATGCTTTTTAGTGTTCCACTTGTTAGTATTATGCTTGTTAGTGTTATGCTTGTTAGTGTTCCACTTGTTAGTGTTATGCTTGTCTCTTAAGTAAGTATAAGTAAGTATATATACTCTTTTGATCCCGTGAGGGTCTCTGCATTTATCCCAATCCATGAATTAGTGAAACACACTCGGCACACAGTGAACACACAGTGAGGTGAAGCACACACTAATCCCGACGTAGTGAGCTGCCTGCTACAGTGGCACTCGGGGAGCAGTGAGGGGTTAGGTGCCATGCTCAAGGGCACTTCAGCCATTCCTACTGGTCGGGGTTCGAACCGACAACCCTCCGGTTATAAGTCCGAAGCGCTAACCAGTAGGCCAGGGCTGCCCCCCCCTCCCCCTTGTTCCATTTGTTAGTGTTCCACTTGTTAGTGTTATGCTTGTCTCTTGTTCCACTTGTTAGTGTTATGCTTGTTAGTGTTATGCTTGTCTCTTGTTCCACTTGTTAGTGTTCCACTTGTTGGTGTTATGCTTGTCTCTGTTGATGTTGGTCTTACATGTTTCACCCTCAGGACACTCTCAGAAACCCCACAGTCATGGACTTCCTGGACCGTCGCCTGGCGGAGACGGAGCTGACCACTCGACACATCCTCAACTTCCTGTTCAATGGTCCGGAGTATAAGCGTGAGGCTGGAATGCCCAGTGTGGACTGGAGGAGCGTTTTCAACCTGGCGGATCAGTTCGTACGCACCTTCAACCAGTACGCTCAGGTGAGAGGCACACACACACACGCAAATACACACACAATAACCTATTTTAAATGTGCTTGTGTCTTATGATTACCAAAGTACACACACACACAAACACACACCCTCAACACAAACATACACACACAAGCTTACACACATAAACACACACACACACACACACACACACACACACACACACACCCCCTCAACACAAACATACACACACAAGCTTACACACATAAACACACACACACACACACACACACACACACACACACACACACACACACAGAAGCAATAATTATCAGTAAATCCTCCCTCTCTTCAGTGCATAAAACTGGACAAGTTTGAGGGCCTAGAGGATGAGGAGGAGGTGGCCCACAAAGCCCTCTACCTGCTGGAGGAGAACAAGTTCTGGGCCGGCCTCGTCTTCCTGGACATGTACCCCTGGACCGACGCACTGCCTCCCCATATCCGCTTCAAGATCCGCATGGACATCGACGCCGTGGAGCGGACCAACAAGATCAAGGACAGGTAACCAGCTAACTCAGGGGTTCCCAACTTTTTTGGCAGGTGACCCTATTTTGATGTCACAAAACGACCCCAATCATTCACAACATCTTTGTTGTAACATCCAGTCGAGACCAGTACTTTGATTTTCCCTAGCAAGCTAATTTGTTTGGCTAACTTTGCACATCTGGATGTTTTGCTACTTTGTTTGGAAGTTGATCAAGCATGATTACGTCAATCAGTCATCTCATGCGGGCTGTCTAAGTTTATTTTTATGTAGCCAGATTGTAATGAAGGATCCAATTAGTTACTTAACTTGGATATAATGGGGTTTTTAATATTTTTTATTTAATGTAATGTACTGGTCAGTTACCCAGTATCTCAGGCGACCACATTTGAATTTAAGGTGACCCCACATGGGGTCCCGACCCCAAGGTTAGGAAACGATGAGCTAACTAGTGATGGTAGCAAGCTAAAAGCTAACTAGGTAGGTAACCAACTACATTTTGGCCTTCCATCGTCACTCCACTCCAGCCTTACAGCTAGTGATGGGCAAATGAAGCTTTGGTGAACCACTGCAGTGTGAAGCTAGCGACAATAGCTGGAAAAAAAAGATGGCTGCCACACTATCATTTTTCGACATAAAAGTCCTTAAGTAAACCAGTATTTTTGGTTACATATACTGGTTTGGTAAGGACTTTTATGTTGAAAAATCTACATATGGTGGCCATATTGGATTTTCTTTCATTAGTGTCACACTGCTGTCTTTCAGTGGTTCACCAAAGCTTCATTTGCCCATCACTACCTACAGCCCACTCACTCACTCACTCACTCACTCACTCACTCACTCTCCTCAGCTCTTTTAGGTCTAAACCTGCTGCAGTCCAGGGATTCTCACAGTGATAGCAAAACAACAGCTTACAGCCACCAGTAGGCTGTTTGACCGGGGGGGGGGTCGGGGGGCGCAGGCTGAGGGAATAAGCCGCTTGTGTGGCTACTGAGGGCAGGCATGCAACGGCTCATCCTCTTACAGGGGAGAGTTAGGGGGTCTGAGGGGAGAGTGGAGGCAGAAAGAGAAGTCTGAGGGCTACGGGTGGGAGACTCACAAACAGTGAGATGTCATCAAAGTCCGTTTAGATCTTATATAAGGCTGCTTTTCAGTGAGATGTCATCAAAGCCCGTTTAGATCTTACATGAGCTGCTTTTCAGTGAGATGTCATCAAAGCCCGTTTAGATCTTACATGACTTGCTTTTTAGTGCAGTGTGCTAGTAAATTAATGAAAGATTAAGGGTCTGGCCACGAATAATGTAATGGCCCAACTCAAGGGGCGGCACCAAGCATGCATTTGAAAATCTCACTGCACACAATTGGATAACACTATACAACCAATGTTAACTGACTGATTCTGGACACAATTGGATGACACTACGACATGTCATCTGTTTAGCTCGCCTCTGGCCCGCTTATATCAGATACACAGATATGATTGGTTCCCCGCGATGCAAGGGGCAAAAGTTACGTGCATCATTACTCATTGCCATAGTCTCTCGCTGAGCAAATGCTTCCGCGAGAACTCTGGATTCCCAGGGTAGTAAAGTGATGCAATAAACATGAATTTAAAAAGCGCAAAGTTGGCAAAAGTGCAAAATGATTGGTCACAGATCTTATCAATCTCAAAATATCATATCAATCCTAATTAATTTCAGTTTCAAAACATCTGTAGTTTTCCCCTATAGAGTCTTTGGTGCCGTATTTGTTGTAAGGGGAAGTTTATTTAAAAGCTAGTTTGTGTTGCTTTAAGATTGTATGTTAAAGTTGTACAACAGGTCTTCTCTTCTTTCTTCTTCTTTTTATTACTTCTTCTCTGTGTATTTTTTCTCCCCCTGTTTCTCCTCTTCCCCCTTCTCTTCTTCCTCCTCTTCCTCCTCCTCTTCTTCCTCCTCCTCCTCTCACCTCTGCCACCTCCTCTTCCCCCTCCTCTTCTTCCTCCTCCTCCTCCTCCTCTTCCTCCTCCTCCTCCTCCTCTCATCTCTGCCACCTCCTCTTTCCCCTCCTCTTCTTTCTCCTCTTCCCCCTCCTCTTCCTCCTCCTCCTCCTCCTCCTCTCATCTCTGCCACCTCCTCTTTCCCCTCCTCTTCTTTCTCCTCTTCTCCCTCCTCTTCCTCCTCCTCCTCCTCCTCCTCTCATCTCTGCCACCTCTTCCTCCTCATCTTAGGTACTGGGACCCAGGTCCTCGGGCCTCTGCTTTGGAAGACCTGCGCTACATCTGGGGGGGGTTTGCCTACCTGCAGGACATGGTAGAGCACGGCATCCTGAAGCTGCAGACCGGCCACGACTGGCCTCTGGGGGTCTACATGCAGCAGATGCCATACCCCTGCTACGTGGACGATCTGTAAGTGTGGCTAACGCTAACACACACACACACACACACACACACACACACACACACACACACACACACACACATACCCCTGCTACGTGGACGATCTGTAAGTGTGGCTAACACTAACCACCCTGCGTCAGACACACCCTTTGGCGTCCAAGCCAGTTCTCTGCTACCTAAAGTGAATAGCTTATTGCAGGTAGTTAACACACTTAATCACTTAAAGTGTAAATGATCTCCCTGACTGAGGAATGTATCCAGACAAATACACACACATTCTCATACACAGACAAACACACATACACACACACACACACACACACACACACACACACACACACACACACAGACACACACATACACTACATGTGCTTGGTATTAACGTGTTCCACCCCATGTGCTGCTGAAGGTTCATGATCACGCACACACACGCACACACACACACACACACACACACACACTCACACACACACACACACATTATACTGTATGTGCTTGGTACTAAAGTGTTGCGTCCTCTGTGAAGGTTCATGATCACACACACACACACACACACACACACACACACACACACACACACACAGACACACACATACACTACATGTGCTTGGTATTAACGTGTTCCACCCCATGTGCTGCTGAAGGTTCATGATCACGCACACACACGCACACACACACACACACACACACACACACTCACACACACACACACACATTATACTGTATGTGCTTGGTACTAAAGTGTTGCGTCCTCTGTGAAGGTTCATGATCACACACACACACACACACACACACACACACACACACACACATGGTGCTTGGTACTAAAGTGTTGCATCCCCTGTGAAGGTTCATGATCACGCTGAACCGCTGCTTCCCCATCTTCATGGTGCTGGCCTGGATCTACTCGGTGTCCATGACGGTCAAGAGCATCGTGCTGGAGAAGGAGCTGCGTCTCAAAGAGACGCTCAAGGCCATGGGCGTGACCAACGGCGTGCTGTGGTACACCTGGTTCATCGACAGCTTCATCATGATGACCGCCAGCACCGCACTGCTCACCTGGATCATCGTGGTGAGAGATGCATTTAACCGCAATCTGGATTACACCTGCTGTCTGCTGTTATACACCTGCTGTCATAAGACGGAACATTGTAACCACTGACGTCCACTGTTTCCATGATACATAATCTTTTGCTCTTAACAGTTCTCCTTCCATCAAGGTTCAAAATCCCTGTGCACAGCCCTCCTTTTTCCAGGTGCTGATGATGTGCAGTAAAACTATTGAAACCTCAAAAACGAGTATACATCACACACTGGAGGATATATTTTGCTGATTTTATTTGTGTGAACAACGCAAACTGCGAAACACGTTGTTCACGGAAATAAAATAAGCAAAATGCAGTTCTCCTTACATGTTTTTGTGTGACTCTACTCACTTGACCCCACACATCAGCAGCACAACAACATAACATGACATAACTTACAAATATTTGATAAACAATGGCTTTTCTCAAGTCGTGCTGACAAAAATTTTACTTAATTGAAGTCGGTACAGCAACAGCGAAAGTGTAGCATAAAAAACAATAAAAAATGAATTAATTGAATGTCGACTGTGGTTCCACATTGATGTCTGTCCCAAAGTGCAGTGATATGGACCTGACCCTTAACCAAAAGTATTTAGTGAAAGGGTCTTTAATGTATTTAGTAACTGTATGGACTACATGCCACGGAAGGCTCTTCAGCCAGCACATTTATTACTGGTGGAGCGTCAGTAACAGCATATATCTTGTTTATGCCCAATAGGAGACATTTTTGCG